>NW_027137570.1:1124742-1539449 GCF_001692895.1 Cenococcum geophilum 1.58 | reverse complement strand
TAGCCCCTTAAGGACTAAATACCCCCGCCTAGCTATAGGCGGCTTACTAGCGAATTTCTAGACCCTTTTACTACTCCTTTTAAATTTTCTAATATACCTAAGAAGTATAGTATATAAGGTAGACTAGAAGATATAAAGATATACTAGCTAGGTAAAGGCGGAANAAATAGNACTAGCTAAAAGGAAATACTTAGGNTTTTCCCCTTATAGGGCTTTTTCCTATATAGACCNAAAANGGGACNAAATTGNGCAATAAATAGAATTAATAATAATAATTATATAGGTAGTTATATAGCTAATTATAGAACCTTCGTAGTATATTAGTGCTGTGTTAGTAGAGCTTTAAAGCTCTATATAAGGTTTTGAGTAGAGCTTCGAGCAGAGCCTTGTGCAGAGCTTTGAGCAGAGCCTTGTGCAGAGCTTTGAGCAGAGCCTCGTATAGAGCTTTGAGCAGAGCTTCGAGCAGAGCTTCGAGCAGAGCTTCGAGCAGAGCTTTGAGCAGAGCTTTGAGCAGAGCTTTGAGCAGAGCTTTGAGCAGAGCTTCGAGTAGAGCTTCGAGCAGAGCTTCGTGCAGAGCTTCGTGCAAAGCTTCGTGCAGAGCTTCGAGCAGAGCTTCAACCAGAGCTTCAACCAGAGCTTCAACCAGAGCTTCAACCAGAGCCTCAACCAGAGCTTCAACCAGAGCTTCGACCACGGCTTCGACCAGAGCTTCGACCGGAGCTTTAAGTAGAGCCTCGTGCAGAGCCTTGTGCAGAGCTTTATATAGAGTTTGTATTCGTGCAGGCGTTCGTGTAGACGTCATGTAGGCTTCGTGCAGGCTTCGTGCAAGCTTTCGTGTAGGCGTTTATGCAGGTAGCGGAAGAGCAATAAAGCAGGTAATAAGGCCTAGAGTTAGTCTAAATACAATACATTAGCTATTTAGGTATTTATCTACTATAAATATTAATATAGGAGGTTAAATATTAAGGATTGGTAATGGTTAATAGCTCTAGCTAAATATTTACTATTTTAGCGATAATATTTAAGGCAAAATGTAGCAGTAACCACAACACCGTTTATAATAATTTTAGTAGTATTAAAATTGGTTTATAAAGCTTTAGAATATAACATTAGCCAATTATCTATAAAGGCGTTAGTTTATTAATAATTAATAGTAGTAGAGTTTTAAGCAGAGCTTTAAAGGGGAGATTTGCTTATTTAAGGCAAAATATAGTAGTAACCACTAGGCCGTTTGTAATAATTTTGGCAGCATTAGAATCGCCCTATAAAGTTTTAGAATATAATATTGGCTAATTATTTATAAAGGCGTTAGTTCGTTATTAATTAATAGTTAAAAATTTAGTATGGCACGTGAGTTTATATAAGAATTATATATAAATTGGCGTAAGGGATTAATAAATTTCTAAACTGTGTACCAGACGATAATAATATAAGATAATTAATCTATTATATAAGCAGCTTATAATTAGCTAATTGTCTAGGACTAAGATAATAATTTAGTTGTCTCGTTCCTAGACCTTCTTACTAAGGCTTACCTTGCCAAGCCGTTAGCCGCTTTTGGCAAGACCTTTATTAAAAGGTCTAGTATACGGTTTAGATTTTTATTAATCCCTTATAGGGTATTTAGGCCTATATATACTTACTTTAAGCTAAATTATCTTAATTTTTATAGCTCCCTAAGCTATTTCTAATGGCTAGAATTACTAAATTAAACTTAGTGAAGAAGACTACGTTACCCAATTTGCCCAATTCTAATTTATTATCTCGTTGTTGCGCCTAACGCCCTTAAGTTATAGCAGCCGTACCTCTCCTATAACCACCGCCGCCCTCTTTTTATTATAGCTAGAGTACCTAAACCGATAAGCCAGCTTTAAATAATAATTAAGGACTATAAGTCTTTTATTTAGATCGCGAAAGAGTTAATTTAATATTAGAATAGTGTTACGGGACACCCCCATAACACCTTGCACACGTCTACCTGTTTCCACCGACTTAGCAATTAGAGACCAACCGCGAAATGGCAATCTAATGGCAATCTGATGGCAATCTAACGGCAATCTACGGCATTCTGCCATATTCTGCCAAGTTCTACCAAATTCTGCCAAGTTCTGCCAAGACCACGACCTAAACCCTATTCTGCCCTATGCACGTATTAACTAAGCAACTAAGTTAACAATATATACCCTTTCTTCCCGTTTTTCTACCTTCTTTCCTTACGCAACGTCTTAATCTTATTACATAGTTTATATACATAGCTTAATAATATCTACTTTGCTATATATTATTGTCACTTATACTTACTCCGTGACAAATAGCTATATAAGCACCGCTAGGGCATTATAACTTTTATTAAGCATTATATAACCACTTCCAGCCCTTTTAATTATAATACCCTAGAGCGACGTGTAAATAGGCTATAGAAGGCAATATTTAAAGAGCTAGAAGTTAAGGAACGGCTTATAGTATATAGTAATTGCTAGCTAAGAAGGCTTTATTAAGAACCTCTATATAAGTAGATAGAATAAGAGTTAGAGGATCTTATACGCCTAAGAGAAGAGAACGGAGTTATTATTTCTAGTAGGCTTAGACGATTTAACGCTAAAGAACTAGTTAAAAGGCTTAAGCTTAATACGATTACTGCTAACGTATAGCGCCTTACTCTAATGCTATAGAGCTTCCTTATAGCTTTAGTTTAGCAGGGGCTATATACTAATTCCTATAATATTACGCCTTACTATAATAAGCTCTTTATGGTGTGTGCAATCCTAGCGAACGTATAAGCCCCTTAAGCTAGCTACCAGTTCCATGCTACTTTAGGGGTTTATTTACACAATATAGGTATTAAATAAAGGTATATTACGCTTCTTTATAAGTTAGGAGTTATAATATTATATACCGGTCTTGCTAAAATATAAAAGAAACTAGAGGAAGTTAGTAGGGTATATACTTCTATACTTAAGGGTTTAGATAAGACACCTCCGTTACTACAAGCGGAGGGTATAGTTAAGGTATCTTAGCTATAGATCGCGCTCTTAAGGCGTCTTAGCTACTGCTAGTGTAATAAATAGTAACTTTCTTATAGCGTATAATTAAGGTAACTGCTTTAAAGAACTGGAATCAGCTAACGGTTATATATAATAACTTTAACTAGAATAAAAGGGTTTAATATAAAACTATATTAAACACTAATAAGCACCTCTCTGCTACTACTTTTAAGCTTATACTTAACCCTAAGTTTCTATATAACGGTCTTTATACTTCTATACTTAAACCTATAAAATAGCTTACTTATAGCGTAATCTTTAATTATCCCAGTAACTAGGCAGACAGCTATATAGAATAGCGCCAGTTATATTAGATTGCTAAGGCTATTGCGTATACAATACTAAAAGTTAAAGAGCTTAATATTGTTATAGACTTCTGGCCCAGTATGCCTATTATAGATTGTCTCCTTCTATAAAAGCTACGCTACTTTATATTAGGTCCAATTCTAGAGAATAAGGGTACTTTAAAGGGTATATATGGTATTCTTAGAAATATATTTAGTGGTAATAACGGCGAATATAGGTTTTAAGAGGGCTAGCTAGGGTATAAGGATAGACCCTTTAATAATAGTAAATTAGTCTTAATTAATGGCGATTAGAAGACTATAGGCCTCCTCTAATTTATATAGTAAGAGCGCTATTTTAAAGAGCGTTACTATAAATAGCTAAAATAGTTTCTTTCTGTGGCTGGATTGTTCTATTAGCGAACTAACTATATAGATATAATATATAATATTTACCATAAACCATCCAACTACTTTAAATTATTGGATTATAGCAAGATTTACCTTAGCGCGTATTAGGGTTATAGGACGCCGTTCTATTATAAAGAGGAGGTCGTAATTAAGTTCTATAACGCCTAAATTACTACCTACTTTCTTAGTCTTTTTTCTTAAAATATTAAGGACTAGGGTAATAAAGGGGTTAATAATTGGATTATAGGATAAGATATTAGAAGAGGTAATAAAACGGCAGTAGTAAGAGTAAGATTCCTTACTACCTTATAGTGTATTTAAGAGGAGTTCTTCTCGCCTAGCTAACGGTCCTATAGTAATAAACTAGTTAATAAGGTATTCTAAAACTATATTCGATTTATATAAGATATAGAGGTCTACCTTATATTAAAGTTTGTTATTAAGTACGCTAATATTAGGCTTATTAAATGGGTGATTATTTACTACTATTTTCTCTTTACTAGTAGTATAAAGAGTTAATATATATAGTTAGCTTTATACCTTACTAAATTGCTTATAACTAAAGCCGCGGATTAAGTCCTCTAAAGATTATTACTTATTAGTATATTGGTTAATTATAGAGGCCAGCAAGATAGTTAGTTTAAGATAAATTAACTTAACAAATATTATAATCTTGGTTTTAAGCTTCTTCTTTAAGGCCGACGGCGAACTAGTTTAGATGTAACTAAGTTATTTACTTAAGTATTACTTACCGCTAGTTACTGCCTAGAGCTGCGGTATGCTATAAAGGACGCGTTTAGCCAGTTTAATAGCATATATTATATGCTAGCTAAAGCAGCTACTAATATATATTATCTTGCGCTTAAGCTGTTAACTACTATTATAAAGCAGCCTAGCGGATGAGAGAGTTACCTTAGCTGTAAGGATATTGTTAATATTGGAACTTAAAGGCTCTCTAGGGGTTTAAAGGAAGGACAGCCTATAAAGCTACCTTTTAAATTAACCTTATTATAATTAGAACCTTCTAGAGCTAGAAAGTAAAGAATTCTAAAGCAACTAGCCTATTACGACTCGCTTATTAATAGCTTTAATATAAAGCTGTAAGGGCGTATTACTATAGTAGAAGGCCTTAACAATATTAACGTAGATAAGCCTAAGATAATATTAATTAATACCTTATTTAATAGAGCTGTACTTAATACCTAATCTTATAGACTTCCTATCTAGTTCTAGTGTTCTATTTAATTAGTAAGTTAACTATCTGCTTATAAGGTATAATACTAATTAATATATAACTATTTAACTTTTCTATTACAGCGGAGCCTCTGTTTTAGTTACTTAGGAAAAGTATAGTATTTTATTAGGGGCTAGAGTAGTTATAAGTAATAGTAACTTTAAAAATAGCTATTACTATAGCGCTAGCGCTAATCCAAATTAACTATTCGCCTAGGGTAGGAGAAATTATATTAATGGTAGATTTAAGCGGTACTAGATGGGGAGTAACGTTAAACCAACTTAATAAAGAAGACAGACGCTATCTATATAGGTTTAAGAGCGGAATATAGTTAAAGGGAGAACGGAAGTACGACTTTGGAAAGCTTAAGTGTAGAGCTTTACTTTATGCACTTAAGAAGTTTTAAGTCTAGCTATACGGAGCGCAATTTATAGTCGAAATATATGCTAATACCCTAGTGGCCTAGCTTAATAGGTTAGTAATAAATCTACCAGGATCACTAATAACCTATTAGTTAGCGTAGATTTAGCTATAGGATTTTAATATGCGATATATACCTAGAAAGAAGAATAGCGTAGCAGGTAGTTTATTCTAGCGACCTGCGTAAGAAGGAGAACTAAAGGACGAGCCTAAGGAAGACCTAGAAGACTTTATAAATTAGGAGCTTGGGTATATTATATATACGATTAATTTAATAATACTACGAAACAAAGATCTAAACGTTAGCCTGCTTAATAATACATACTCTAAAAAATACTAGAAGATTGCGCGATGGCTATTAACGCTCTAAAGATCTTAAAAAATAACCGCGAAGGAGTTTAAAAGCTTTAAATACAAGGCAATTAAATTTAAGATTAAGAATTAGCTTCTGTTTAAAAGAACGAGTAAAAATATACTATTATAAAGAGTAGTAGATAGTAAGGAATACTAGAAGAAAGTAGTATAAGAGATATATAATAAGAATAGGTACTAAGGGAAGGAAGGAACGTTATAAAGGTATTAGCACGATATTAGTGGCCCGGACTCTATAAAACGGTTAAAAAATATATAAGTGTCTTAAGTGCTAAAAGTACTTACCTAGGCGAGAGGAGGAGGCCTTATATCTAACCTGGACAGCCGCCCTTTAGAAATAGGTCTAGTAACCGCTCTTACAAAAGCATATAAAATTTATTAAGTGGTTATATTAGCCTACTATTTATAAGGATAAGGCCTAATTAAGGGAGGATATTAACCTCTAATAGTAGCGTTAGCGAAGTACGGAGGTAACTAGGTATAGAATCTAATAAAAGCGCTTTAGGCTAACTAAATAACGGTCAAGGGGATAATAGGAATAACGCTAGCGCGAATACTTTGTGGATAAAGATATATACTCCTAATTAACCTTTGCCTCCCTATATAGTAGACGCTTTTATAGAATAAGGTAAGAATAATAGAGGAACTAATTGTTTTAAAAATAAAATAGTTTAAATAATAAGAAATAAACAATAAAGAAGCTTAGGAGAGGGTGCGCCGCTATTATCTAGCTAATAAAGAATACTTTAATAAGATAAAGAATATTTATAAAAGTAAGCTTAAGCCTAAAGAGCTTATGCTAGTAATAGGATGTAAAGAAGGTAAAGGATATATTGCAATGGTAAAAGCTACAGCTAAAATAGTAGGGCCCCTTTTAGATTAAAAGGTTATTAGAAAAAGGGTTCTATAAAATTAAGGACCTTAATAGCACTAAANTAGGANGCACCCTATATAGGAATNGNTNNAAACGGTTTTATATANAAGATCCTAAGGGGATTAGACTAGAAGACCGTATAAATAAAAGCAACTATAATATAGAAGAAGTCTTTATAGAAGAAGAAGCACCTAAAGAGGAGGCTATAGCATAAGCAGAGAAATTAATAACTAAACTACTATTATAATAGACGCGGGTATAAAAGCGAGTATAAGAACTAGACGAAGCCTTACAAAGAAGGAGGTTAATATAATAATTCTTCTTTAATTAACGTCTGATACGGATACTATCTAGCCCTACGCAGACTACTCCGTACATAAGGGAAAAGTAATATTAATGGGAAAAAACCCTTGCTGCTAGGGGGGAGGAAAAACCCTATAAGCCACCTTAGTAGGATAAAAAACCCCGTTTGCCATGTCCGCACATAGCAGCGGCCCTGCGGGCCTACAGCTATGTCCTGTCCTCCTTGGATGTTCGAACTCCTTAGGAACCACTACTTCCTTCTCTAGCTTATCCAAGCTAGGGTTTACTACGTCCCAGCTAGGCCTTGCTACTTAATTGCTGTGTCTTACTGTTATCTCCCATATCTTGGCCATCCCCTATATGCTATCTCTTATTTAACCATTGCCATATATGCCATACCTCCCCCCCCCCCTAGGGCCTATTGAAGGTGTAAGGGGAATCCATCTATTCTAACCACCGTAATACTAATAAGCGAGCGGGATATTATGTATTTAGGTATCTTTTGTGCCTAAGCCCCAGCTAGGCCCTTTTTAAGGGTCACCACTCCGTTAAAAGAAGACAGGGAAAACCGTGGGTCGCAATCCAGGCTGCTAGGTAGTATTTAGTAGAAAAAACGGCGAGTAACCGCATGCTCCGCGGGCGATCGCCCTAGGGGTTAGGAGGGGCCGTATATTTGCTCGTTGCTCGTTCGTCCGCGATCGCTCATTCGTTAATATAAGAGGTCGTTAATGCTTTCTATTGGGGGTTAGGGGATGCTATCAAATGCCGTTTATCCACGTTGGATCGTATAGGTGCCCTAATAGGAGAATAGCGTAGCTGAATTGTAGAGGGCCATAGTAGTGGTTTTCGAGATCTCACCATCTAAAAACCTTTCACTACCGCTTATAACGCTCACAACCACAACCACCAGGTCCTATCGCACGCTGTACGACGTCTCTGCGTTAGCTCTGAGTCTGAACTTCGAAGACCCAAGTTTGTAGCCGTCACCACGTATAGGTGCAGAGTCCGTTTTCAACGGCCGAGGAGGTTAATATAAGAGGTAGTAATAACTAAGCTGTTAATATTTAATAGGAGTAAGTACGAACGCTTTAATTAGGGGATAGTTGAATTCTTAGGTAGGGGAAGGGGACTTACTCTATATCCTATAAAAAGCGAAGTTAGGCTAGACTTCGGTATAGTATAAAGTAATATTAGCTATTAGGAAAGGTATTCTCTAAAAAGAATTAGCTGGGTTTTTATTTATAAAGCCCTTCTGCCCTCTTATTTAAGCAACTTAATCGTTACTACTTATAATAGAGTTTCTTTATATCTGTTCTTTGTATACGTCCCTTCCTTTTAATTATACTACAATCTTACCCTATCTTAAGGATTATAACTCTACTAAAAAGGTAGTCTTTTATAAAGATTCTTCTATAAATAGGCTGTTACTTAGGATACTTATTACTATAAGCAGTAACTCATTTACTTTCTCTTTCTACCTTTATAATAAACACATAAAGTAACTATAAGGATTAGAGTCTTCTACTATACTCCTACCTTATCCTACTGCTATAAGGAATTAGGAAAAGAGTTTAGCTCTTTAAAGCTAGTTTTAAATCCTCTATCTTAATAACTACTTTTATAAAGAATAACTATACGTGCGGTTTTCTTTTTCTACCTTTATTACTAATAATTATCTCTTATAAGTGTTTTATAATTTTACGTTTTATAATTTTTAAATTAACATTTTTGTTTCCTTTTAAGTTAAGAGAAGAGCTACTTTACTTTAAGAAGTCTTAGTTGAGCATACTAGAGGTTAAAGTTAAGTATTATCTAAGTCTTATTTATTCTTTTAAAAAATTGTTAATGTTAATATTATTATTATATAAAAGTCTTAGTAAGGGAAATCTAATTAATTAGACAACTTTAACTGGTGGTTAAAGTTCCTTAATATCTTAAGATTTTACGTAATAACTATTTTAATTTATCTTTTTAGTAAATACTACAAGATCTTTATCCTAACTTCCTATTATCCTATTATCCTATCTCTTTTAATTATATACGCCCGTTTACCTTTCTTCGCGTTAAAAAGGCACTATTATTACTCCTCTTTTAAATTGCCCATTGCGCATATAGAATTTTACTATAAAAATGCCTAGAACTATAGAACTCCGCTTAAAAGGAAAGCCGCCATCTTTGCCTCTTACGCCTCTGCCTTTTACTATTTAGTTAATGGCCCTTATATACTAAGGAAAGGCGTAGATAATAGAGGTTATCCTTAAAGCTGCCTAAAGCTACCCGGTTAATTAGCGCGTAAATATCTATTATAGTTTAACGCAGGTTATTTTAAACCAGAAGTATAATATGGTTAAGGCTGTAAAAAATACTATAATTAAGATTAAAAAGGATAGAGAGCTTAAAGAAAACTTAGAAAGTAAAGAGTGGGAAAATGCCTTTATAGATATTAGGAAGCTTTTTAAGATTACCTATAAGATTAATAAGATTAAGACGGTGCGGGATATAGTTAAGAGGGAGTAGGGAGAGAAGCTTTTGGAAGGTCCCTATAAGCTCTTTTATATATATTACGTACTAAAAAGCATTTATATTCTTATTAATTAAGTTAAAAAAAGTAAGATTGCTAGAGAGGATGCGTTAAAGATGGTTAATGATATAATACTAAACCGCCTAGAACTCTTAAAGGCCGGGATCTTAAGGACTCTATACTTAATACCCTTGGATTTCCTTAATACTTATAAATTTGGACTAGAAGTTAATAAGGAGCTAGTTAAGAAATAGAGGCTCGCCTGTTATCTAAGCTAGGGCTATAAGCTTTTAGTACTAGCCTTAACTGTTAAAGCTAAAGGAGAGGGATTTGTACTAGAGCTAGTTACTTTAGGACCTTTATTAGTACCTTTTAAAGAGGTTAAAGGCTTAAACGTAAAGATGCTACGTAGTTTATTTTTATTTAAAGGTAAGGTTCCTAAAGCTAATAGAGAGGACTCTAAATCTAATAAATCTATATCTTTAGAGGATATTTTTATTGCTAGCTCCTTATAGAAACATAAGGCCTAGAAAGCTCTTAAGAAATCTTTTAAAAAAAAGCTAAAGATAGGACTTATAAAACCTTTAGCTTCTAGTAAAGCTAATAGATAAAAGGGAAAGGTAGCTATAATTGCTAAAGCTAATAGAGAGGTAATTATTAGGAAACTACGGCCGAAACGAAAAATAAAATGCTCGTACTATTCTAAAACGCTAGCTAAATTAATAAAGGCTCTTAATTTAAAGAAAGAACTAGAAGGTAGTGTCTCTTTTATCTTATAATAGTTTATTATAGCCTGGCAAAGAAATAGAACAGAAGTCCGCGCGTTATACTGGATATATCTTTAAAAAATAGTAGGATTGCTAGGACTAGATACCAGTACTTCTTTTATAAATTTATATTTATAAATTTACTTAGTCTCTAAGAATTATAATGCTATTAATATTCTCCGGACAGCCAAAAGCTCTTATTTTTGGTTTAAAAGGGATAGTCGTCCTAAGTATACAAACGATGGTCTTAGGATTTATGTTTATTCTACTATATAACCTAGTAATTATTAAGTAGATTATATAGAGTTAAGGAAGCTTATATTAGGCTTAAAATTGGAAATAAAATGAGACTTGCTTAGAATCTACTAGGCCGATTTATTTAAATAGTAAAAAGATGCTAGGATTCTAAACATTTTTAAAGAAGAGTTTAATATATACGCGTATTATTTACGTAAGACCGCTAGAGAGGAAAATAGCGGTATCCTTTAGACTATATACTATTCTCTACTATAGTAGGTAGTTTAGATAGATCTGGAGCACTACCGGTATATAGTGGCTTTACGCGCCAATAGGGCTACTCGTTTTATTATATATCTAAGCTATACGCTCTAGTTCCTTAGTGGCTATCTCCCTAAAAAGCGGAACTTGGAAATTAACCTTTTTTAAGTATATAAAAGAGGGCTAAATTCTAGAGAAAGCTGGCTTTATTCTTATGTCTCCTTAATTAATAAGGGGAGTTAGTCTTATATAGAACTCCTACCTGGTATATATTAGTATATACTAAAATAGGTAGGCTTACTTTAAAAATATAGGGAACTTAATAGTAGAGGGCGTATTAAGAATATGGAAACTGCCTAGATTAAAGCTAATACTAAGAAGTTTAAGCTTAACTGGATGCCTATTGCGTTAAGGGCTAGTAAAGTGCGGTTTATAAAAGCTACTGTTATATAAGAGTGTCACAGGACACCCTCGTGACACCTTGCACACGTTCACCCATTTCCACCGACTTAGTAATTAGAGACTAACCGCGAAATAGTAATCTAACGGCAATCTACAGCATTCTGCTATATTCTGCCAAGTTCTACTAAATTCTACTAAGTTCTGCTAGGACTATAACCTAAACCCTATTCTGCCCTATGCACGTATTAACTAAGCAACTAAGTTAATAATATATGCCCTTTCTTCCCGTTTTCCTACCTTTTTTCCTTATATAACGTCTTAACCTCCTTATACAGTTTATGTATATAGCTTAATAATATCTACCTTGCTATATATTATCGCCGCTTATACTTACTCTATAATACTACGTTACGTTAACTTTATATACTACCTCTAAAATGTAGAACGACCCTAAAGCCCCTATAACGGCCGCTGGTATTATATCTATACTTTAAGAATAACTAGTAGAAATATAGAAGTCTTTTATAGACGCCCTTATATAAAACTAAGCTACTTTAAATTATTAATAAGCCAAATAAGAAGCATAATATTAGCGATTAATTAAGGACCTCTAAGAAGAAATCCGTATACTTAAGATGCCTATATTAGGACCTTAAGACCAAATACTATCTCTAGAGATAAACACGCGGAACGCGAGCCCCAAACCTATAGTAACTATCCACCTTAAACTAACTACTACACTAAAACGATCTGAATAACTACTAGATCCCCTAGTATTTACTAGTAAATAATAAGAACTCCGATTATTCCTAAGCTAGCTTAAAAATAAGCTAACTGGTAACGCTAACCGTTACCTAACCGAAGCTAACCAACTCTATTATGCCCTAAGTTAACTAGGAGGAGAGGCAGCTAACCTTATTAAATCTCTTTAGCCAACCTTAGTATAAAGCCTAGTTGTACTTCTTAAAGCCTTATACGGTAACCTAAACCGCTAAGCTATTACCTAGAGAAAGATAAACTATATGGCTTAAGGAATAAAAAGTTTCCAAGTATACTTCTCTAAATTTAACCGTTATGTAAGGGAAATAGGCTGGAACAACTCTGCACTAATTAATAGCCTTATTAAATCTCTAAGCCCTAAACTAAAAACCTCCTTAATAGGCGTAGACCTACCAGGAGCCCTTAATACCTGCGTAAATGTCGTTAACAAACGGTATAATGATATACTACGCCTAACACTAAAGTCCGCTCCCTAATATAATATGGCAACCCTATAAACGTCTACTAAGTTATTATCTTAGCCTAAGCACCCTAATGCTATGGATATTAACACTAGAACCCTAGAGTACGCCCTACTAGGGTCCCCTAAATAAGAAAGACGTATTAAGCTAGGCCTCTACTTTAAGTGCGGAAGTAAGGACTATATCTTAAAATACTATCTCGCTCCCTTACCTACACCCTAAAACAATTTACGAATAGCTAATATTAGCAACTGTTTACCGTATTAATCTTCCAGTTACTACCCCCGATCTTTACTTAGTTCTAGCCCCGTATCTAATAAGCACTACTTATAAGGGCGAAGCTATAACCGACGTTCTATAGGAACCCCTTCCTACTTACTACTAAAAGGTACGTCCTAGAGTTAAGTCGCTCTCTAGGACGGCTCTACCTTAGGATCTTATTAAATACTTTAGATATCACGAACTCTAACTCTTAGGATTATAGCATAACCGTTAACTATTGTCTTTAGTAGAATAGTTAATAGGCTAATGCTTAAATCCTAATTAATATAGGAGCTAGCGGTATAGGATTTATTAATAAGATCTTTGTGTAAGATAATGGTTTTACCCTAACCCCCTTAACCGGCATATTAACGTATTTGGATTTAATAGTAAACGCACCGTCTTAGGCCGTATTACCTATGTGGTAGCCCTGAGACTTTAATACCTAAACCATAAAGAACTAATTAAGCTTTTTATTACTACTCTAGGTTACCTAGTAATCCTTAGATAGCCCTAGATAAAGCTATATAAGGTGACTATTAATTAGGATAACCTTAAGCTTCTATTTACCGCCTCTTATTGTAAGTAGAAGTGCCTTATTACTTGCTACTTAGACCTAAAACTAAAATTTAAAAAATCTACTAGGATCTACTAGTCTAAAATTTCTATAACTATCTACCCTATACCTAAGGAATCCACCAGATTCTACTAACCTAGGAATTCCACCAAATTTTACTAATATGAGAATTTTACCGATATCCACTAAGGATCCGAAAACTCTACTAAATTCTATAAGCTATTACTAAGCACTACACCACCCTAAGCCAAGTAGAAGCTTAAGCTTAATACGTGAAAATACCAGAAGGACTAGTATTCTACTATAAAAAGGATTTTTAAAGAACCTAAACCTAAGTCTAATACTAATTCCGTACCTAATACTAAACCTAAACCTAAATAAGAAACTATAGACAATCTAAGCGAGCTCGGCACCCTAGATATCCGTATAATTGGAGCTACTCCGTTAGTATAACTTGCTAAGAAACCTAAATATACGATCTTCACTGTCACTATAGCTAATATTAAGAAGGCCTTAGCACCGAAGAAGTATACTAACCCTGCTACAAAGGTACTAGTAGAGTACTATAACCGCCTAGAGGCATTCTTATAAAAGGAAGCCGATAAGCTACCGAAATACCAATCGTATAACTATAAGATTGTACTTAAAGACGGAAAGCAGCTTAGATTTAGACCCCTATACGGGATATCCTAAAACAAACTCTAAGTACTATAGAAGTATCTAGATAAGAACCTAAGTAAAGGATTTATTAGAGCAAGCTCGTCGCCTATAGCCGTACTAGTAATCTTCGTTAAGAAACCTAGCGGCGGTCTATGCTTCTACGTAGACTACCAAGCTTTTAACGCCGTTACCGTTAAGAACTAATATCCAATCCCATTAATATAGGAGACACTAAACTAACTAAGTAAGGCTCGCTACTATACAAAGCTTAATATTATCTCTGTATTTAACCGCCTTTATATAGCAAAAGGAGATAAATAGCTTACTGCATTCCGTACTTGGTATAGATTATTTAAATATTTAGTGACGCTATTTAGCCTTATAAATGCCCTGAGCTCGTTCTAATATTATATAAATAACACCCTATATCCCTACCTGGATATCTTTTATACTACTTATATCGACGACATCTTAATATATAGTAATAACCTAACCAAATATTGGAAATACGTTGACCTTATCCTATAAGCCCTACACAGAGCTAGTTTATAATTAGATGTAGATAAATACGAGTTTTATAAAACGGAAGTCCTATACTTTAGACTTCTTATTTCTATAAACGGTATATAAATGGACCTAAAGAAAGTCGAAGTAATTGTAAACTAGTAGGAACCTAAGAACGTTAAGGATGTAAGAGCCTTTATAGGATTTGCCAATTTCTACTAACGGTTTATTGATAACTTTTCCGCCCTAGTTTTACCCCTTATTACTCTAACCTAAAAGGATAAAACCTTTATCTTTAATAAAGAATATAAGAAGGCCTTTACTTATCTAAAGGTTATGTTTACTACTGTACCTATACTCTAATACTTTAACCTAGAGTAAATAAGTATTATAGAAGCTAACTTATCCAATTACGTTACTGGAGGCATTCTGTCTTAATACAACGAAGAAGGAGTATTATACCCCGTAGTATACTTCTTAAAGTAACTAAGCCCTACCGAATGCAATTACAAGATCTATAATAAAGAATTGCTAGCTATTATTAGATACTTTAAGTAATAGCGACCTAAACTAGAAGGCGCCGGATTTCTAATTAAGGTCCTTAGCGACTATAAGAACCTATAGTACTTCACGACTACAAAATAGTTAAGTTATTGTTACGCTTCTAATTCTTAATTACGTACCGCCTAAGCGTCTAAGGTTAGAAGCCTAATGCCTTAACCTAACGCTCGTAAGACGCGCTAGCCCTAGAAGAAGCGCGCTCTTACCGAAATCAGACCCTGCTTCGCCCTAAACTATTTAACCCTCCTACTAAAGGTCTTATAGTACACGTCCTTAAAATAACCGATTAATTAATTAAATAGATTATAGTTAACGAATACCCAAATAACGAGTTTATCTAAGAGATGCTTAAACTAATACACAATGGCATTAAACGCTTTAGAAAGATTTCTCTAAGTAAATGCGAAGCCTATGGAAACCGCCTGTATTACCAGAACCGTCTAGTTATCTCTAATTACGATAAGCTTAAGCTTAAGCTCCTTAAACACGTATACGATCTACTAGTAGCCGGCTACCTAGGCTAAGGAAAAACCCTAGAACTGCTCTAATGAGAATACTATTAGCTAAATATGTATAATATAATATAAAGATACGTCTCTAGCTGCTATATCTACCGACGAGCTAAAGCTTCGTATAAGACGTATAATGGCCTTCTAAAGCCACTACCTGTTCTAGACCGAAGATAGAAGGATATCTTAATCGACTTTATTATTAATCTCCACGTAAGTAAGGGCTATACGAATATTATAGTAGTTATAGACCGACTATCTAAAATGAGACACTTAATCGCCTACTCCGATATATTAATACCTACCGTCGCTTAGCTATTCCTAGATTACGTATAGAAACTCTACGGACTCCCTAAAACGATTATCTCTAATAAAGGCAGCTAGTTTGTCTCTGCATTTTAGGAAGAACTAACTACCTAACTCCGTATTAAAGCACTGTTGTTTATAATATACTACCTAGAAACGGATAGTTAAATAGAATGTGTAAATGCTATAATAGAGCAGTATATTCGGATATACACGTTATACTTATAAGATAACTAGATTAACTGGCTTACATTCGCCAAGTTTACAGCAAATAATTCCGTTTTAGAAACTATAAAGGTCTCCCTGTTCCTGGCTAACTACGGCTAGCATCTACAAATAGGTTTTAAACCCTTTAGCAACGTTCCTCGCCCTACTTATTAAGCCTTATAAATTATAGAAGTAAATAAATTTATAGAAAAGATGGAGGAACTATAATAGTTTCTTACTAATGAAATAATATGGGCCTAATCTGTCTATAAAGCCGCAGTAAATAAGAAACGAACCCTAGTACCGGCCTACTAAATTAGTAACTTTGTCTAGCTAGATATAAGAAATCTAAACACAAAACGACCTGCTAAGAAACTTAATTAGAAGAACGCTGGCCCTTATAAGGTTAAGAAGGTCGTCTCCTCTTACTCCTACCGATTAAAGCTCCCTAATACGGTTAAAATCCACCCCATATTCTATACGTTAGTCCTCTATCCCGCTGCCCCTATATTAAACGCCCTGCCTAGATAGATATAGAACCCTCCCCTACTAGTTAAAGTGGATGGTAAGAATAAGTACTTTATTAAAAGAATTAATGATATTAAGTACGATAAATAGAAACGCTAATATATATATCTTATAAAATAGAGAGGCTTTACTAAGTCCTTATAGGAACCCGTTAACTCTATAGGACTTATATAAGCTATAGAAGACTTTTACGAACTCTACCTAGAACTACTATAGCCCCATCTCGCAGAAGCTTAAGTTTAAAGGGGGGGTACTATTACGGGACACCCTTATAATACCTTGCACACGTCTACCCGATTCCACTAACTTAGCAATTAAAGACTAACCGCGAAATAGCAATCTAACGGCAATTTAATGGCAATCTAACGGCAATCTACGGCATTCTGCTATATTCTACTAAGTTCTACCAAATTCTACTAAGTTCTGCTAGGACTATAACCTAAACCCTATTCTACCCTATATATATATTAACCAAGCAACCAAGTTAACGATATATGCCCTTTCTTCCCATTTTCCTACCTTCTTTCCTTACGCAACGTTTTGACCTCCTTATATAGTTCATGTATATAGCTTAATAATATCTACCTTGCTATATATTATCGCCGCTTATACTCACTCCGTGATAAAGAGCCTCTTAAGTAATATTAAGTCGCTTAATTATTATACTAGACTTAATTGTAATCCTACTAAATATTAAGAGATTAGAGATTCCTGGGCTTAAGAGCTAGTTGGCCGTTATATAGATAAATTTACATGCTTTTTCCCTAGTTTTAACTCCTACTAGTAAACTTATTTCTAATACTCCTTTATATAAGTTTCTGATCTATATATAGCTATAGGTAAAGAGCGCTCTTTTAAATGCTTTAGTTGGGAGACTTTTATGGGATAACCCTTAAGTAAAAAGAGAGTAATAGTTAATCCTAGATCCTTTATTAAATAATAAATATAAAGTATTTTAGGAAAGATATAGACCGTATATTACTAAGGCTATTTATAAGAGCTTTAAAGAGCTAGAGGATTTTAAGCGGGAGGTATTTAGGGTAAAGTTTTACTTTTTGGTAAAAGAATGAGGGCGTAAGCGTCCTATAGATGATCTAAATATTCTAAAAACTTAGTTTTGGATCTAGAATACGAAAATAACCTAGTAATATAACTTTTAGCGCTCCCCCGCTAACCAATTATGGTTTTAAAGACTATTCTAAAGGCGAGGCTAGGGCTGTTACGCCTTAGGGTACTAGAACTGCTACGCTAAACCTTAGTCTTAATATCTTTAGTAATAAGGTAGCGCCTATGGAAATTAACTAGAAGCTAAAGGATATAAATAAGCTTAAAGAAGATAGCTTCTAAAATACTGCCTCTAAATATTCGCCGGCATTTATTAATACTCTAGAGAATACTAATAAGCTAGTAGTATTACACCGCCTAACGCCTTTACTAATTTTAAAAAAGGGTACTACTTTAGAAAATTAATTAATTAATTCTAGTGTTTTCTAACCTCCTATATAGAAGATAATACAAACGGAAATAAATACTGTCCGTAAAAAGGTGTTTTTAAAACTTTAGGTTAGTGCCGTTAATATATAGGATAATATAAATGCAGAGCTTAAGGCAGAAGGCGTAGATAATATAGATAAAAATAGAGGCGATAATTAAGGAAGGGGTATAGGCAGCTTTAGAGGAGTTAAAGGAGTTCTAGGTATTAGGTTGTTTTTTTTTTCTATTCTTAAGCGTTTTTTACCTACTAAATAGGGTTTATAAAGAAACGTTAAGGGATAATGTTTTAGGTGGGGGTAGTAATATAGTAGTATAGAATGCTCCTTAGTTATTTTGGTTTATTTCTTATTATATACGGGGGGCTTTGGGTTATATATTATATAGAAGGAACCTAGGCTTTAACCTTATCCTAAAAAAATCTAACTTACCCTCTAATTATTTTTTTATCTCTCTAGTATAACTTATCTAGTCCCATTCCCCTTATAATACTTAATTAAGTATTATCTTTTAGTATTAGGCTTTGCCCTTCCACACTAGCTCTCTATTATTTACTGCTATAATTAGATTAGTGTCTATATATTGCCTTTCCTTTTAAAAAGCAGCTAGATTTAATTAGCCTATAGCTTTACCTACAAGCTTATTAAAATATTAGATACTTAGTTTAACTTTAGTAATATTTTTAATAAGATTCTTAAATCTACTCCTCTTTCTTAGCTTCTACTATAGCTTCTACCGCTTCCTTTACTACCTCTATAGCGGCCTTTGCAATAGCCTCCGTAACTACTATTCTTAAGTTAGAGTTATCTGGCCGCTTATCTCGCCCCTTACACTTTTACTAAGTAGCCAGCTCTAGAGACGTGTGGGATATTCCTTTTTAGATAAGGAGAATCTTAAATACGGCGGGCCTGCTAGCGGGCTTAGGTATATTATATTATATTAGCACTAGCGTTTTACTATTAATTATACTTCTAGAGCCACTGCTACTACCACTACTACTACTATTACTCCTCTCCCTGGCCCTACGCTAACTCCTACTACTACTACTGGCCTCCCGTCCCCTATATAGCATTAACTTAACTTAATAAATACTACTGCTATTAATACCGCCGCTGGATAGTTTAGTTATTAGGGCTAGGCTTTATGGAATAGCCTAAAGTCTTACTATTATAAGGGGCTTACGCCCGTATAATAAATGGTCTATATAGCGAGCTAGCCCTAGTAGCTTATACCTAGTATACTACGCGGGGGTTAGCGTATAGTATATTATTTAGCCTTTTATACTAATATAAGTCTTAGGCACGCGTATAGTAAGTGCCGCTTAGCTAACTAAGTATATACCTTACCCGCGTAGGCTCCTAAGCTTTACCTAAGCCGTACTAGCCGTGGAAAAGGTAGGGTAGGTAGTAATAACGGGAATAATACTGGCGCGAATGCTCTGTGGATAAGAATATATACCCCTAATTAAGCTCTGCCTTTTTATATAGTAGAAACTCTTATAGAATAAGGTAAAGATAATAAAAGAGTTAATTATTCTAAAAATAAAACAGCTTAAGTAATAAGAGATAAATAATAAAGAAGCTTAGGAAAGGATACGCCGCTATTATCTAGCTAATAAAAAATACTTTAATAAGATAAAGAATACCTATAAGGGTAAGCTTAAATCTAGGGGGCTTATGCTAGTATAAGATGCAAAGAAGGTAAAAGATATATTATAACGGTAAAAGCTATAGCCAAAATAGTAGGGTCCTTTTGGATTAAAATAGTATTAAAAAAAGGTTTTTATAAACTTAATAGTACTAAAATAAGAGGCACTCTATATGGGAATAGGTTAAAACGGTTCCTTATATAAGATTCTAAGGAAGTTAGACTAGAAGGCCGTATAAATAAAAGTAACTATAATATAGAAGAGGTCTCTATAGAAGAAGAGGCACCTAAGGTAGAAAAAGAAGCACCTAAGGTAGAAGAAGAGGTACCTAAGGAGGAGGCCGTAGCATAGGTAGAGAAAAGGTAATCTTTAAAAAGAATTAGTTGAGTTCTTGTCTATAAAAGTCCTCCTACCCTCTTATTTAAGCAACTTAATCGCTACTACTTATTAAAAGAGTTCCTTTAAGCTTCCTAAAAGACAAATAGCCAGTTTCTTGCTATACTAGTATAGCGCCGTACTACTCTATTAGTATAAGGATTATATAAGCTAAGCCTAATTAAATCCTTCTAAGGAAAGAAAGTAGAAGGAAAGAAGCGAGAGAGGAAACCTTTATAAATGGTAATTAACCAAGATTACGTTATAGTTACAGTTAATTCTACCTATCCTTTATATGCGTTCCTCCCTTCTAATTATATTATAATCTTATTACGTCTTAAGGATTATAGCTCTACTAAAAGACAGTCTTCTATAAAGATCCTTCTATAAGTAAGCCGTTACTTAGAACACCTATTACTATAAGCAGCAACTCTTTCTCTTTTTTCTCTTTATCTTTATAATAAACGCGTAAAGTAACTATAAGTAAGGCTTATCTAAGGAACACTCGGCACTATAATAGCTAGCACTTTTAGAGACTAAGGGTCTTCTACCGTACTTCTATCTTACCTTACTACTATAAGTAATTAGGAAAAGAGTTTACTTCTTTAAAGCTAGTTTTAAATCCCTAGTCTTAATAACTGCTTTTATAGAGAATAACTTTATATATAGTCTTCTTCCTTTTATCCTTATTACCAGTAACTATCTCTTATAAGTATTTGACATTTTTACGCTCTATAATTTTTTATTTAGTATTTTTATTTCCTTTTAAGTTAAGAGAAGAGCTACTTACTTTAAGAAACCTTAGTTAAGTATATTAGAGGTTAAAGTTAAGCATTATTTAATTCTTAGTTACTCTTTTAAAAAATTTAGTATTAACTAATGTTATTATTATAGAAAAGTCTTGGTAAGGAAAATCTAACTAATTAGACAACTTTAACCGCTGGTTAAAGTTCCTTAATATATTAATAATTTACATAACAGTTTTTTTTAAATTTACCTTTTTCTGGAAAATACTATAAGGCCTTTATTTTAATTTCTTATTATCTTATCTTATTTAGTTATACGTGCCTATTTGCTTTTCTCCTATATTAAAAAGATACTATTATAACTTTAGTCTTAAAATACTACCTATACGCCCGTTACGCACATAAAATATTATTATAAAAATATTTAGAACTATGGAACTCCGCTTAAAAGGAAAGCCGCTACCTCTACCTCCTATATCTCTACCTCTTACGCCTTTACCTCCTACTATTTAGTTAATAGCCCTTATATACTAAGGAAAGGCGTAGATAATAGAGGTTATCTTTAGGGCCGCCGAAAGCCACCCAGTTGATTAGCGTATAAATATCTATTATAGTTTAATATAGGCTATTATAAACCAGGAGTATAATATAGTTAAGGCTGCGAAAAATGCAATAGTTAAGATTAAAAAGGATAATAAGCTTAAGGGAAATTTGGGAAATAAAAATTAGGAAAACGCCTTTATGGATATTAGAAAGCTCTCTAAGATTACCTATAAGATTAATAAGATTAAGGTGGTGTAAAATATAATTAAGAAGAAGTAGGGAGAGGAACTTTTAGAAGGCCCCTATAAGCTCTTCTATATATATTATATACTAAAAAGCATCCGTATCTTTATTAATTAGATAAAAAGAAGTTAGATCTCTAGGAGGGATATATTAAAAATAATTAATAATATAATACTAAGCCGCCTAAAACTCTTAAAGGCTAGGATCCTAAGGACCCTATACCTAATACCCTTAGGCTTTCTTACCGCCTATAAATTTAGATTAGTAGTTAATAAGGAGTTAATTAAGAAATAGAAGATTGTTTATTATTTAAGCTAGGGTTATAAGCTTTTAGTGCTAGCCTTAACTATTAAAACTAAAGAGGAATCTGCACTAGAGCTAGTTACTTTAGCACCTTTACTATTACCTTTTAAGGAGGTTAAAGGCTTAAACGTAAGGATGCTATATAGCTTATTTCTGTTTAGAGGTAAGGTACCTAAAGCGTAAGAAAAAGACTCTAAATTTAATAAATCTACGTCTTTAGAGGATAACTTTGTCGCTAGCTCCCTATAAAAACGTAGGGCTAAAAAGGCTTCTAAGAAGTCCCTAAAAAAGAAGCTAAAAATAGGACCTATAGAACCTCTAGCTTCTAGTAGAGCTAATAAGTAGAAGGGAAAAGTAATAATAATTACTAAAGAAGAGGTGATTATTAGGAAAGCACGGCTAAAGCAGAAAATAAAATGCTTATATTATTTTAGAACGCTAGCTAAATTAATTAAGGCCCTTAATTCTAAGAAAGAGCTAGAAAATGGTATCTTTTCTATTTTATACTAATTTATTATAGCCTGGCAGGGAAATGGAATAGAAGTCTGCGCGTTATACTAAATGCATCTTTAAAAAATAATAGGGTTGTTAGGATTAGATGCTAGCGTTTTTTCTACTAATTTATATTTATAAATCTACTTAGTCTCTAAGAACTATAATACTGTTAATATTCTCTAGATGGCTAAAAGCTCCTATTTCTAGTTTAAAAAGAATAGTTGCCTAAAGTATGCAAACAATAACCTTGAAATTTACGCTTATTCTACTATATAGCCTAGCGATTATCTAGTAGACCGTATAGGATTAAGAAAGCTTATATTAGGCTTAAAAGGGGAACTTAAATAGGACCTACTTAGAATCCACTACGCCAATTTATTTAAATAGTAGGAAGACGTTGGAATTCTAGGCATTTTTAAGGAAGAGTTTAATATATACGTGCACTATTTACGAAAGACTACTAGGGAAGAGAAAGATGGTATCCTCTGGACTATATATTATTTCTTACTATAATAGGTAGTTTGTATAGATCTAGAGCACTATAGATATACCATAGCTTTACGCACTAATAATGCTACTTGTTTTATTGCATATTTAAGCTATATACTTTAGTTTTTTAATAGCTATCTTCCTAAAAAACGGAACTTAGAAATTAATCTTCTCTAGGTACGTAAAGGAGGGCTAAATTCTAGAGATAGCTAGCTTTATTCTTATGTTTCCTTAGTTAAGGAGAGAAGTTAGTTTTATATAGAACTCCTATTTGGAATATATTAGTATATACCAGAATAGGTAAATTTGCTTTAAGAGCGTGGAGAACTTAATAGTAGGGGGCGTATTAAGAATATAGAGACGGCCTAGACTAAGGCTAATGCTAAGAAGTTTAAGCTTAACTAGATGCCTATTACGTTAAAAACTGAAGAAGTATAGTTTATAAAAGCTACTATTACATAAGGAGCATCTTAAGTAATATTAAGCCGCTTAATTATTACTCTAGACTTAATCGCAATCCTACTAAATACTAGGAAATTAGAAATCCCTAGTGTAAGCTTTATAGTGCGAAGGATTAAATGAACGACTTGATTGTAAATGTAGCTCTAAAGTCTCTATATATACATAAAGAATGTAGAGGTAATAAGATATAATGGGGTAATAGGTAACTGAAATGGGAACAGTGATCTACAAGCAATATTAATCAGCAATCAATATATATGGTGGCGTTAACGCTGTCTTGGAGCCTTCCAAGCGGTAATCTTATGTCTTAGCACAGTGTTGGTAGTTAGTTACACACCCCCCTAGATTTGACGGTGTGGTTAAAGCTATAAAACATAACATAAAGGTAGAAGGTATACTAAAATAGGAAGTTTAGATATAATTTAAGAGTAGTAAACGGATAGGGTAAGAATGGCATATTGCGAATATTACAAATATTGCGAATATTGCGAATATCGCGGATATCGCGAATGGAATCAATTGATCTGATGTCAAATATCCACCAAATTCAATTGCTTTATCCAAGCTTCATGCTTTTGACGAGGTAGGATCTTGGTAAGGCTGTTAGCAGGCATCTTGTCTATAGGGACCCATTAAACGTCGATCTTTTTATCTTAGACTTCCTGTCTTTTTTTTTTCTTTTTTTATATCCGTTGTATTATACTACGTACAATACTGCGCATGCAGCCTCTAGGCTATGGCGCTATAGTCCTATATACATAAATCCCTTAGGGCAGCTTAACATGTACTAGTAACTATGTCCTAGTAGTTTATAAGCCCCTAAACTAGGGGTTTATAGTTCCTTAGTAAAATACTAAGTTAGAAAACGGTAGAAACTATAAGAAAATAAGAAATCCTAACGCCTTTCTCTGTCCTTTTATAATTTGATTCTGTCCTTTTTTGCTTACTAATATCTCTTTACTAGAAGCGCCTAGTAATAGGGGTAGAAACGCTCTCTTCCTATAGTCCTGCGTGTTTATTACCAGCTTCTTCTAATTAGCTATCCCTGTCCTACTTAAAAATAGGAAAAGCGCCTCTCTTCTTTTAAGTGTACAAAATAGCTTCTTTAGAGAGAGAGAAGAGCTTAGTTTCTTTTGCATTTCTCTTCTTTCTTCTCATATATAGGTCTAGCAGTCTAGTAGTAAGGTGCCTAGGGCTTTGTAGTTGCTCTACATTCCCTAAAGCATAACTACGTCTTCATTCTCCCCCCCTTATTACTTTAGAGAAGGATTTAAAATAGCCTTTTCCTAGCTTTAGCTGGAAGAAAGCTGATTTTAGCCTTTTAGGAATATTTAGTATTCTTAGGGGATTTAAGAGAAAAGGAATAGCTTCCTTTACAGATCCTAGTATAGTGTTTTCCCTTATTCTTATTCTGCTGCCAATTGTTTTTCCACTGTTCTAGTATCTTTTCTCTTGCTGCTCTCCCTATATAGGCTAAGGAGGTATAAGAAGATTGTACTTCCTGTCTTAGCCAGTGCTAATGGACGTTAATATATCGAAGCTTAGTGTCAAGTTTTGGTGTATCCTGCCTTAGAAGTCATACGGTCTGTATATTGTCGCAGAGTACGGTAAATTCGCGTTCTAAATTAAAGCCAATTGCCTTAAAGAATCGTTGCCACCAGATAATTTTAACGGCAGTAGTAGACAGGGAGAGAAGCTCTGCTTTAGTAGTCGAGCGAGTAACAGATCGCTGTAGGGTTGCTTTCTAATCAATTAGTCCTCCAAATAGCATAAAAAGATATCCTTAAGAGCTCCATCTAGTTTCTATATAGTCCGTAAATGCTATATTAGATACTCCGTAAAAGGTAACATCTTCTCCTTTAGGGTTTCTGAAGTAGACGTAGGCTCTAAATACTTCGCCAGAGTATTTAATAGCTGTAGATTTTGTTCCAAGGCAATAAGCAATTACTTAGTTTGTTGCATTGAGGTGCTTTTAATTTGGATTGGTTAGGAATTCGGCCAGCTTAGAATACGTTTTAGTAATATTAGGTCTTCTAAATACGGTAAGGTGTGTAAGTGACCCTACTCGTTACTGGTAGGCTAGGGTTCTTTAAGGGTTTGTCTGCTGGTCGGACGGAATTAGTTCTTTGGCAGGAAGTGGTAACTTAGGAAATCTTTTTAGTGGTTAAATATTAAATTAATTGGCTATCTTTTTAATATAAGAGTCTTAGCAAAGCCAGAGCTTTTTACTTACTTAATCTTAACTGATTCGAATACCTAGAAATTACTATAGGTCTCCTAGTGTACGGATCTCGTATCGGTGCAGCAATTTTGCTTCAAATTCTTTAAGTCTTAAAAGGTCCTTTTTGGCAAATAGAACGGCAATATTGTCTATATAGAAGAAGATAATAAGTCGTCCGTCGGTAAATAGGTAGTTAGTACCTAGTACTACTTCCAATCCGAATTTGGCCAGTGTATTAGTAAGCTCTTTATACTAAAGTAGTGGTGAGATTTTTAATCTATATAGCGCCATAAGTAGCTTTAGGATATATCTGTTTTGATTAAATCCTTCTAGGCAGTAGCAGTAGATTAGTTTACTAAGCCTAGCGTTTATAAATACGTTTATAGCATTATACTATTAAATTTCCAAATTAAATGCGGCTGCTATAGCCATAAGGGCACGGAATATTTAAGTAGCTAGGGTTGCTGCATAGGTCTCCTCTTTAGTAATCTGTAAGTCTCCGCGGACGTATAGCCTAGCTTTAAGCTTCTATAGGTAGCCGTCGCTATTAAGCTTATATTTAAAGACCCATTTTAGTAAAAGGATCTACTTATTGCTTGCCTCTTCCTTTAGTACGATTTTAAATGTCCCTTGGCGTTTAAGGTTATTATATTCTTTTTCTATAGCCTTTTAGAAGCCAGTAGATAGTGGATACTTTCTTAGATCTTTAAGATTCTTTAGTTTAGGAGGAAGATTATCCTAATATAGAGATAAGGATCTAGTTTAGTCGATATCCTTTACTAGCCCTATAGTAAAGCTAGCGTAGTAACTAGATAGGGTAGATAGATTAGCTAGTGCTGCTATATACGCTTAACGTCAAATTCGTTTTAATCCTTCTAGTAGAATAAGGTCGGCAGAAGGTTTAGCTAAGATCTTATTAGCTTATAGAGCTGTATTAATTACTCTATTAGATGGTTTTAGAGAGCTTAGCTAGGTAGAGATTGCTTTAATTATATCTAGGATATCGTCTTAAAGTCCTCCTAGTATAGTGTTTGTTTCTAGTAGATTTAGAGATACTGTTCTACTAGAAGTCGGTAACTACTTAGTATCCTTTATATAAGGTTCTACCGAATCGTTTAACGTAGTCGTTTAATCTATATTTAAGGTAGGTCTATATAGGATATATTTATCCTTAGATTTATCCTTATAGAGAGGTTCTAGTAAACAGATTGTCTATAGGGTGTCTTTTAATGCTTCCCTTAGCAGGTAGTTAATGTCTTAATCCTTAAGGTTATAGAATAAGGTCTCGTTAAATGTAACGTCTTTGGTTTAAATAACCTTGCGGAGACTTGGAATCCAGATTTAATAGATATTAATTAAATCGTAGCCGACTAGATATCTAATTAATGCGCAAGGAGCTAGTTTATCTCCTCTTTTAATTTATTTGTCTAGTGTATAGGTTTTGCAGCTATATATATATATATAAGTAAAAGATAGCAACTTGCCGTAGGTAACCTCGTAGGGGGTTCTCCACCCTAGTTGCTTATTTAGGGTTTAATTAAGTGCGTAGCTAGCAGTAAGGAAGGCTTCTAGTCCTAAAGATGGGGGTAAGAAAGCTTCTAGCTATATAGCCCTTAATTATTCTATAAGGGTTCGTCCAGATCATTCTGCTCTACTATTTTGTTCCTCGGTATACGGCGCTCGGCATTTAAAAGTAATGCCTTTATCTGCATACCATGTATATAAGGTGTCTCCTATTTATCTAAAAGTATGTTTGTTATCGCTCTAGAAGAAGACGACGTCCTAGTGGAATTATATTTTAATTAAACGATGGGTCTTACAGATGGTAGGTAGGACAGTAGCTTTATCCTTATTCTTGGCGGTAAATATAAAGTTAAATTTGGAATACGTGTAATAAAAGTGCATTACGTATCTATTGCCGTTATACCCTAGTTCTCTAAGGGTAATAATATCAAATACTACTCGCTCGAATAGTCGAGTGGCTGGGAATTTATATTCTCGTCTTTAAGAGATCTGCTACGTGTGCTTTGCTAATAAGCAGACTTCACATTTAATTTTAAGCGGTGCTCGCTCGTCGTTTAGCTCGAGCTCTGCGCTATTAACGTGCTTAGGAAGCTGCTTAATAGCGTCAGGTCCTATATGGCTAAGTATTTTATGCCATTTTATAGCTGTGGCTCCGACTAGTTTACGGGCCATTCTGCTTAGTTAGTGTCTTCTTAATAAGAAGGTCGATTAAGTTGTTGAATCTAGGGTATTTATAGGCTCTTAGTGCATTAGTGCCTAGTAGCCCCCTAGTCATTTCGTATAGTATACTGTTTTGCTAGTTACTAGATAGTATAGCAAGTTTTGTCCTAAGTCGAAATGGATATTGTTATTAGTAGCTCTTAATAGTGCTACAATATTTGTAAATATGGTAGGTACTAATGCTATATAGAATAGCTTCATTTTTAAGCTCCTAGTAGGTGTATTAATAGTAATCGTTACAGTTCCGTAAGCTTATATCTTTTCGAAATTTCCGCTAGTAATTAGGTAGTTGTCTTCTGTAGCTAGGTAGAAGAAGGTAAAGTCTTCCTAGTTATTACAGACGTGGGTATCTGCACTAGGGTTAAGTATCTAGGTGTTTTGGAGTTTAAATAGAAATTAACTAGTACTAAACACGGCAGCATGGCTAGTTAGGGTCTTAGACGGTAGGGTTTTAGAATTAAAATCTATTATAGATTCTATGTTCATCTTTACTTTTTATTTTCTTTTTAAGATAAGGTTAACGATGCGTTTAATCCAAGGTGTAGATAAGATCTTTTTATCTACTTCCTTCTAGACGTCTGGGTTTGGCTTTTATCCTTAAGGGCGCTTCTACTTAACGATATAAAAGCAGTCGCCGAATTAATGCTTAAGGCCATATACGCATATCTTATTCCATTTGGAATTGGAATTGGAATTGCCATTAAAATCTAAATTAGAATTTAAATTGCCTAGGGTTATAAAAGCAGAGTTATTGGTAGGGGTAGTAGAGGATGCTGCTTGCTACATACGGTAGTGCTCTTTAAATTCCTTAATTAGGTCAATAATAGATAGGGCTTCTTTATTCTTGCGTTCCTTATAAATAAGGTCTACTTCTAGAGCTTTTATAAAGCTAGAAGAGATAGGCTAAATTGCTTAAATAAAGTTGTAGTGTGGCCTGAAGCCTTATACGTCTAGTAGGTTTAATTACTTAGTAAGCTTATAGACGTTCCGCTAGCTGTTTAACCATTTATTAATGCTCTGCTTTTTATTATAGACTTTTAAAGCCGTGTATTAAATAAGGACGTCGTGCTTTTAACCTAAGGTGGTAGGGGCAAGCGCTTTCTTAAGTGCTTTAAGCCGTTCGTAGACCGTATCTAGGCCGTTAATAAGGGGAAGGTAGGCTACCGACGTCGTTCGCACGATATAGTTGCTAATATCGTTAATAGCCTGCTCTTGCTTCTGGTGTATTTAAAGATCATCTTTATACTTAGCGTAGAGCTAGTTATAGATAGCGATTGGTCTTATTCTAGCTGGGTTATTAATATAGCCATAGGTTGTACGTCCGCTGGTATAGGCCGTTTCGGTAGTTCTAGCGTTAAAAGCTTATCTTTCTTCTTAAATGGGTCGATATACTGCCATACCTTATTACTTTTGGCTGTGTCTTAAATAATAAAGAACTACTATATCTAATTAGAAGGCTAGTTAAGGATAAGGTTAACTTTTAATTCGTTTATAGTCGTCATTTTTAGGATTTAACAGGTTAGGCAGGGTCCAATTGGCGTCTTAGCGAAAACCTTATTTTAACGTTCCGAACTCTTAATTTAATTTATTAGTTCGTTTATTAGTTAGGTACGTTCGTTAACTAGGATTAGTTGTCCGTTTATTTAATAAATAAAGAAGCTTAAGACACTTGCAAAGGTAATAGAAGTAGTGACTTCTTAAATAAGGTAGTAGATTAATTAGTTAGCAGGTGGTGCGATCTAGGCTTATAACTGTAAGCTTTGCAGTGCAAAGGATTGAATAAACGACTTAATTGTAAATGTAGCTCTAAAGTCTCTATATATACACGAAGAATGTGGAGGTAATAAGACATAATAGGGTAATAGGTAACTGAAATGGGAACAGTGATCTGCAAGTAATATTAATTAGCAATCAATATATAGGGTAGCGTTAACGCTGTCTTGGAGCCTTCCAAGCGGTAATCTTATGTCTCAGCATAGTGTTAGTAGTCGGTTACACCTAGGCTTAAAAGCTAGTAGGAGGTTACATAGATAAATCTAATTAGTTTTCCCCTGGTATTAACTCCTACTAGTCAGCCTATTACTAGTATTCCTCTATATAAATTTCCGGCCTATATACAACTATAGGCAAAGAGTTGCCTTTCAAATGCTTTGGTTAGAAGACTTTTATAAAATAATCCTTAAGTAAGGGCAGAATAGTAGATAATCCTAGATTTTACCTTAAATAATAAATATAAAGCATTTTGGGAAAGATATAGGGCGTATATTACTAAGGCTGTTTATAATAGTTTTAAAAAGCTTAAGGAATTTAAATAAGAGGTATTTGGGGTAAAGTTTTACTTTTTAGTAAAAGAATAAGGCCATGGGCGTCCCGTAGATAACTTAAAATACCTTAAAGACCCAAGTTTAGATCTAGAAAATAAGGGTATAACTTCTAGCGCTTCTCCGTTAACTAAGTATAGTTCTAAAGGCTATACTAAAGGTAAAAATAGGGCTATTACGCCTTAAGGCGCTAGGACTACTGCTCTAAACCTTAGTTCTAATATCTTTAATAATAAAGTAGTGCCTATAGAGATTAACCGTAAACTAAAGGATCTAAGTAAGCCTAAGGGAGATGGCCTCTAGGATACTACCCCTAAATAATTATTAATAGTTATTAGTACCTTAGAAGATACTAATAAACTAGTAGTATTATACCGCCTAACGCCTTTACTAATTTCAGAAAGGGGTGCTGCTTTAGGAGAGTAGGTAATTAACTTTAGTATTTTATAATCTCCTTTATAAAAGAAAATATAAGTAGAAATATATGCTACGGAAGAAGAGGGGGCTATAATTAAGGAGGGAGTATAGGCAGCTTTGGATAAGTTAGAGGAGTATTAAGCGTTAGGGTGTCTTCTTTTTTAGGGTATTTATTACCTACTTTAGGAGATATAAGGAAACGTTAGGGGACAACGTTTTTAGGTGGGGGAGGTAATATAGTGGTGTTAAATGCCCCTTGGTTATTTTAGTTTGTTTCCTTATTACGTATATAAGACTTAGGATTATATATATTTTAGAAGGAGCTTAGGTTTTAACTTTACCTTACCTTAATATAACCTCTCCTCTACCCTTTATTAATTAACAACTTTTCTGGTATAACTTAAGTTATTCTATTCTTTTATTTATAATACTTAATTAAGTATTATCTTTTAGCGTTAGGCTTTGCCCTTTTATACTACTTATAATAGCGGTAATATTAATCCGGTTATATAGCTAAAGCTCCCTATATACTACTATATATATATTAAACAGCTTATTAGTAATAGGGCTTAGCGGAATATATAGGGTGCAAAAATATTATTAGAATAGTAATAACTTATCTTCCCTTTATAACCGCGATAATAACTAAAACCTCTTTTTTTTCTTATATCTAGTGTGTTCTGGATATATTGTATATTTGGGCTTTATAAGCTTAATAGGCTATATCTTATAGGTAATAGCACCTAAGTATTGCGCAGAGGAGACTGGGGCGGGGGTAGGCTTAAAGAGAGTCGCGGTTGTATAGTAGATACGGTAGCAACTGATATAGCTTAACTGGTAGTAGTAGTAGTAGATATAGCAGTATTAAACAGGAAGTCAACCAACAAAGTTTAACTCTGGCTTAGCGTTAGATTAATACCAAAAATCCTAAATATTGCATCTATACCCTATAAAGAAGGGTGTAGTATATTATTATATTTAAGACCGGCCGTATATAGCTCCTATTATAGACTTTTAGATAGTAGATTTGCGTGCTCCTATTTATTTATATAGTTGTTAAGGTATTTACGTATAGTAATTAGGTGGGATTAATATACTATTTAATATAGTATAGTATATAGAATGGTAATAGTATAATGTATTAGAAATAGAGCAGATCTACTAATAGTTATGGGTACTGCTAATATCTAAGCCTATGTCTAAAGTCTCTTAAGGATATAATTCTTTTTAGTATCTAGATTTGCCCCCTTCTTATTATATATTTTATATTTGAGTATTTTTAACTAAAGGGAGTTATTATAGTAACTATAGTAGGAGCCTTTATTGGTATTAGCAGTAATTAAAGCGTTAGGCTCGGCGAAATACTTATATAGTGTTTCCTTAATATACTTTTAATCGTTATATAGCTAGAAAAACTTATCTCTTATCTCTATACGCTTCTGCTTGTCTTTCTTTTTACCTCCCTGCCTTAACTAGATAGTGTTACTAGCTAATAAGTTATCCGAGTTTATAGAATTAACTAATAGTAATTGGGATTCGCGTAATGCTAATAGCTGGGATATAGAAGAAGGGTGGGATATTAGTGCATAAGACTATTACTATCGGCAAGAATTTAAACGGTATACTATTTTTGGCTTTAGCTATAGGAATAGGTCTCGTTTGTTAAAGCACTAGTATTTAAATAGAAAGATTACCTTAGCCCTTTTACTATCGCGATTAGCTCGATTACTACGCTATAAAAGAAAAGAGAAATGTTATTTAAACGTTAGTATTATATATATAACCACTCTACGGACGTCTAGAAGATTAATACTAATCCTAATAGCCTCTATGGCAAAAATAATTTAAATCTTAGAAGATTTTACTAGTTTCCTAAACTTATCTAGTATTAACTTCTTGCTAAATAATAAGGTTATTTAATAGAATACGGCCATAATTAAGCGGGTAATATTCTTAGTATATTAAGCTAAATATAGCTACTATAGGTACTTAGATATACTTCTATACGCCTTTATAGCTTAGACTTTAGTATTAAAGAATATAATAGTCTTTAGAATCTTATGCGGGGTAGCTAAGCGACTTCCTCCCTAAAAGACGGCAGGATTAATATATATTTTAGTAGTTAGAGAATTAATAGCCTTATTAAGAAGAAAGCGGAGCGAGGTGTATTTAGTAATTATATCTTTTAGTATCTAGCTAAGATAAAAGATAAGCTCTTTACGGGAAATAGAAGTCTGCTTAAGGTGTATATTAGTGTTATTAAAGTTTAAGGACTTTTTTACTGTTTCTAATAGTTCTGGATTAAAAGTTATAGAATAGGTAAACCACGGAACTGAGCTTCTAATTAGATTGCGTGTATAGCGTAGCTCTATATACTTAGGGCGAAACTTCTTGCCCCATTATATAATAAGATAAGCTTTATTAACAGCGACTAAGGCTAATTACTTCTTAAACTTAGGGTCTTTAAGTAGATCTTAGAAAGATAGTATACTAGTAAGCTTAGGACTAATAAAGATATAGGTATATAGGCTAGCTTTTGCATTCTTAAGCGCTTTATCTATATCCTTAACGTTAGCGTTAAGAAGTAACGCATTACTACTAATCTGATTAACCTTTTAAACTTACTCTTTTATAATCTCGTTTAGAGGGAGAAATATTAGCGATATAGTATTTTTATAAAGGATTAAAATTACTTATATAATAAGGCTTCTACTAAAGCTAGTTTATATAATAAGGATAATATTAATGCGATTATAGATTAGCCTCCAAATATAGGTTACCTACTTATTTTTTGCTTAGAATTTGTCGCCGTATAGCAGTAATATAGTACCCTAAATTACGTTATCTCGTGCTTAAGTTATTGTATTAGGCTTTTTCTTATTTTAGATTTTTCTCTAAGCTCTAGCTACCCGTATCTTTAGTATATCCTAACTAGCTAAGCTAGTAAAAAGTTAAGGTATATCCTAGCTGGCTAAGCTAGTAGAGAGTTAAGATATTTATAGATTTGCCTATAGTAACTAAGGAGCTTTACTATCTGCTGCTAGTGACTAAGACGCCTTATTATTGGTGCGTTGCTTTTTAAAGACGTTTACTGCACTAATAGTATTATTTACTACCTCGCTAGTAGTACGAAGACAGTTGGGTACTATACCAGGCGTATATCTAACTTTTAGCTTCCTTACTAAGGCCTTTAAACGTTTTTTATACTAAACGGCGCTATATCGCTTATTAGTAAACATAGAGTTAATAGGGGGTTTGTAGGTTAATATTTTAGTAATATAGGTAGTAGAGGAGCAATAAAGCAGGTAATAAGGTATAGAATTAATCTAGATATAATATATTAGCTATTTAGGTGTTTATCTACTATAAATATTAATATAGGAGGTTAAACGTTAAGAATTAGTAATGGTTAATGGCTCTGGCTAAATATTTACTGTTTTAGCGGTAATATTTAAGATAAAACGTAGCGGTAACACCAGGCTGTTTATAATAATTTTAGTAGCGTTAAAATTACCCCATAAAGCTTTAGAATATAATATTAGCTAATTATTTATAAAGGCGTTAGTTTATTATTAATTAATAGTAGTAGAGTTTTAAGTAGAGCTTTAAAGGGGAGACCTACTTATTTAAGGTAAAACGTAGCGGTAACTACCAGGCCGTTTATAGTAATTTTAGTAGCGTTAGAATCGCCTTATAAAGTTCTAGAATATAACGTTAGCTAATTATTTATAAAGGTGTTAGTTTATTATTAATTAATAGCTAAAAAATTAGTATAGCGCGTAAGTTTATATAAAAATTATATATAAATTGGAGCGAGGGACTAATAAATTTCTAAACTATATACTAGATAACAATAATATAAGATAATTAATCTGTTATATAAGCAGCTTATAATTGGCTAATTGTCTAGGACTGAGATAATGATTTAGGTGGTGCACTACGAATTACCTTAGCAAGCTTAGACCGTAGAATTAATTAGCGGACTTACGTATATCCGCAAGCGGATATCGCTAACCTTTTTTATTAAAAAGTTAATTCTATGGTCTAAGGGACTTTCGCGAGGTTTATTAAACGATGCGACTTATTTTATATATAGAGTAGTTACCTTCTTTAACGAAATTAATCTACACCCCTATAATAGCTATTATCTCAAAAATACCGTTAAATTGATCCGTAGAAGCAGCTCTATAATTAATTAGTATATCTACTCCGTACGCCTCCACAATATCTAGTAGAAAGCGCCGCCGAATAGGCGATTCGCCTACTTAGGGTCTGCACAAAGCTCTACACAAAGCTTTTATATAGAGCCTCTGTAGTAAAGCCGTTATATAGAGCCTCCGTATATAGAGCTTCGTATAAAGCTTCCGTATGTAGAGCTTTATACAGAGCTTTATGTAGAGCCTTTATATACAGAGCTTCGTGCAGAGCTTCGTGTAGAGCTTTATATAGAGCTTTGTGCAGAGCCTCTATATATAGAGCTTCGTGCAGAGCTTGGTGCAGAGCTTTATGCAGAGCCTCCGTACGCAGAGCTTTATATAGAGCTTTTATATACGGAGCCTTTATACGGCCTACCCAAACAATAACTACCTAAGGTTCTTTAGGGTAGCTATTATAGATTTATATAGGTTTTATATATATTAGCTAGCGTTTAATAAAGTTATATATAGTCACAGAATTACTAATGTTGGGAATAGGGCAAATTGCCGCCATATGCGGCAATTTGCCGTCACATAAGGCAAGTTACCGTCACGTGTTGCCGCGGCACTAGCGTGGTAAGGAACCTTAAGTTCCTTACCCTTCCCCTTTCTTAGAAGAATATAATAAGAACAATTATTATACTATCTACGAACCGTAGCTACGTGATATCCCCTTATGAGTCCAACACTAATTAGTAGTTAACTTCACTGTTATACTATAGAATAGCTAGGTTTTCACCAAGAAGAGACAAGCCACTATACCAGTGCTACTCGTGCTAAGGGAAGCAGTCTTTTAAGGTCAGAACTGGTCCTAAACCTTAAATAGAACTCTTCCACAAATCTAAGGATCTAAAGGCCAGAACTNGTCNTAAGCCTTNNNNANATTATANATTCTTGCGTCNATTACGCAGAANAANANNCTTTATAAGTCTTCGCGATTTAAGGCTAGAACTAGTCCTAAGCCCTATAATCGCAAATACATGTTACAAACGCGTACTAAACGACAATCCCTATACTACTAATATTCCCTTCCTCTAAAGATATAATTATAGCCACTCCGAACAACTAAAGAGACTCCTTACTACTAGGGGTAGCTATATATACGAAACTTATTAATAAAGATTAGGACGTATTTACCTTTAATATAACAACCTATACCGTAAAATAAGTTAACGGCTTTCTCCTACACCATATTCTATTCTACTAAGATAGCTACTATACCGATTTACAGTTATGGGAATACTTTAGGGAGGATTTTATAGGATGGACCGCCGACACCTAGGCACTTAACAATATTAATATTATTTGGGATTTTTAAAACTCCCTTTAAAGGAATAGGGTATATATTGCTAAGGATAGTAACCCAATTACTAGTAATATTTACGCCGTTCTTACTAGTATAGAAGAACTAGTATAGACGAAAGCTAAGATTATACGTTAACTACGGAAACCTAAAACTAACCTATATTCTTTAGAAGGCAACTTTAATTTAGAACAAAACCCCTAGAACGCTACTCTCCCACCTAAAGGTGCTCTCTTACCTAGAAGTGCTTTTTCTCTACCTCTACTACCTCTAACTCCTCTATCCTAGCTAACCAATAAGCTTCTATTTTAAGAAGTTATAAATCTAATAAAGGTATATTTAGATAAAGAGAAGAAGTTTAGAGGAGAATTATACGATATACTTGGAGTAAAACTATAGGTCTTTTATAACTGCTATAACAAGGTTAGAATTTAACGCCACTAGTTCTATTATGCTTTCTCTATTATATTAAAGGGATAGGCGGCGACGTTCTATTACGACCATATTATAGGTAAAAACTATAGCTTTAATGTAATGCTTTAGCTTACTAGAGCCCACTTTAAAACCAATAAAAACCGCTAACTCTATATATCTAAATAGCGGGAGACTATATTCTAGAGAGTTATCGCTTCTAACCTAATAATAACTTACCTAAAGTGTCTTTAACTACTCTTTAATAAACTCTAGAAAATCTAATGTGGTCTTACTAAAACCTACCAAAATAAGAACAGTCTAAAGGACCAGGTTATCTTAGCATATAATAGCGTTCCTAAGTGTAACTTAGCGCTATATAAACCTATAAATATATTTAAAGGAGTATATACTAAACTACGCTCCGCTATAGGCACTATAATATAAATATAAGAACCCCAATAATTCTATACCGAAAACCCTATTTAAACCGGGATTCCAGACTAATATAATTATAACTAGACTAATTAAATATATAGCGGCTGGAGTAGGGGATATGGCAGAGGGTATAATTAACGTTGACTATAAAGTAATTGTGGAGGTTCTTATAGAGGTTTATTTCGGAACAACTATTAAAAGAAGTGCTATATTTATAAGAAGCTAAATTACTAGTTAAATAAACACTCTCTTAATAAGCGAAAGAAGGCATATAATAAGTTCCGATAGAGTATAAGAAATATCAGAAATTATAAGGTTACTACGGCCTACTTCTAAAGCTTTCTAGTCCAATATAAAGGCATAAAAAACCTTAAAGATAAGGTTAATGAGGCTGAACAGCTCCTTATAGATATAAACATTAAGGACTACTCTTCTAACTAATACTTTACTAAGTATAGTAAGGTAAATGGCATATAAACCGTCGCTATCCTTAATAACTAATCTACGTTCCATTCTATTATAAAGTTAAATATCTTTAATAAGCTAAAGGAAAGTTCCGCATTCTCCTTTAATAACAGATACTCGGCAAATATCTTCTATGGTATTATACTAAATACTAGAGCCGCAGGAGTATTTACAGCAAAAGAACCTTAAGTTCGAGCTCTTTAGTAGCTTAATAGCTCTATTTAAATCGACCAATTAACGGCAGGCTAATATACAATTCGCTTTAGTAAGGGTACTGCAATCTTTCTCAGCACAATTAAGGTCTAAACCCTATTAGGATATATCACTTTCTATATTATCCCCACGAACACCCCGTTTCTATTCTACATCCAAAATATAGATAAATTAGGTATTAAGCTTAATAACCTTAAGAATATACTCGTTTAGGGAGATAATCGGGTGCCCATTATACGTAAGTAGGGTTACCCTTAGTTACTCCTTTAACAGCCAGAAAGAAGCGTTGTTTAGAGTCACTTAACTAAGCCAGAGCTACGTCAACTACACCATTGTTTTAGCCACCTATTTATTTACCAACTGCTTAGGGTTCTTTAGCAAGCAGGTTATAAAGTCAAGGTTAAGACAATTAAGCATCTTATAAAGTACTGCTATTACTGCTAAATAAACTAAAAGTCCCCTAGCCGATTTAAGTTTACCCTTAAAGATAACTACGACTTTAACTTCTGTATTATTATTAATATTATATATCTTAGTGGTAAGCCAATACTCCAAGTTATTAACTTCTTAACCTCCTTCTAAGCCGCACGCTTCCTAAAGGATATATTAACTAGGAACGTATAGGATACTCTTTAATTATACTAAATTAATATCTACCTAGGACCCCCAGATTAAGTTATTTATAATATAAGAAGGAACTTCTCATCTATAGAGTTTTAGTAATAAGTAAAAGCAATAGCAATCGAGGTTAAGGAAGTCCCTATTAAGGTATATAATAGCGTTAGAAAAGTAGAACGATATTATACGCCACTACGCCGAGTATATAAGATTATTTCTTCAGAACTAAAGGACGCTAGTAAAGAGCTTATCTTACAGATGGCTATTAAGGCTATTAATAACTCCGCTAGTCTAGATAGGCTCATACCCATATTACTAGTCTTTAACGCCTACCCTTAAATGACTAACAATTCTCCACTATCTCCCTCTATTGTGCAATAAGCTAAGGCTATTTGTAAAGCAATAAAAGAGGTATAACGTCTCTACGCTACGCGCCAGGTTAATGACGTACTAGGAATAAGAAATGGCCCAAACACCTTAACTACGCTCAATCTGCCGCTCTAATCTGAGGTACGCGTATAGCGCGAAAAGGGAGGATAGTCAGGCCTATATAAACTCATTGCAATTAATAGCCAAACTTATACTATTTAGATGCCTCACGGACCCACCCAATTCCGTTCAACTATTATTAAGCCCTACTATAAAGATGATAGTTCCGAGCCTCTGCAGGATGCCCTAGAAGATACCCTAGAAGATACCCCAGAAGATGCCCTAGAGAAGAACCACGATTAGCGTGCCCTAGAAGGCGACTATAATCCTAATACAATTATAGTAGATGTACCGCAACCACAACGCGGTAGAGGCCGCCTAAAGGGATTACAAAATCGCCAATATCTTATTAATTTCGAAGAGCAGTTTATTACCGCTATTAAGAGTAGAGCCGAGCTGTCGATGGCCTTTATAACAGCTAAAGAGAAGGCTAACTTTAAGCTCGCAAAACAGCTTTAAAAGAAAGGTCGTATTATAACTTAAGGAGCCCCCTTTTAAGCATTTAACAAGCGGGAGATCGACGGTCTTATTACAAAAGGAGTTTTTAAATTTAAGAAGTATGACCCTACTAAGTTTAATAGAATTCGCATCTTTAAGTTAAGAATAGTTAACGAGATTAAGGGTAAGGCTACTAACGCCCCATTTAAGAAATTAAGGCTTATTATCTAAGGTTACAACAATAATAGTAAGGAGATAATTCTTACGCAATCTCCTACAATTTAACGAGCTAGTTAGTAAGTTATTATTGCACTAGCTTTCTCCTTAATAAAGAACGGAATGGCAGTTTATTTGCGAGATATTACTTAGGCCTATACCCAATTAGAGACGTGCCTTTAGCGCTTAATACTTGCATATCTTCTAGAGCAAATTTGCCACTAATATCCCAAAGATATAATTATGGTTGTCCTTAAGCCATTATATGGAATTGCAGAGGCAGGAACTTATTGGTGGGCTACTTACAATAAGCACCATAAAGAGAAGCTTTTAATAACTACTTCTACATTTAATCCCTGCTTCCTTATTATAACTATAGGAACTTTATTCGGAATCGTCGGCATATAAACTAACGATATAATTATTTTAGGAGACGACTAATTCTCAGCTCTTAAAGAAGATAAGCTAGTAAAGGTAAATCTTATAGCAAAGCTAAAGGAAAGACTTGATTTAATAACACCATTGCTCTTTAATAGATATATCCTTTCCATAAATGAGGATTCCATTACTTTACGCTAGAAGGGTTAAGGTAAGAAGATCGACGTTATTAATATTAATTCTCTAAAATAAGGATACGTGGAATAACGCGCTTATAGGGCTTATATTACTTCTATCTATCAACCTAAGGCTTCCTTTAATCTCTCTGTTACCGCCTAACACCAGGAACCAACTAAGGATAATATTCTTGCTCTAAATAAGCGCCTTTTCTAGTAGATAAATTATCTTAACCGAGGGCTACTCTATATACCTATTAATCTCCCCACCGCCAAAATCTTTATATTTATTAATAGATCGTTCGTTAATAATAAAGATTTTAGCTCCTAGTTAGGATATAAGATTATTATCGCGAACAAATCTACTAGAGAGAATAACTTTATAATCTACGGCAACCTTATCTATTAGAGCTTAACTAAGAGCAAACGCGTTACTTAAAGCGTTTTAGCGTCAGAGATATACAGAATGGTTAGCAGAGTTAATATAGCAATTACAATTAGAACTACCCTTAAGATAATTACGGATTAACTTGAAATTCCCACTATTTCTATAATCGTGTGTACTAACTTATACTCCCTCTATAAGTGTTTAGTTAAGCTTAGCACTATAAAGAAGAAGCGTCTTATAATTAATATTATAGTACTTTAGTAATCCTATAAGCGTTAAAAACTCTTTAAGATTTAATAGATTAATAGCTAAGATAACCCAGCAGATGCGATAATAAAGGTAAACCCAAATAAGGCACTAGAGACATTCGTTAATATAAATACTCTATATATGCGAGTTAAAGGTTAGGTTAAGAGGGAAATTTAGAGAAGTTAAAATCTTATGGAACTTTAACCGCCGGTTAAAGTTGTTTAATTAGTTAGATTCTTGCCAAGAGCGCCACGCCTAATTAATTTGGGTGGCGGTATAGAGTTCTACTAATACCATTCGTTAATCTAGCCAATTAGGATTTTCTATACCCGGTATAAAAAATCGCTATTAGCTTGCTTACTACTAGCGCCTTAGCGGCCCACTCGTCTTCGCGTTAACCCCTTAACACCCTTCCTCTTTTCCTTCTTCCCCTTAGCTTTGTACTTTTGTATAGTAGCAATCTATAGGTGTTTATAGATGGCAACTACAAAAAGAAGAGTTGCCAGTGTTGGGAATAGGGCAAATTACCGCCATATGCGGCAATTTGCCGTCACGTAAGGCAAGTTGCCGTCACGTGTTACCGCGGCACTAGCGTGGTAAGGAACCTTAAGTTCCTTACTTTTCCCCTTTCTTGGAAGAATATAACAAGAACAATCATCATACTATCTACGAACCGTAGCTACGTGATATCCCCTTGTAAGTCCAACAACTAATAACGCTTTTTTTTTTAATGAAAATGATCTTAAGACCTAAAAATACCTAAGTAATAAAATAATATATTCTAAAAGCCTAGGTTCTATTATATAATCGATTAACTTTAGGAAATAATATAAAATATTAGTGTTGAGTTATTCTAATTTCCGCAATTTCCGCAACGTAGATATTGTCAAATTTACTAAGAATTGTAAAATATAGTTATCTTAGTAAGCGACTTAGACGGTAAACGAGATAGTAAATCTTACTAGTACTTAACTAGTATAGCTTATATATAACCCCTACTAGCTTTATTAAACCCCTGCTAGTGTTATATAACCCCTATATTTACGCTGTCTATCTTATTTACCGTTTAAGGGCCTTTAGTGCGAAAATGTATAATAGTCGACTATTAATAGAATCGCGACGTTACTAAAGAGCAATATACCTCTACTAGTTAACTAGTTAACTACTATAAAAGGTAATCAATTATATTTTAAGGGCTGCTTTATTTATCTATATACTTATTTATATATTTTAGCTAATATAAAGTTCTAAAATTACAGGTTAAAATTTCTTGACGCATCTCGCTAGTTTAACTATGACGCGAATCCTCTCTTAATGCCTTAAAGTAAGTGGTATTACCAATAATAATATAGCGACTTGCGCTATAACCCCTTGACTTCTCTAGCCTCTTTAACTCCTCTTAAGGCCTAGTTATATACTGCCTAAATAAAATGTATACTAACCTTAACTATCCTATAGCTCCGGAGGCTTATATTAGATGGTTTTAAACCCTAGAATATTAAGTATTAGACGGAAATGCTTATTTATGCTATATACCAACTCCTTGACGGAAAGAATCCCTATACTTAGTAGGTTAGGGCGCTTCGTTAACTAGTTTATAAAATAGGAGATACTATACTTATTGCAAAAACTGGCTTTAGTAAAAGTATTATATTCTATACTTTCTTAGTCTTAACTAGCTAGATTATAATATAGCTTATCCTATTAAGTAAACTAGGGGGGGAATAGGTTAAGTTAATTTGTTAATACCCTGGTATAAACCTATGCTTAATATTAGCGGATATAAAATTTTAGAACCCTTAACTGTTTGAGGATATTAAGAATGGTGTATATACCTATATACTACTTAGGCTAGAGTAAGCTATATTTCCTAAATTTTAAAAGATTTTATAGGATTTATTTTTCTAGTGTTGAGTTGGACTGGTGGCTATTAATAAGTGTTATATGCTTTACTAGTGAAAGGAGTTTTAGAGCGACTTTGTCTTAATCTATAAGCTACACCGGTCTCTCCTATTAAATATTATTTTCTTTAGCTGCTCTATAACTATAGATACTAAGATAAAGTAAGTAGTAAAAAAAATAGTAGGTTTTAGCTAGAGGGAACTAAACTAGGTATGTTAAAAATTATCCGCACGTCTATTAACCAACTAGATATTTTAATTTATGTGTTTCCGATACTAAAAGGAAAGATAAACTGCTATAAGTAGTTATACTTCTTACTTAACTAAGCTGTTAAGTCTTTAGGCAGTGGCTTAACCCTTTAGAAAATTCTAAAAATAATTATATTTCTTAACGGTAGAAGACGTATTGTAGTAGTCTTTTAGTACCTTAAGGAGTCTCTTATCTAGAAGGGCTACTTAGCGCGTCTTATAAACTAGATAGTTAGAATATATATATCTTATATAGCGAAGCATAATTAGGATAGGATATATAATATCTTCCGCAGTAAGCAGTCGGATATTTAGATTATGGTAGCTATAACTACTCTTAAAATGGTTATAGATATTCTAGATATTTATATAGTTGTCTAATAGAATTTCTTAATTATAGATAATATTGGAGATCTATAGTAGAGGTTTGGTTATATAGTAAGGGGTTATAATAAAACTAGAGTAGCTGTATTCTTTATGCTATATTAGGCATTTAATTAGCTAGGATACTAGAAGGAGTTAACTTAAGAAGAAGTTACCAGTTAAATAATGTTTAAGCTAAAATATAGACGTAATATGCTCTTACATAATCGCCAGGTAAGTTAGTTATAGTAATTATTTTCTTAAGGGAGTAGTTGTGAGTCCGATTTAGATTATAATAGTAACTTATTAGACCAGAACCCTTATTTAAACTAGGAACTTAATAGTATAGCTACCGACTAGTTAACTAGTAAGAGTAAAGTTTATCCCTAGATAAAGCGGGAGATTAAAAGTAGGGACTCTATAAGCGATTGTTAGAGGGCTATACTAAATAGCAACTACTACTATAAATACCTACTTAAGTTTCTCTAGGAGGATAAATGTAATCCTAAGACGTAAACTCTAAAGGCACCATAAGAGAGTTATTGTAATGGTATAGGTTATAACCCTAATTTTCTTATTATAACTACTGCGCTAACTACTTTTATTTCTCTTTAAAAACTAACCTTAGGCTTAAAGTAAGGTGTTACTCTTTAATGGCTGGTTAAATGGTGTTAAGTATAAGCGGATAAGTTAATCCTAATAGAAGAGAGATTTACTCTAATGCCTTCTTTATATTTCTTGCCTGGTTACTACTAGTAGGTAATTATACGCGCCTTTAATAAGGTTACTTTAGCTACTAAGTTTCCAATATAAACTATAAAAGATCTCTATAAGTATTTCCTATTAGATAAGTAGAAGTATGCTATATCTTAGGGAAAGCGGCTAGTTTAGTTCCTTTGCTAGAATGTAGATAGTATACTAGCTAAGTAGTTAGAGTCTAGGAAACCTAAGAAAGTGGTATCTAGTACTAGTGACTTATCCCCTAGGATTAGTAGCGCTAGTAATAGTAAGCTCATAGCCGATAAATAAAGGGTATAGGTTGTAGAAAGACGAACTAAGATTAATAATAAGACTACTTTACTAGTTATATTATAGTAGAAGAAGCTTATAGAGAACCATATATGCTTATTTGGCTTAGTATTAGAATTCCCTTTTTTAATAGTAGTGCCGTCTTTAGCTAGAGGAGTTACTCTATCTCCCCTTAACTAGTGTAGTATGCTATCCCCTTTGCTATAGTATAACTAGTCGCTAGGACGAGGTTATAGTGGTTTACACTAGTTATAGTAGCGAGAAATTAAATGCGAGTAGTTGCAGGAACTAGAATTGTAAAGTAGTAAGAGCGTAGTGCTAGAGACTAAACTGCTAGTGCTAGAGACTAAACTGTTAGTGTTAAAGACTTAACTAATAGTGCTAGAGACTTAACTAGTAGACTCGCAGACTACTTTGCTAACCAATAGTATAGAGCCTAGCCTAGAACTACCTATAGCTTCTAGTAGTGGAACCTATAGAGGTAGGAAAAGAAGGGTAAGGATTATAGATTCCACTGCTAATAAGATATAGTGGGGTTTAGAGGGTATAGCTTCTATTTTATATAGGTAGTTAATATTAGCACCTATTAGTGAGAATATTAGCGGCCTAGTGTTAAAAAACTATAGTAAAGAGATAAGAAATAATGGGCGGGATAGGCGTAAGCAGTTATTAATACTAAAAGCTATATATTTAGGAATATGGGAGGTATAAATAAGACGGGCTTAGTATTTCTAGATAGTTTAGCTTTATTATATATTAGAAGGGTATAAGTAGTTAATCTCTAAGTAAACTTTTATATTAAATTAAACTAGAAAGTAGTTAAGGAATTAATTAGCCTATTTATTTAACTATTTTAAAGGCTATAAATTACCACTTATTTATCCTAAAAAGAGAACTATAAACCTATTTGTTAAACTATCTACTAAACTATAATCTACTAGTTATATATATAATTTTTAAATAGCTTATAAAATATACTCTTTATTATTATATACGTCTATAAATATAGGCCTAGGCTAATGGGTTAATTAGGGAGAAGCCTAAGCAGTTAATAATAGAGGATCTTAAGTAGCCTAATTATAAAGAGTAAACCGCTGGGAGAGAGGCTGGTGAGTTAAAGTAAAAGAAGTTTAAGGGGTTAAAGCTAAAGGAGTAGAGTGTTGGGAGGGAGTCTAAGGAGTTAAGCAAGGATTTATAGATATGCGCGAGAGCGGCTAAATTAAGGAGTTGGGAGGAGCTAGTCGATTTACTAGCGGAGGTATACTATTATACCACTTTATTTAGTCTAAAAACTAAGCTACCTATTTCTTAGAGTTGCTAGTAAACTAGCTAACTAGTTAACTAAGACTTAAGATATTATAGAAGGAAATTAATAATGTGCGTATTGTATTACCGTATAGCGGTAACTTGTTAGAGAATAGATTAAGTGGTTATACTTAACAGTTTAGTTAATTATAAGTGTTAAGACTCGCCACTACTATATATTAAGGTAGAAGGAACGCTAAAGCAGTTTAACCCGCGTATAATACCAATTATAATAGCACCTCAATAACTTACTATATTGAGAAGATTGGTCTCTATTAGATAGACTGGTAGTAGTTAAGTAGACGTGCTTAAGGCTGCGCTATAAGATGCTAAAGCACTATAACCACGACTAGTTAGTGTTAGAGTACTTTTACTAGTTAATATCCGACCTACAGAGAAGGTATACGGCTGTTATTACCTCTCCCTAAGAGGCGTGGGCTCCTCGTCATCCGATAGCTTAATAGGGTTAGACTACTGCGACTCCTATAAGGTATATGGACGTCATTATCTTTCTCTAAAAAGCGGGGACTGCTTATTATCCGACTGCTGTAACTACCGCGACTGCTATAACTGCTAAGACTGCTCCTAGCCGGTATTACCCTTATCCTTATTACTGCTAATTATAATTAATTTACCGGTATCCTTACTACTCTTATTACTACTAATTTAAGTTAGCCTACTTAAGAGGCCGAAGCGGATAGTATATAACTAGAGAGGCTAACAGCGGTTAACTAGGTTGCGGTTTATATCCTAGGTTAACTGCTAGCCTACTTAACCCCTATAAGCGACTGCTGCCCACCTATCTATAGCAATAGTATTAGAGGAGCCTATTAACCAGTCCTTAATATTATTTAGAGTCACTATATTTATGCCCTTAGGTAGAGTTTAGTTGCGGAGCCTATTAGGGTGGAGGTGAAGTAATAGCTATTAAATCCGTAACTTTAGGAACCTAGTAGTGTATATCTTAAACGGGTTAAGATAAAGAATATTAAAAAAAGTTAATATTAAGGAGAGAGGAGTTAGGACGGCTAGCGAAGCTATTAGGATTATAAATACTAACTATAATAAGTAATCTACTATAAGTAGTTAGTGAGATGGTTTTCTTAAGATAATAATATAAGAGATGTTAGGTATAAACCGTATAGTGACTTAAAGGGGTGGACTTTAAGGAGTAAGGAGTGAGGAGTTAGTGAGTAGTTGTTAACTATAACGAATAAGGCGAAGAGAGTAGAAATAAGAGCAGTTTTTAACTAGTAGTTATAGAAGAAGTGGTTAATAATAAGCTAAATAAGTAGTTGGGGGGGTAGTAAGCGATAAGCCGAATAGGTGGTTGAGGGGTTAAGGGGGTAAAGTGTAGCAGTTAAGTTAAGTGAAGTTAAAGTAAAGTAGTTAATAATCTTTATTTTTAGTATAAAATATATTATTAATTGCCTCTATATAATCTCTAAGTGCTAATGGCTTAGTAGTAGTAGTAGATTGCTCTTTATCTTTAGATAAAATAGAAATAATCTTATTAGGTATAGCAATATTTTAAAGATTAAATAAGTAAATCTTTTCTTTAAGAAGCTCTGTACTATTAGTAAGAATATTAGTAGACTTAAATTAACCGTTATAATTACTATTAACTGCTTAGATATGTATATAACCCTTAGCCTAGAGATAGTGTGTAAGACTAAATATATTAGTAAGTGCTAACTTTTTACTATATTTAGAATTGGCTTTTTAACTAAATAAAGTCTCTAGTATAGTATATAGTTGAGAAATATATAAACTAGTAAGCGTAACCCGTTTAAATATCTTTTTAATATTATAAATAGAGTTCTTATATAGCTTTATATTAATAGTATAGTAGCAGTTAATATACTCTAGGGCAAGATTAATTACTTTAAAGGTATTTAGTTAACCCGCTAGATTTACTAGACTTAATATAAGAATTAATTATTAAAGCTTAGTAGTTATAATCCGATTTATAAAAAGCTATTAAAGATAAAGTATCTTATACCTATACCGTGACTGCTTAGCCCTATAAAACTAGATAGAGAGTAAATTAATAAGTTAGTAGATTAGACTAATATCGCCATAACGGATAGCATGCTGTAGGACTATAAAAGCTTTAACCTATTAGAGATATTAATATATACTAAGAAACTCCTTATTATTATACCCTTGACTAGTTTAAGCGGAGTAGGTAAATGCTTATTATCGTATACGCTTAATTAACTTAAGAAATTAAGATAAAGTTAGCTGTATAATAGCATCGTTATAGGACTCCTTCCTATTATTTTCTTTACTATTAACCCCTTGGAACTACCCCTTAGTACTAAGTATATTATACTAGAGTGTGACTACTTAAGCTATCTAGCCTTATGTAATTAATGGCTTAATAAGATAGAATTTAGTATTCTCTTATAAGATTTTATGCTGGTTTTAGTAGCTAATATTATAAAGGAGTATGGCCTTTAAGTAAGTACTAGGAGGACTCTTTTAGTAAGTGCGAACTATAAGGTAGAGGAAACTTTAAAGGATATAAAAGAACGCGGGTGGCCTAAGCAACTAGTTCTAATAGTTAAAAGCTTAACTAGTAAGAAACTGCTTAGTTTTTATGCTCCTAATATATTAAACGGTTTTTTAATCGCCTTAGGCGAGCTAAAGGCGCTCGGTAAAATAGCCTAACTTATTATCCTCTTTAAGGCCAAGTTTGTGGATCTAGATATCCTAATAGACACTATATATACCTTTAATTATACCCTTATTATAAAAGATTGCATCTAGTTGTTATAGAGCAGTCTTTTAAGGAGATAGTAGGTTAAGCTTTGGTACTATAGGAAAAAGACTTAGCTTACTGCTAAAAATATATTTAACTGCTTATAAATAAAGCTTACGGATAGTAGTAGTAATAAAGTATATTAATAACTACTGTAAGATATAGTCCCATCAAAGACCTAAAGATAAGATAATATTGTTAAAAAGAAGCGGTTATAACGGGTTAAATATTAACTGCTTAAGGCTAGTAGTTAGAATCTTAGGATAAAGGATAAGAAGCGTAGTGGTTATATTATATATATTTATTCCGGAAGACCTAAGCACTTAATCTCTAATATTATCCTTAAAATTAAAGTTATTGTAGATTAATAGCGCTTAAGTATTAACTGTAAGACTTAGTAACTTATTTTTTTTATTAGTTAGCTATATAAAATATAGGCTAGGGGGTTAAACCTTCCTTTATATTATTAGCAATCTCTATAAGGTGTTAATTAATATATTTATAACTATTATAGAGACCTAGCCTAGCTAATACCTTAATAACTTAACGCTTAATACTACTCCTAAGTAAGTAGATTCCTAACATTTTTATAAAAAAATTAGTAGTAGACCGTATATAACTCCTATTGTTGGGATTATATCACATATAGTTATATAGTCACGTGTCGCCGCGGCACTAGCGTAGCGAGGAGCCTTAAGCTCCTCGCCCTTCCTTACCCCTTTCTTAGAATTATATAACAGAACAATCATCATACTATCTACGAACCGTAGCTACGTGATATTACCTTATGTAACCAACACCTATAGATAATAAAAGTAATTAAATATAACTACTACTAGACTATCTTAGAATTGCCTAACCCTCTATAACTACTCTAGCCCTAGCGCTAATTACTTATAAGCTTTTTAAGTAGAGTAGTCCACTTAGAAGTAGCTGATTTAATTTTTTTTAATACTTAAGAGAAGTTAATCTTCTCTATAAAGGTTAAGTAGTTAAACTTATTAAAATATGGCTGCCTAATTAGTGTATTAAGTTCTTAGATAAGTTCTGTTAAAAAAATATCCCCTACTAATATATAACTAGTTAATTAAAGGGCTGTATAAACCTCCGCTTGTTTTAAAGTTGTCGGGAATAAGGCAAGTTGCCGTCACGTACGGCAAACTGCCGTCATGTAATGGCAAGTTGCCATCACGTGTCGCCGCGGCACTAGCGTGGCGAGGAGCCTTAGGTTCCTCGCCCTCCCTTATTCTAATTAATAAGCTTTATTAACCAATATCACTATAACCCTACTCGAGTAGTCATTATTAGTAAGTCACCCTATATAACCAACACTAATTAGTGGTTAAATACACAGTCAACTATAGAGCAGTTAGGTTTTTAAATAGAAGAGACAGTCTTATATAGGGGTGCTATATACGCTTATATGGAATAGATCCCGGCAATACTATACTACCTTAGACTTGCGGAAAACTAGTAACAGAAGTATTACTAAGTACTAGGAGATACCAAGTTACGTCTATTATATAGAACAACCGCGTTTACAAAGATTTAGTTAAGTACTTTAGGTTAGAAGTGTTACTAAACCTAGGGTCCTAAGTTAACGTCTAAAACGCGTTAAACGACGTCTAAAACGCGTCAAATAACATCTTAAATTGCCTACCTCTTAATAGCAAACCTACGAGATCCTATAAAACCAAAAATCCTACCTACCTTTAACGTACAACACCCCGTTAATTCTATACCTACTATAGCGTTAACCTACCTAAAAATATGGAATAAAGCTATAATTAACTTTATAAACGCTAATAAACAAGACTTAAATGGATTTTTATTACACTATATAGCATATTATAAGGACAGTAAATATAATAATACCGCGCTATGGGAATGTATAAAGGAGGACTTTATTAGATAGATAAAGGAAACATAGGCCCCTATAAATAAGGATATTGTACGGGACTTCTGTAACTTCCTTTAGGAGAATAGAGTATTTATCCTTAAGGATGGGGGTACTATTAGAGATAATATTTAGGAGTAGGTTATTAACGTAAAAGAAGAGTATAAATGGACTCTATAAGAGATTAAGCATTAACTATATACTATAAGGAAGCTTAACTCACGATAGAACCTAAGTAATATACCTCTAAAGACAAACCTACCTCCGCCTTTAACTCCTCTGTATCTAATTTAACCTATAACCTTAACGTCGGATACTATACCCTAATAAGAGCAGGCATAGGATCCTATTACTTCGCGATTTAATAACCTTTGGACTCCACCGACCAGACCTATATCCCTACTACAGCCTATAATGCAACCCCTACCTCCTCTATCCCAATCTTAAATTAGAGGCAGTTTAAAATTACTTATAAAGCTTGCGAAGCTCTATTTAGATTAAGAGAAGAAGTTTAGCGGGGAATTATATAATATTCTTAATTTAAAACTACGTATCTTCTATAACTATTGCTAGAAGGTAAAAATAGAGTCTAATTAATACCACAACACCTATTCCGTTATGCTTAAGGGCCGAGCTAGTACCTTCTATTATAATTGTTTAGTAGGAAAAGGATATAATTTTAACCGTATAATATATAAGTTAAGATACTACTTTAAAATAGAAGAGAATAAGTAGCAGTATATATTAGAATGGAGAGAGACTACTTTTTTAAGGATCATTACTATAAACCTAGGTGTCCCTTAGCTTAATTATCTTTAAAAGCTCTTTAATTAACTTTAGATAATTTAGCGTAGTTTATCCAAATTATATTAAGAGGACTTTAGCCTATATAATTAAGTTATTAGCGTATGTTAAGGTGTTAAAGAATATAACCTTACTCTCTTTAATCCTATAAATACTTATAAAGGAGTATATACTTAATTAAGATCTTCTATTAGTACCGCTCTACACTCTTAAGAAGTATAGCAATTTAACGCCTAACTCTAACCTACTTTAATTAACCCGCCTAACTAATATAATTATAACTAGACTAATTAAATATATAGTAGCTAGGGTAGGTAATACGGTAAAGGGTATAATTAATAACTATAAGGTAAAGGTGGAGGTCCTTATGGAGGTTTATTTTAAAGTAATTGCCAGAAAAAGTGCTACGTTTATAAGAAACCGAATTACTAGTTAATTAGGCATTCTCTTAATAAGTAAAAGGAGGTATATAATAAGTTTCGCCAGAGTATAAAAAACGTTAGAAATTATAAGGTTACTATAGCCTACTTCTAAAGCTTCCTAGTTTAATATAAAGGCGTAGAAGATCTTAAGGGTAAGGTTAATAAGGCCAAACAGCTCCTTATAGATATAGAAATTAAGGACTACTTACCTAACTAATACTTTACTAAGTATAGTGAGGTAGATAGTATATAAACCGTTACCATTCTTAATAACTAATCTACGCTCTACTCTATTATAAAGTTAGATATCTTTAATAAGCCACAGAAGAGTTCTACGTTCTCCTTTAATAACAAATACTTGGCGAACGTCTTCTATAGTATTATGCCAGATACTAGAGCCGCAGGAGTATCTATAGTAGGAGAACCTTAAGTTTAAGCCCTTTAGTAGCTTAATAGCTCTGTTTAGATTAACTATTTAATGGTAGGCTAACACACGATTCGTTTTAGTAAGGGTACTATAATCTCTCTTAGCATAATTAGGGTTCGAATCCCCTTAGGGTGCATTACTTTCTACGTTATTCTTATAAATACCCTATTTCTATTTTGCATTAGAGATATAGACAAATTAGGCGTTAAGCTTAATAACCTTAAGAATATACTTGTTTAGGGAGATAATTAGGTGCCCGTTGTGCGCAAGTGGGGTTACCCCTAGTTACTCCTTTATTAACTAAAAAAGAGTATTACTTAGAGCCACTTAACTAAGTTAGAGTTACGTTAACTACATCGTCGCTTTAGCTACCTATTTGTTTACTAACTGTTTAGGGTCCTTTAGTAAGCAGGCTATAAAGTTAAGGTTAAGGCAATTAAGCATCTTATAAAGTACTACTATTACTGCCAAATAAACTAGAAGTCTCCTAGCCGATTTAAGTTTAGCCTTAAAGATAACTACGATTTTAACTTCTATATTATTATTAATGTTATATACCTTAGCGGTAAGCTAATACTCTAAGTTGTTAACTCCTTAACCTTTTTCTAAGCCGCACGTTTTTTAAAGGATATATTAGCTAGAAACGTATAGAATACCCTATAATTATACTAGATTAATATCTACCTAGGACCCCCTAATTAAATCGTCTATAATGTAGGAAAGAACTTCTTATCTATAGAGTTTTAATAATAGATAAAGGTAATGGCAATTAAGGTTAAGGAAGTCCCTATTAAGGTATATAATAGTATTAGAAAAGTAAAACGATATTACACGCTATTACGCCGCGTATATAAGATTATCTCTTTAGAACTAGAGGATGCTAGTGAAGAACTTACCTTGCAAATGGCTATTAAAGCCGTTAATAATTCTGCTAGCCCGGATAGACTTATACCCACATTACTCGTCTTTAGCGCCTACCCTTAAATAACTAATAATTCTCTACTATCTCCCTCTATTATATAATGAGCTAAGGCTATTTATAAGGCAACGAAGGAGGTATAACGTCTCTACGCTACACGCTAGGTTAATAACGCACTAGGAATAAGAAATAGCCCAAATACCTTAACTACGCTCGATTTACTACTCTAGTTTAAGGTACGTATATAGCGTAAAAAGGGAGGATAGTTAGGCCTACATTAACTTATTATAATTAATAGTTAAACTTATACTATTTAAATGCCTCACGGACCTACTTAATTCCGTTTAACCGTTATTAAGCCTTACTATAAGGATAATAGTTTTAAGCCTTTATAGGATACCCTAAAAGATGCCCTAGAGGAGAACTATAATTAACGTACTCTAGAAGACGACTACAATCCTAATATAATTATAGTAGATATGCCGTAACTATAACGCGGTAGAGGTCGCCCGAAGGGATTATAAAATTACTAACATCTTATTAATTTTAAAGAATAATTTGTTGCCGCCATTAAGAATAGAGTTAAGTTATTAATGGCCTTTATAACAGCTAAGGAGAAGGCTAACTTTAAGCTCGCAAAACAGCTCTAAAAGGAAGGTCGTATTATAACTCCTAGAGCTCCTTTTTAAGCATCTAATAAGCAGGAGATCGATAGTCTTATTATAAGAAAAGTCTTTAAGTTTAAGAAGTATAACCCTACCAAGTTCGATGGAGTTTGTATCTTTAAGTTAAGAATAGTTAACGAGATTAAGGGCAAAGCTACTAACGCCTTATTTAAGAAATTAAGGCTTATTATCTAAGGCTACAACGACAATAGTAAGGAGGTAATTCTTATGTAGTCTCCTATAATTTAACGAGCTAGTTAGCGAGTTATTGTTATATTAGCTCTTTCCTTAATAAAGAATAGAATAGCGGTTTATTTATAAGATATTACTTAAGCCTATACCTAATTAGAGACGTACCTTTAGCGTTTAATATTAGCATACCTTCCAGAGCAAATTTGCCACCAGTACCCTAAAGATATAATTATAGTTATGCTTAAGCCATTATATAGAATCGCAGAGGTAGGAACTTACTAGTGGGCTACCTATAGCAAGCACTATAAAGAGAAGCTTTTGATAACTACTTCTATATTTGATCCCTACTTCCTTATTATAACTATAGGAACTCCGTTTAGAATCGTCGGCATATAAACTAATAATATAATTATCTTAGGAGACGACTAGTTCTTAGCTCTTAAAGAAGACGAGCTAATAAAGGCAAATCTTATAGCAAAGCCAAAGGAAAAGCTTAATTTAATAATACTATTACTCTTTAATAGATACATCCTCTCCCTAAATAAGGATTCTATTGCTTTGCGCTAGAAGGGTTAAGGTAAGAAGATTAACGTTATTAACGTTAATTCTCTAAAGTAAGGATACGTAGAGTAACGCGCTTGTGGAGCTTATATTGCTTCTATCTATTAACCTAAGGCTTTATTCGATCTCTTTATTGCTACTTAATACTAGGAACCAACTAAGGATAACGTTCTTACCCTAAATAAGCGTCTTTCCTAGTAAATAAACTATCTCGATTAGGGACTACTCTATATACCTATTAATCTTCCTACTACTAAGCTCTTTATATTTGTTAATAGATCGTTTATAAATAATAAAGATTTTAGCTCCTAGCTAGGATATAAGATTATTATCACGAATAAATCTACTAGAGAGAATAACTTCACGATCTACGGTAATCTTATTTATTAGAGCTTAACTAAGAGTAAATATATTACTTAAAGCGTTCTAGCGTTAGAGATATATAGAATAGTTAGCGGAGTTAATATAGCAATTGCAATTAAAACTACCCTAAAGATGATTATAGATTAACTCGAAGTTCCCGTTATCCCTATAATCGTATACACTAACTTATATTCCCTCTATAAGTGTTTAGTTAAGCTCGGTACTATAAAGAAGAAGCGCCTTATAATTAATATTATAGCACTTTAGTAATCTTATAAGCGTTAAGAACTCTTTAAGATTTAATAGATTAATGGCTAAGATAACCTAATAGATATGATAACGAAGGCGAACCCAAATAAGGCACTAGAGACGTTTGTTAACATAAATACTCTATATATATAAGTTAAAGGTTAGGTTAAAAGGGAATCCCTAGAAATTTCTTAGTTATATAAGGTCTTAAGATATCTAGGAACTTTAACCGGCGGTTAAAGTTATCTAATTAGTCAGATTCTCTTACTAAGACTTTTTAGGAGGGGGGAGTATAACATTCTATAGACCCTAACTTAACCTAGCTAATTAGGATTTTCTATCCCCGGGATAGAAAATCGCTATTAGCTTACTTACTACTAGCGCCTTAGCGGCCCTCCAAATAAGATACCTACCTATAACTCTTAAGCAAGAGAGTACTACGTGCTAAGAGGCAAATTTTAGAACAGCGAGACTTATATTATAATAGCAATAGTAAGTAAAGAGGATTTATATTTGTTATAATAGTTAAGTAGTATTTATATATAGATAGCAACTATAAAAGAAGAGTTGCTAGTGTTGGGAATAAGGCAAGTTACCGTCACGTACGGTAAACTGCCGTCACGTGATGGCAAGTTGCTATCACGTGTCGCCGCGGCACTAGCGTGGCGAGGAGCCTTAGGTTCCTCGCCCTCCCTCATTCTAATCAATAAGCTTTATCAACCAACATCACTGTAACCCTACTCGAGTAGTCGTTATTGGTGAGTCACCCTATATGACCAATAAAAGTAAAACGTAATAATAAGATTTGCTAACTAATATAGAGGCCACCTAATCTTATACCCTCTATAACCTATACCTTAAGGAATTGCTTAATATTAAAGTTATTTTACTGCTATAGCATTTACGTTGCCTATAGCTTTTAGCGCTAAAAAAACGGCTCTACCGTTTTCTAATTTACCTTTAGTAACTAGTAAGGGGTATAGTTACTTGCCTTTAAGGCGACGGAGATATAGAGGACAGTATTAAGGGGGAAAGGGAGTTAATATTGGAGAGTGGAGATGAGGACGCGTTAATATCCACCTAAATACTGGAAGTACGTAACTTGTAAGGAAGTAGTGTTCCTATTATAAAAAAGTAATTAATTATAGAGGAGACTAGTCTAACTCGACTCATTAGCTTATTAGGTTAAATAGGTATTGTTAGGGAGTTAAATATATAGAAGAGAGTGTCTCTTATACAAAATTATAAAAATTAAAGTTAAGCACTATAGAGTTCCGCACTAAAGGTCCTTAAACGGCAGGGCAAACTTAAGGTCAGTAGATAGCTAATTAGTTAAAAGAAAGTGGCGTTTATTTAGGCGGAGACTAGTGATACTTTAGTATTAGTGAGTGCGCCTTCAGTTTGCCCTTGCCGTCTGAGTCGCTTACTGAGATAAAAACATGGTGGTTTCGCACAAACGTAGTTAGTAAGCTTGCGGACCAATTGAAAATCCGCACCAATAGAATCGCGTCTGAGCTTGCTGAGGTAAGCTCAAGCCCTAGCCACGTACTACACCGCTTTCTGCTAGCTCTACATACTAATTTAGCTGCAGACGAAGCGAAATTAGGTGTGTGGTGTTGCGCGCGCAATGGGGGGGGGGACACCGAACACGGTACAGGCTGTAAGCTATATTAGTATAAAAAGGTATATTTGAGCAAATTTTGGTGAGGAAAACCGTGCATTGAGTGGGACCGTGCGCGCAGTGGTGAGGTACTCTAACAGCTACGCCGTCTTCCTTGCAAAATCACGTCTGAGAGCTTTTGGCGAGTTTTGTTAAAAGTATAAGCACTTTTACGTACCCTTATATACGGGCCCACGTAAGGTATAAAAAGCCTAAAATCTTATAATCTATAGCTAGATCTCCTGAGTAATTTGATATAATTTTTACCTTAAAATACGTTGCGGGGAGATTAATTAATTTTGTTGGGGTTTATAAGTTTTCCTTATAAAAAAAGCTTATGCTTCCATACAAATCTCGCCAAAGTCCCTCAGACCAAGAAATCGATCAAATACCCGAAGGAGTTTAGCGCGCCAGCGCAATCGATTTCTTAGTATGAGTCCACTGAGGTAACGGAGGATTGCTTGCAACATTTGCTGACTAGTCGCTGGAAAGTCGTGCATGCTTTTGTTTCGATGAAGCCTCCACGGCACATGTGAATATGACATGCAACGGCGGACTCCCGGTAAGAATCGTCTTAGAGACGCCAAGGGCGATGGACTATTCGACGCCATCCTCACTGCCCTCCTACGACTGAGCCTCTGTACTAGGATGCGGCAGTTATGCGGACTCCTCACGATCCTGCCTTGGGTAAGTGACAGACCTTGGCCTTTTGTTTTGTTTTGTGGGAGGGGGGGGGGGNGTAGCCACGTATTTTAACTTTTGAATCCAGCTCCATTCTCCCGACTGGAGAGGTTAAAAGACCCCCTATCAATGTAGCCTCATCTTCCAGCACTCTCCCACTGGCCCCTTCGCTTCCTCCTATGAAATACATTTCTCACATTCCTCCATCACTCAAGCCCGAGACGAAATCTAAGCCCAAGGCCAAGGCTAAGCCCAATATGACGAAATACAACCTCCGCGAAGATGGATCCCTCCGAATATGATGGAGAATGGGCCGATATCGATGACTTCTCAACCGATCTGCTAGACTCTAATGTGTCGTGTTCTCCGAATCGGGGACCACTGGCTCGGGTAAGAGCTGCTGGCCCTCCAGGTCCGCTGAGCCAAGGTATTACCTGTTCCTGAACGGTACAAGCTAATAGAAGTCCACTAATATGTGTGCAGATGGGGAAGGTGGTCTTGGTGTCGTTTCTCCTCTGCCGCAGATACCACAGAGTCATCAACCCGGCTAGGAAGCAGCTGACTAGGTAGTAGGCATGAGTAGGTAATCTCGGCCGTAGATAGGTTGTTCGATAGAAGCAGTCCAGGTAGACGTGCTAGTAGCGTTGCGGTGCTGATTTACAATTAGTGACAGAATTTCCTTTAGTTTCTAAGGACAACACAGCCAGAGCAAGCCCTAGTATAGGATATCAAATCCGGTGGCGGGTCACCAAATTATCAAGGATGACGGTCTTGGCGCAGCTGCCAAGGATCGAGGACGTAGTGCTCCGTGGAGAATACTAGCGGCGTGCATAATGGTGAGTAATCTTCCTGCATCCCTAAGGAGCCCACTTAAACGCTTTAAAGACGATTTACTGGAGCGGGACGAATCTCTCCATGACAATATCACATGGTCATCATTGTTTCGGGTTGAACGAATGGAGAACGTAGTTGCGATGAGAACCTCTGTATTGCGAATAGGGACCTAGTCGTCATCGCTAGGGGTTGCATCTGCGCCATTGTGGGCAGTACAAGAAGGGCACAAGCGCCAAACTTGGGAAGGTGCAAAGGACTGAACCGTCACTCGCACGTTCCAGCGCATGGAGAAGGAAACCTTGAGCGTAATACGTCGAAGAATTGCCATGCCATAACTAGCAACAGGCGTCGAAATTTCTCCGTCCAAGGTCAAATGCGGACACGCACTAGAGTGCTTCATCGCGGCCCGTGCTTATGGCTTCGATGGTTATGCGGCACAGTCTTGTCTCCTCATCCACGGCTCACTCTCAGGCTGGTCGCTGCCTTGCCGCAGTTTCGGGTCAGATGAGCGTTCCGGGGAGGGCTCCAGAACATGATTGGTGTGCCTAATATATCCTGCGGCGCGGAGAAGGCATTTGCGCACCATCCGATGCAGCCACAGGCATGGTTTTTCATGTACCTTCAATAATCGCTTATCGCTTATCACACTAGCCTGCTTGAAGGTGAATACGTGTAATGACCCTGAGGCTGGGCATCAGCCCACGCCCCGGTAAACGCAAGAGCAACCCCGGAAAAGTCCTTCAGCCGAACTTAATTGTGTCTTGTATTTGCACACTAGCAAACCTATACTTTTTGTAACCTTTTCTGCACTGCTGTTTCTGGCGCGATAATTCTCAAATATGAAGATTAATATCAGCACACGTAGGTGGCACTGATTATATTTTGACATTCGTTGCCTCCTTGTCGTCTAACATATGAAATTAGCCAGCGGTGACTTGTTCGAGGTGGAAATTGAGATGCTTGATCTTGTGGACGATCTCAAGAGAAAGATATTCGAAATGAAAGGGATTGACCCAGATAGACAGATCCTCATTCATGGAGGAAAGGCGCTTAGAGACGACTTACCTCTGTCGTACTTTACTAGTATACGAGCCAACAGCACTCTCGGCCTCATCGAGAGGCCTAGGAGAAGATCAGCCGAAGCTCGGGCGACAACATCAGTGGAACAATGGAAAGAAACGGCTGCTAAATACAACTTCGACGATGATCTTCATATTGTTGATCCACAGGCATACTATAGTCGCCTAGACTCGTTGGAACGATATGTTGTTCTCCAGTCCGAGTACTTCCGCTGTAAAGGCTCCTATAATGCTCTGAACAACGGCGTCTTTATAAAGAGGAGAACTCGAGAAACCCCTCCTTCCCCTCTGGGCTTCGATGTAGACGCCACCCTCGACCTAAATTGGGGAACCCAAAGCGTCTCGAGCGCCAATCTATTCAGGGAATCCGAGAGTTTCCCTGAAACTGATGAGATGGAAATAAAGCAAGTATTGGACAGTCTGAGAAACAGTTTGATGGTTTTGAAGAGCGTCATCCAAAGGTTTGATCACCTGGTCAATTGCGGTTTTGCGACAACATATTTCAGCTTTCTTTCAGCGCGTCCTAAACACAATCTTGCTGAGATTGTTCCAATTTCTCGAGATAATCTTGCTGGTCTCGCTTCTGGCATTGATTATGTTATTAGCGAAATCTCGAGTAAGGCCACCGCTACAAGTTCCTCTGTGCAGTCTTGCCTCGAACGATCAATTTCGACTTCCTTAAATCGGTTACTTGAGCCGTTCGATGACACAGTGTTCCCCCCGGACAGTTTCACGAAACAGACAGGGTTACCAATATTAGAAATTTGCCGAATGACTGTTCTTTTCCTGGATCTGGCCCTGGTATGCTACGTAGGTTCACATGGTTCACGGTTCGACGAGGAGTATCTGCATGTTCGCACACCAACTCGTGGTATCACCGTTAATTCTACGCATTCAAAGTCCTTCAGTTTCCAATGCACGATTCGGTGTTTAGCATGTCTCAATGGCTTCCTCGATCACAAGAGAGTCTGGGTATTCGAGTTCATCCATGGCTGTGGCGAGACTGCGACAACTGCGCTCAAGCGCTTAGGACATTTGGACAGCCTATCCATCCTAACTCGAATGGAGCATTTTGCCGATATATGGGGTCCAATATGGGCCATTCCCACTGTAGACGAGAAGGGTGATAATAGAATTCGCCAATACAATGTCTCGAAAGGAGTAATTCGCGGAATGAATAGCACTAGCGGTATGGGGAGCACATATAAAAACGCCGTCAGATGTCACTGGGAAAGCTGGCCATCTTACTACCGGAAGCGTTTCTCAAGACTTTTCTCTCCCTCAGACGGTCCTCCGCTGTTAAAAGACGACTTACTTCTCATCGGTGAAGAATCTAGAAGATTCCTCCGAGTCAACACCGACTGCAATTATACCCTAAACGATTTTGAGGCGACTTACGGTGATATGATGCGTGTTCTTGGCCCGAGACCTTCATCATGGATTACAGACAACCGGAGCTTGGGGGTTTCCCTCTCCAGGATTGTTGGCATATCTGTCACCGGAACCCAAAAGAAGATACCGGCCACTACCCTCAAACAGCATCTCCTAGATAAGTGGATGCATAACCCGACGAGAGCGAATCCATGGATTTTCCAACAGTATCTGGGAGTGGAAATTAGTCACTGCACTGGGAATGCACGGAGGGTTCCACTGAAGGATTTTCTTCTACGAAAGTCGATGAAGCCATTGCTTGAACGCCAATTTCCTGGCTGGGAGTCAACGCCTTGGGGGAGCTCTCTCATTATGGCCCTTTTGAATCCTAATATGGAAGCAATTTTTAAGTTCTGGGGGGACCATAATGAAGAAAGGTCTCAAGTTGCTGAACTTCTCTGCAGTATCCTAGAGCTCCTTAATGACACAGGAATGACAGATTTAGGCTTCACCACCGCTTTCTTAAGCAGCACCGAGGAGCGCTCAATATCGTTGGATCCGAACAAAAATCACTGGACAAGGCTTCTTGCAGACTCGCCGCAGATGGCTGTGTACTCCCTTGTAACCGATACCTGCCTTGAGTGTCAAACTCCTGATCACACCACTACTTCGTGCAGCACCACACAAACATCACCAGCGTACACAGTACTGGAGACTCAAATCGCAATCCAGGCGGAAGAGACGAGAGGTTCTACAACCATATCGATATCTCCGCCCCGCACCCACTCTAATCGGATACCCACTGTTGCCGAACTCCACCGAATAAAACTTAGCCCTACCAACCTAATCTTAGAAAGGGTTAATAAAGAAAACTTTAGCATGATCCTACTTTGCCCAAATAAACTTTCTGTAAGCTTGTGGTACCGACGTCTTGACACCGGCGTCGAGACCCGGGATCGAGGAAACAGCAGATCACGATTCATGGTCTTCGTTCGAGCCAAAACTTCAAGTAATGGAGGAATGACGCTTCCTCGCCAAAACAGCAGAGTTCCGCCTAACGTGCAGCCGGAAGAAGACTTGGAGCAGGCAGGACAAAATGCAGGCATTGATGTTGGGCACTTTAGGTTCCCAAATACCCGTGATACACACGATTACATTGCCCCAAATGGGATATTTCATCAACTGCCGCCCCGTATCCTTGCTGATCCCTTGTCCTATGGACTCCATGACTACTCTAATGACGAAGATGATGCTGAGGACGAAGTTGCAGAGCTCGCTCGCGTACCGGAGAGACATCAAATCAGCAGCAATGAAAGAAGTACAAATGTGACTAGGTAGTAGGCATGACTACTCTAATGACGAAGATGATGCTGAGGACGAAGTTGCAGAGCTCGCTCGCGTACCGGAGAGACATCAAATCAGCAGCAATGAAAGAAGTACAAATGCCGAAGCCGCCGAAATAAGTCGTTTCCATCATGGTTCTCAAAGGGAATGGGATACGGGCATCCAATCCGGCATCCAAATGGACGGATTCCGCGGAAACATGGACGACGGTCCTCTAGCTGATGTTTTCAGTAATGAGGAACAATACTCTCAAGCCATTGTGACTGTACGTCGCCTTCGGCGCGTCTCTCGGTTCGAACAATGAAAGAGGATCTTTCTCCCGTCCGTTTCTAATGAGGCATATCCTCAGCCAGACCTTGCCATATAACGATCTCTTTGATCGCATGCTCCAGCTCATCCGAGTCGAATCGCTCTTGGAATCGGCCCTTAATTAATATACGGTGTTTCCGCTTATGGGAGATCCTATCTGACAACGATTTAGGTGCAGGGCTTTATACGGTGTTTCCACCGTCCGCCTCAAGATCCTAAAGTTTACCTGCGCTAGTAGGGAGGACACCTCGTCTCTATTGCAGCAACAGGGATGGCAACGAACGGAACCTCGAGGACCGTTTTTAGACCCCATTAACACCGTGGTTGATTGGCCGGCTCTGGCGGAACACAGGAATATCGTCCAGTTTCCGATTTAGTCGCAACAGCAGCTTATTGCGACCTGGCTCAATGTAGAGCTTGCTCAGCTCCCCGGAGACGTGAGGTTGTATGCCGCGAACGCCCGATCAGCGAAAAAGAGACCGAGGAGGAAGACATGAGGGCTGAAGCTGAGAGACGGGTCGTAGATAATTTCAGGGATAAGAAGGTATTTCCTAATTAGCAAGTAAGCATTACTACTCATTTTGTTACGTTACAAATCGTAGCAAATACAAGGAAAGGGTAGAGCTTTAAGAACCCACATATCTTTCATACCAAGGTACCCCTTCGTAAGTTCAAATGTGAATTCCAGTAACATACAATGAGGCCCACCCACTGGGTCCCGGAGTAGCGTGACCTTGATAAGCCAATAGCAGAGATCAAGGAGGGCTTTGGGCCGATTCGCAGTAAAACCGCCCAGTTGTAGGCACAGCTGGAGTTGTACCCTACGACGCCCATGGCAGTACCCCTTTCCGGTCGTCATCAGGTTCGTCCGTAGCATTTTTGTAGGGTACTCCGCATACATACAGGGCTTCTCTAGCCCCTTCCATTTTAAGCCATGCTTCTTGGCTAGCTTTCTAAGTACCTAACGCTTAAATTAGATCTGTCCAATGTCTAGACTATTGGAGTTGAAACGCAGTTACCTTTTTCATATCCAGTTCAACTAAGCGTTAAGCTTACCACCGGTCGCTCTTTGGTATACAAGGTGGTAAACCTTCCAGTACGGTCCAAGGGAGCTTGGTTCCTTCCTTGGTCCCCCAGCACCTCCTTCCTCTTTTCCCCCAGCGCTGATTAAGTAGCCAGTCCAAAAAAAGTTGTAAGGACTGGGAATAGACATGGACTTATAGGCCTGTTGAAGGTTTTACCTATGTCTAGAATCTAAGCGGTGTTAGTGCCTTTCGAGCGTAACGCGGTAGAAGAAGTGAAATGGCGCGAGTCACTTACTAGTCCCACTGTTCTTCAATGCGATCAAGTAGACAGGTTCTGCTAGGTTTGTAGTCTTGTTTGGTATAGTCCGTTTCGTCAAACGTGTTGAGCTGTTGGAGATAGTGCTCAGACGGATGGTCCTCATTAGTGAGGCGCCACACCTGATTATCAACGCCTCCACTTCCATTATCGTCACTATTGTGTCGACCTCTCTCAAAATCTGTACTCGAACGAGCATCATCGTTCGTTTCCGAATTAGCATATTCGCTCTCCTTAGAGGAACATTCAACTGACGAACGCCGCCGCATGCCGCGTTACTGCCAATGAAGGCACCGAAAATATGAGAGATTGCAAGATGCTGTCGTAGATGAATGTTTGGAGATGAGCGAGGTGGATGTTAAGCAGAACGCGCCTGGCCGAGCAAAAGAGAAGAGAAGATGATTGCAGTTTGTGCGCGATGAGCAAAGGGCAAAGCCATCTTAAACACGCTGGTATGTTAAAATGGGAAAGGGCTATTTTGGCGCCCTACGTGACAGGAGCGTTAAAAAGGTGAGAATGGGGGGGACGGTATACGGGAGTCTGCTTGTATGCGGCGTTCTGCCATTGAGGCCAAGGGCAGCTTGATATGTTGCGGACATATGCAGATTAGATTTTACCTTACCTTAACCACGTATTAGCTAAATTTAGAAAGGAGGTTATTCTTATTAAAGACGGAGCGCCTATTTATAAAGGCTACACAAAGGCCGTACATATAGTTCTTGGTATTTTCGGTATTAAATGGCCGGCGTTCTCCCCAGACCTTAACGCTATTAAGAAGGTATAGAGGTAGATAAAGGCATATATTAACGAGATGGAAGACTTTCCTACAACAAAGGAGGATCTTATAAGGGTGGTATAAGAGTTATAGGATAGTTTAGATCTATGTGCATGGATTATAAAGGAGATTAAGAAGACGCCGCAGAAGCTAGAGGCTATACGGCTTGTATATGGCTACCAGATAAAATACTAAGTAATAGAGCGTTGAAATATTAAGGATTGTATACAAAGAGCCTTATCTAGCATAGATAATGGCTTCAAAAATGAGTGGATATGGCTATGTGATGTGTGCAACTATGTGTGTGCAACTATGTGCCGCAGTGTGACTTAGAAATTTTGATGTGGTTTTTGCCCCACTATGCAGTCTTTTTGTACCATACTCTTACGATCGTCACCGCTTTTCATGCCTGCGATGTCCTCGTTTAAATTGTCCTGACGCCTTTTCCCACGCTTCCTGTCTCGAACAACTCTACCAGCCCTGCTCCGACACACTCCTCTAAAACCCATTCGAACCGTAGCCCGTAGAACTGTTTCCATTTCTTCGTACGGCCTGGGAGAACCCCTACAAATTCTCCTCTCGCTTTCCTGGCCTGCGACTGCTCGTCATCGGCTGCTATACCACCATCCCAGCGCTCGTTCAGTGTGTTCATGGGCGCCTCGCGGTATTTTGATTTCTTAAGGAGGTTAAGGATGTGAGTGCGGGCAGCAAGGAGAAGACGGAGATGCGGGCCGGTGTTGGGAAGGGAGAAATTGTAACGAATTGTTGACCGTGAGCGCGGACCGGAACCTCCGCTAATGTTCGTCAGAGCCTCTGATCCACCCACTGCCGCAAGAGAGCCTGAAGCATTCTTTGAACCGGCAGTAGAAAGCGAGGCCAGTGTACCTAAGCTGGCAGCGCCTGGCCGGGCAAAAAGATCCGTTTGAGAAGTTGTTGCGGTGGCGGATGTGAGGAAGCCAGCAGTCGTAAGGGCTGAGACTTCTGCTGGGGTAAAGTTTATGCCAGAGACGGTAGTAGATGTTGGGTTGTCTTTGAAGAGTGAAAGGTATTTGACTAGTTAAAGGTCAGATATAATGTTCAGACAGATTATAAATATGTTTATACACACTTTTCACCTCTTCGCCGAGATCAGAATGAGAATGGACCAGCCCTTCCCACTCTGATACCAGCACGAGCCCATCTCCAACTGCTGCCGCACCTACTCCTCGATTAGGCACGGCTACCTTTCGAATAATACCAGCTTGCGCGAGTTCCGCGATCTCCCTCTCAGTCTTAGTTGGTGAACTACTTAAAGCATGAACATGCGCCAACGTTACTATAGGCGGGAGAGCCGCCCGATAGTTCAGGATTTCTGCTATCCTAGTGGAATTCATTCCCGGGGCTCTCTCCGGTATATCGCAGAACATGCGAGTTTGTATATACTGAACGAATTGTGGAACATCTCGAAAGTTTAGATCTGTGGCCAGCGATGCTATGACTCCATTGTCATCGAGGCGCTCGTTGAACATCCTATCCGCATCATCCTCAGTAGCAACACGCTTCTCTTTAGAGGGCTGAGAAGGTTTCCGGCGAGGATTGGAGGAGAAAGGAGAGGAGGATGAACGTCGAAGGAATGGATTTTGGCTCAGCTTCCTGGTCTTTTTGACACGAGAGGAATGGGCAGCCGTGATGTTCATAGACATACTCCACGGAAAGGGATTCAAGGCTTCCGGAAGGCCAAAAGCGCATATGACGGATGCAAGCGCTTTCCTTCCCTACCAGATGAGATGGACAGATACGTTTCCTAGGCTTTTCCTCACTCTTGCCGATGTTTTGAGAGAAAAGTGAAGATGATTCCGTCAAGGCAGCCATTTTAACCCCAGCCTTCTCGCTGCCACGTGATGATGCAAGGGTCTTATAGCAATTCGGCCTCCTAGAGAGTCGTGGAGTGCTCCTTGGAGAGCATATGGAGAGAGCAATACAATAACGACTTCGTGTAGCCAGCGCACAGGGTGGCTGTGGTGGCTTCCGCTTCCAAAAGCATGGACGTTTGCAGTGTCCGGCGACGTCATGATTCAGTCGACTGGCATCGACCTCCACCACGCGGCAGCCACAAAATGACCCCAGTCATCGAATTTCCTCTATATTGCAACTTTCCACAACCATGATTGCGATGCGGTAGTAGCCCTTTTGGACCATATATAAATACCCAGAGAGCTGTTTTCGTCATGTCTTTGAACCCAGAACCCACCCAACCGGAAGAGCGCGAAGCTCAACATCTCGCGCCCAAATCCTATGCTGAAGCTGCCGAAGAAGGGGCATCGCCTCACTCTCACACGAATGGCCTTGATGGAATGAAGGAAATCAATGCTGAATCTGTCCTGACGAACGGCAGCATTAGACCATCTATACCACAGGAGCCCGACAAGGAGCAGTACGAAGGCTCAGGGCAGGATAACACACCCAGGAGTCCTATCCGGAAAGGACATAAGAGGAACTCGTCCTCAAAGTCCAATGGATCTAAGAAGGCGAAAAAGGATGAACGAAGTAACAGTCAGATGTACGAGCAGTACAAGGATGGGGATGGAGTGCTTCTGACGAGCATGAAGCCATCCGATAATTATGAGAAGGAGCTCAGGCAGGACAAGAAGGAGACAAAGAAGAAAGATCAACTTGTTCCTGGTAGAATGGCCGGTGCTGGCTGGCAGAGGAGTAGGTAAGTTGTAACAGCCAGTTCATATCAGGAGAGCCATCCTAACGTCACGTAGTATCCGCTTCGCACCCCTCAACGTACCCCTCCAAAGACGTCTCCAGACCCTCGTAGTCCTCATGCATACACTCAGTATTGCCTTGACTCTCACGACATTCTTCTTCCTTTGTAGCATTCCGATCTTTTGGCCCATACTCTTACCGTATCTTATTTACGTCCTCTTCTCCCACGCTGGGACATCTGGCCAGCTTTCCCACCGCAGTGAACGCTTCCGCCGATCTTCTATATGGTCACTATTCGCTTCGTACTTCCCTGCACGGCTCCATCGCTCTCACGTTCTCCCACCCACCCGCAAATACATATTCGGTTACCACCCGCATGGTATCATTTCGCACGGCGCATTTGCCGCATTCGCAACTGAAGCGCTAGGTTTCTCCCAACTATTTCCGGGCATAACAAACACACTCCTCACCCTCGATTCCAACTTCCGCATTCCCCTCTACCGCGAATACGCGCTCCGCATGGGCCTCGCCTCCGTCTCGCGCGAGTCATGCGAGAACATCCTCTCGAAAGGCGGACCCAATGGCGAAGGCATGGGCCGCGCAATCACCATTGTCATTGGCGGCGCTCGTGAATCCCTCGACGCCCGCCCTGGCGCCATGCGACTCGTCCTCGGGCGCCGCAAGGGCTTCGTCAAGCTCGCCATCCGCACCGGCGCCGATCTGGTCCCCGTGCTCGCCTTCGGCGAGAACGAGCTGTATGAGCAGGTGAATGCCACAGAGCACCCCCGCGTGCACCGGTTGCAGCTACTCGTGAAGAAGCTCATGGGGTTTACTGTACCGTTGTTCCATGCTCGGGGAGTCTTCAATTATGATGTGGGTATGATGCCATATCGGAAATCTTTGAATGTGGTGGTGGGACGGCCGATCAAGCTAATCCAGAAGACGCATCCGGGTAAGGATTATGTGGATAATGTGCATGCCGAATACGTCAAGGAACTAACGCGGATATGGGACGAGTGGAAGGATACCTTTGCCAAGGACAGAAAAGGGGAATTGGAAATTATCGAGTAGGCGTGGATGGTTTCTTTCGTGAGGAAATAAGGGTGTGAGTCATCGTATTATTATTTGTGAACTTATCCTTTCGGTATGGAATTGGCGCTGCGGATGGTTCAGCATCGAGAAGTGCGTAACTGGACGACATACATACTACCGATGGCTGGCAGCCTCGAGTGAGAAACGGCCTATAAGACTCTAATCAAGCGTTGTATTATGATTTCATCAGCAATTTAATATTTGAATCCTCTTTGCCACAGCCAAAATATCCTCAGTCTAATTAGTCATTAATCCAAAGCGTCAGATCCCTATCTAATATTTACTGTGGCAATTTTCAATTATGCTAGCTAGGCCTAAGTGTACAACCGTAAAACTCCACACAACGTAGCGCCGCTAAGCAAGGAAACAAGCCGCAGCCCAGCTATGCCCGCCATGGTACTAACAATCACCAACGCTATCGATAACATCAACTTGACCAACCGCTGCTCCTGCAGCTCCTTCTCCCTCACAGCCGACGCCGCCTCAGCATGCGGCGGATTCTGCCAGTAGTAGATCAACAGCACGGTAATCAGCTCGGCGCCGCCGCCAATCAGGGTCATGACGGTCAGCGGCTCGCGCTCCAGCTGGCCCAGCACGGTGGTGGTGATGACGAGCGCCTCGATGAGCGGTAGGGTCAGAGGGGGCGGCTCGAGGTCCAGCGGCCCGCCCTGATGGACCAGCTTGAAGAGGTCGGCCATGCCGTAGAGGAAGAGGTCGCGCGGGATGCCGACGCGCGGGTCCCAGGAGCAGAAGTAGCACGTCAGGAGGCTGCCGGCGATGCATGCGCCGGCCCATTTGAGCTGCTCGAGGGCGGTTGGCCGCGTAAAGATGTGGATGAAGTAGCGGGTTGAGAGGGCGTAGAAACATACGCATGCTAGGTATGTGAGACACTGGGGATTGGGGATGTTAGTTGAGTACCGGAGAGAGGGGTTTGGGCGACTGACTTCTCTGTTGTTTAAGTCGTCGAAATGGAGTGCCATTTCTTTAATATTTCAGCTTGGCTTCCTCGAATGGTGCGAAGATGTGCTGCTTAGCAGTTTCCGAGATTTATGGCTCCTATGACTGAGTTGTGTTGTGGTACAGCCCGGGGTTGCCCCGAGTGGCTTCTCATGTTTTAGGACGAATTCTTGGTTTCTAAGAAGTTCCTTAAAAAGACATCTAGTGCGTATACGTTTACCTATAAATACATAAATGGCTGTGAATGTCTTCCGGGCGGTGGTATCGATCCTGGTATCAGAAGTTCATCCATGCTGAAAGTTTCGTATGGGTCGGAAAACTGAACCTCCGACGGATGAGAAATCAACGGCTTTGATAGTGGAACGGACGAAAAGAGGACGCAGCGTCATGTATTAAGGACCACAGCTGTATTTTTATGAAGCTTTCTACTTTGCAGCCTTCAGAATAAACTCAATTGTCCCAAAGAAGTAAGAAACATCCCCCTTGGGCCATGCTATAGGGCTAACCAATAACACGCCAGAAGCACAGGTCCCATCTCAAGCACGCCATGAGCTCGCCATCTCCCCCGACGCCCATCTCTGTCAACTTCCGCAGGGAATCCTTAGACGAAGCCAATAATGGACGGGCAGCTGCTTTAGCTTTGCATGTCCGGAAGGTCCTTCATTCCTTCCATTGGCGGCGCAATGCTGCTCAACAGCCGCAATCTATTGAGAACCTCGGCCCACCGTCTCAGGAGCAGTTAGAGCACCCCTTGACCGAACAGCCCTACGATATCACGAGCATCACTCCTCGAGACTCTTTAGTGGCAAAAGAGAAAGCCAAGACAGTGCTATACTTAGCATATGGCTCCAACTTGTGCAAGGAGACATTTCGAGGGGAGCGTGGGATAAAGCCCATATCCCAGATCAACGTCCTGGTGCCAGAGCTGCGCCTTACGTTCGATCTCCCCGGTATCCCTTACTCAGAACCATGCTTCGCTAATACTGCACTACGCGACCCTACCCATCCTCCCACTTCCGAAAAGGAACAAGGCCGCCTCACCGATCCCCAACCGAACGACTACCACAAAGACCGCTGGAAGAAGGGCCTCGTTGGTGTTGTCTACGAAGTTACGCCAACAGACTACGCACACATCATTGCGACTGAAGGCGGTGGAGCGTCCTACAAAGACATACTGGTGACCTGCTACCCGCTGCCAACGTCTCCCACCGTCCCAGAATCGCCCACGACGTCACCATTTCTCGCGCATACACTCTTCGCTCCCCTTTCTCCACCCCACCCGTCTACCGAAGCGACATTCCAGCGCCCAGACCCCTCATACGCCCAACCCTCCGCGCGTTATCTCAAGCTTATAACTGATGGCGCTTTGGAGCTCGGTCTTCCGACAGAATACCAGAGCTACCTGGCAAATATTCGGCCGTATACTATAACATCGTGGAAACAACAGCTGGGCAAGTTCATATTTCTCGGTATATGGTTGCCTTTTATAGCTCTTATACTTGCGTTGCAGGCACAGTATCAAGATGAGAAGGGCCGAAGTCCGAAATGGCTAGTGCAGTTGTCTGCAGCGATTTTCAATGGCGCATGGGTAAGCTATGATGGATTTTTCAAGAACATTTTCGGCGATGGAGAAAGGACGCAGAAATGCCGACATGAGAGGGCAGAGGAAGAGAGGTATGGTAGGGGAAGAAGGTGGTTTCGAAAGAGACAGGGCGAGTCGAGAGATGAATTGCTGGATCAATGTTGATTGTAAAGGTACGTGTGACAGAAACCAATAAAGTTAGGGTGTTTAAAGTATAGAATAGCTCAAGACCTAACTTCACATGTTTCATGTAAACGCAGCCACCCTTTCCAATGAAACCCTTTTCTTTTTACACTCCCGCGATAGTGTCATGCATCAAACCATGGTCTATCCAAATCATCCAATCCCTTCAAAGCCACTGAAAGGTCAAGGAGGCCTGCTTCTCTTTGCTTCCTCTTGAGTTATGCAACGTTTCAGACGTCCTACGGTTTAGTCTCATGAAGCTTGACACGCATACGACACGAATCATACGGCTTCGAAGTCACCTGTCTCATCTACTATTCGTTAGCTCATCCTCTCTTACTGTAAAGAGCATTCGAATATGACTCACATTAAACAGCTCCGACTTCACCTCATACTGGCCCTTCTCATTCAACACCGGCTCGCCCCTATCATCCAGCCTCACCTCCCCAGCCCCCACCTTCACAAAATCATACCTTCTCGCCACACTCGCCAAAATAACCCTAGCCTCCAAATTCGCGAGCTCCTGCCCAATACAGTTCCTCGGCCCGCGCTCAAACGGCCTCCACGCACTCGCCGGCACCCTCCCCTCCCCGCCCGCCTTCCCCTCCGCCTCCGCAGACGTATCCGCATCCCCCAGCCACCGCTCCGGCACGAAATCGTTCGCGGAATCTCCGTACACCGCCGCGTCGCGCTGGATCCCGTGGTGGCACAGATACAGCACCATCCCATCCAGACACACCTCGCGGCCATCCGGCAACCGCACGACGCACCCGGCCCCCGGCGGGGCGCGGCGCGCGGTGCTGGCCGGCGGCCACAGGCGCAGCGTCTCCTTGATGACGGCGGAGGTGTAGGCCATACGGTTCAGGACGTCCTCGGCGCGGTCGCGGAAGACGGCGGCGACGTGGGCGGGGTCGGTGCCGGGGCCGAAGATGGCGTCGTGCTCGGCGCGCAGGGCGGCGAGCGCGCGCGGTGAGATGGACAGCGCGTAGAAGAGCCGTTGCAGCAGGATGCTCGTCGTGTCGTGGCCCGCGAACAGGAACGACTTTACTTGGTCGGCCGTCTGCTGCAGCACGGTGGGGGTCAGGGCGGGCGTGTCGCGTAGGCTGAGCGCGAGGACGCTGCGGGCGGCGCTGGTTTGGTGCTGGGATTGCGCTTCGGTGAATTTTTGGGCCACCGCGGCTTTGATGGCGGTGTTGGCGAGGCGGGAGAGGCGATAGCGCCGCAGCATTAGGGAGGGGTTGAGCCACATCCAGATGCGCCCATTGTCGGTGAAGGTTTGCAGCAGGGAGTGGTAGTATGTGACGATATCGCTGCGTTGGGAGGGTGGGCGTTGCGCGCCGAGGTCGACGTCCATTATCACTGCACCTGCGGTGTTCGGTGGGAGGTCAGCAAGCTCGTCAGGGTGGGATTTGACGGGCGGTAGTTGGTAAGAAGGGGAAAGGGGTTACGAACCGATTATGTCGAATGTGAGGTTCGTGCAGAGGATGTCGAGTGCGAACTCGGCGCCGGACTGGGCGTATGCATCGAGGTGGCCCAGGAATAAGGCTGTCTTCTCCAGTATGGGCGATATAAGGGTTATGAGGTGTTGGGGAGCAAACCCAGCGTTGTATCTCTTGCGGAGAGGTTTCCAGACTTCTCCCTACTGCATATGTTATGAAATGACTTGCGGCTGAATAGATATATGGTTTTCAAAAATAAAAATAAAAATAATTAATGAAATTTCATCAAAATGTAACCTATCAATGAAATGATAGCTACCTGTGAGAGAATGATTGAGTGTGACCCAACGATAGGGACGAGCTCCTGGAATGTGGGGGATTTTGGCGTGCTATACGGGAACTGCTTGGATGACCGCGATATTTGCTCCGCAACATCATGCGAAAGCACAACACAGAGAGCGTACGACACAGGGCGGATATCCATTAAAAGAATAGGAGGATTGCCAGCGGCTTTGGCGATCTGACAGAACACATAGTCTGCCGATCGGTGGTATGTCAGATTTTCGCGTATCTTTGTAGTTGGAAGGATTTCGATGGTATGCGGAGTGTAGGGGGGAGGAAGGGGGGGGCAGTAAGCGTACTCACCAATATGACGCCGTTTATCTCCAGTCTTGTAGAAATCGCTGATGGTTTTCATATGGCCCAGAACAAGCGAAGGGGTGAGATGAGGTATGTGTGCGTATTTCTTGAATCGCTGGCGCTTCGCTTCTGTGTAGAGATACCACAGAAGCAGTGGCATGAGAGCAAGGAGTACACGAGCCGTATCGGCCATCGTGCTGCTATCTTCTTTTCTGATCCTAATTTGTTGATGGCAACCAGACTCGACAGAAGCTGCTCGCCTGCTTTCCTATGTGTTGGCATTGGCGCAAATATAGCGTGAGGTAATGTACGGAGAGGAATTGCTCTTTGGTTATTTCAGCCACAGTCTAATCATGTTGGGTCTGCTAATTAGCCAGCTGTCTGCACACACGCACGGCACCTGCAGACCAGCTTCCACCCTCGAGATCTCAAATTCGGTACGCGCATCTAATTACTACTAACTATATATAGTAATTATAGCGAACGGCTACACGTAAGGACCTTTTTAGTTGCCCTCTTCTCCCCTTTAACTACGCCTCCGCTGCGGCCGCTAAAACGCGAATATAACGCTGCCTCTATAGAGAGGTCGAGAAAATTTAGCAATATCGTACGGGTGGAAACCTTACGATATTTAACAAGGATCACAATACTATAGAGAGGCCAATCGCGAATGGCCTCAAGTCCGCTACCATTACTATATACAAGGGGGTAACATGAACGGGTCAGACGCCCCCCTGCTAGTATGGTACACAAAATAACCTAGCCCTGCTATGTTACTTGGGGCTCGCTTATTTTTCTTTCCCTACTAGCAGGGGGGCATCTGACCCTTGTATAGTTGGTGATCAACCGAACGATCGACCGAACGAACCAGTGCGTCGCCCATCCGCGTAGCGGTATTAATTCCTTAGTTTAAGCTTACTGACGTAACCACCTATCTATTGTCTCCTCAATTCTCCGTCGCAACAATCCTAGCCTACCTGCTTACCTATACATTACACCTCTACCCCTACCGTCTATGGACTACACCATCTCCGGTCACTCGTATCATTATTAAAGCCTGTGTTACAGATCCACCTGGCAATCCTCAAGAACGTCACCGCTCGCTAGGAGATTTATTTTGTCAGGAGTTTCTCAGCCGAAATATTAATGTCATTTGGAGACTCGAGCTATGATCACATGCATATCCCCGGGGATTTTGATTCTAATCAGCCGGTACGTAGATATTTTATCTACAATCTCAATGCTACAGGCACGCTATGTTAGCGACTCAGTCAATCGAGGCACGAGCACAGTAAGAAGGATGCATACAAGCCTGTACGATTGGATTGTCTATCAACGAACATCCAAAGCTAGAGAAAGGAAAGGAGATGAATAGCAGCGCCACTTGAAGTAGGGTTTTATACGTTCCTCTAGCCACGTGACTATAACTACCTACTATATTCTGCCATTCAAGCGAGATTAGATGCGCGTACCGAATTTGAAATCTCGCCAAAGGGGTTCGTACACATCACTGTACTTCTGAACCATGATGGGACATTTATGAGCTTCATTGATCAGGTATGAATAGGTGTATCGAAACATGCGCTGGATAAGCAAACCACCTCCTGTCGCTTGCGATGGAACGCAACAGTGCTTAACTAGTAACCCGACTCTCCTGCATCATGTCCCCAGCTTTAGTTCATATAGTACGCAAGATCCCCCATGCCGTGCCTATCCCATACACTTTCACCATTACCCAGGAACCGGAATCGATTCTTCGAGTTATATCGGATGTCGAAGTGCTCACCACCCATGTTCTCAAGACAATCTTTGAAGTGTAGGATGCTACCGGGATAGACGGCCGTCACGTGGCCAGAGTTCTTGCCATTCTTATACCAACTGCGGCATTCGTCTGCCCAGACAGTACGCTTGAGGAATTCCTGCGACCAAGTATTATAGTCATCAACGGCTTCTTTCTTAACGTCAACTGACCTGTAGTGGAAACCTCCGTTAGCACTATCCACGTACAGGATCTTGCCCGCCCATTGGCTGGGACTTACTTAATGTCTTCGGTTGCGATTTTCTTCGCCCACTTCAGAATGTAATCGCAGGTCCACGATATTTGTGTCAGCACCGAACCATGCGAGATTGGGCAATTTGGTCCGTTGAACATGAAATAGTTCGGCATCCCGTCAACTTGAACCGCAAAGAAGGCTTCCGGGTCCACCTTCCATCTTTCGTCTAAACTTGCGCCGTCTCGTCCCTGAAACTTCCATGGCGGTATGAAAGACGCATCGAAGCCCGTTGCACAGACGATCATGTCGAAGGCCTCCTCTCCATTTGCTGTCTTTATCCCGGTTGCTGTGATGCTCTCGATGGCGTCCCAGCACATTGAAGTGTTTGGCTCTCGGAATGCTTCAAGGTATCCGTCTCCCGGAGTCAGACGCCGACAACCAGGTCGCCACTTGGGGATCATCTTGTCGGCGAGTTCAGGTGAGGCCTGCATTCGGTCGATCATTTGGGTCTTGCACAAAGCCGTAAGGCCCAATTGCGCCGGGTGGTCACGATACATGCCGTAGAAAAATCCATTGAGACTTTATGGAACCATTGTAATTAGCCTTGTGGACTCCGTAGATCGGTAGAAGTACTTGTTCAATGCTCACCTAGCCTCAAGCTCTTTGCGCAGTACTAAGTGGGCCTTGGGATCCTCTCTGAACCGCTTCTTGTCCTCTTCCGTGTATGAGAAGTTGCGACCATCCAGAGCTTTATCGGCACAGATGTTCACTGAAATCCAGGTTGGGTTCCGAACGAAGTTGACCAGTTTTTCGACTTTCGGCTGCATGGCCGGAACACACTGGATACCCGACGATCCGTTCCCAATGACAGCGACCTTCTTACCGGTATAATCGTAGGAATCATCCCTACCATGTTATCAGTCACGTATTTGGTTAAGGTGTACGGAATTGCATTTACCAATTCGCTGAATGTACCAGCTTGCCCTTGAAATCGAATAAGCCCTCGATCTTTGGCCATTTCCATTTGCTGACTGAGTTAGTATATCCGTACGCTCGGGTTATTAGCCCAACTCACTTCAAAAACCCTGTTCCATTGACGAATATATCTGCTTCGTCTTCCTTCACAGCGCCACTCCGATCAACCTTGATCTTCCATTTCCCGCTCTCTTCATCCCAAGTCGCCTCTGTGACCTTGGAATTGAACTGTACTGGTTCATCTAGATTGTATTTCCGTACCGTTTTCTTAATGTACGCCTCAATCTCTGATCCTGGGGCATAAAACTGCGACCACTCCGGATTTGGTTCGAAGAGAAACGTGTACGAGTCTACATGAATCTTCAGTTATAGTTCTTTATAGTGTTCAGGACAAAATATTACGAGCTGGAATGTCACTATCACACCTATCAGCGAAGGTCTTTTCAGAGTTTCCATCAAATAAAATTCTCACCATGCAACTCCTGGGTATCTGTTCTCGTACCACGTTCCACCAACGTCTGCGTTTTTCTCATAGATGACTAAGTCTATGACGTCTGAGAGCTTAAGTTCGAGCTTGATTTTGTGTGAAAGGGTCAAGCCAGAGAATCCTGCTCCAGCACAAACGATTTTCAGCTTCCTGCGGGAGAAGACTGGCTCCTCCTTGATCGGAACCCAATTTCTAGGTCTGTCACCTTTGGCAACAGCACCTGCATGGGTGATATGTGACCCGTTTATTTCCTCTGAGGACGGCATATTGCTAGATGTTCGGGAATTTGCTTTGGAAAACTTGGTTGAAAAATATTCAAGGTATAAGTTTGTGTCGATCGGAAGACCTGAAGATGAGAATGATGACTCTGCCTTATTGCAAGGGGCTCTGGAGCCTCATTATATACACTAAGTGGGTTACAAAGGCTGACGTCGACACTGACGTCGATTTGAAACTGTTACCTCATTGCCACTTGATCAATTGGGTAATAGGTAATAGAAAAGTAATAGAAATAGTATGAAGTCATAAGGTCTAAAGGCCGTTTTTGTCCACAAGGCGGACATGGATAGTCGCAGCTCTCTGAGACTTTGATGCCACTGCCGTTTCCTCATGCGACGAATGTATGAAAACGGGTCATTTCCTGGCTAGAGCTTAACCTTAAAGTCAAGAGAAGGCACTGATCCAAGCCCACAATGGCGAGACACAAAAGACGGCGTGATTTCGTATGCCTCGCTTGTTGATAGTCCTGAGTCAAGGGCACATCCTCCCACTCGTCACCGAACAGCTAACTATCTCTGGTCCTGATCAGCCAGCTAGTTATCAATGCAGCGGCAATGCACGCAGACAGGGTAAGACATTCACATCCGTGTCTGGAGGATTTAGATTCCATGCAGCCGGCCTAAAGTAGTGTCATGAATAGGACAGTCAGTCATACAATGACTCTAGAGATGCAAGGCCGTTGTCGGGCCTTGTCCCAGGAAGTTGAAAGACGGAGTTCGAGCTGAGGCCCAAAAGCAGTTCTGCACGGGCATATCCCGACGGACGCACAGAGAAAGTGGATCTCCATTGGACCACTCAGATGCGTTCGAAACAATAAAGTTGGTTGTTTTTTTCACAAAAAGCTTTATAGCTGTGGCTTTGGAGGCCATCAACAAAGTTGAAAATTATGGCTTTGTAAGGGCTTTGCATGCAGCAAAAGCTAGGACTAAGCTGAGATAGGATGTTTGTGATGCTTCAAGTGAGGTTTCTTACTTGCACATCCGCACCTAGCAGCGCACGGGCAGTCGGCTCTCGGCCACACCCGGACCACACTCTGGCTTCGGGGACTCTAAAACGTCCTGCCCGGTTTTCACACCAACACTCAGGAACCGAGCACGCCCAGTAGCCTCACCCGGTTACTTTCCACCCGCGACTTCCAACAGTGCTTTTATCAATATTCAATACTTATCGACAAGGATTTAGTATTTTCAACAACACCATAATAATATAGATATTTAATCGCTTTTTAATTTATATTTAATTCAATAATATATTACTATTGAAAAATACTGAATCCTTATCGATAAGCATTGAATATTGATAAAAGCACTGTCCAATACCGCTTCTTGGGGGAAAGTAAGCCGCTCGGCATGGCGTTAATCGACCCAGACTATTTCCTTTTGGAGAGTGACAGGAGCTGCAGTAGCTGGTGGCTTGGGGGACCCTTGTGTAACATTAGCATCCTGATCATCCCACCGCAGCCACATCTAGCCTAGCTCGCAAAAGTCTATATAAAATCTATTCACTTTTTTTTTAGCCAGGGGCTTTCGCACCCGGCCATTTTCAACCCAATCACCCTGTCAGCTTCTTTCGGTTTATGGACTCCTGAAACCTCTCTCGACCTCTAACCTCAGCGGTTACTCATTTCTGCACCCTGTTTCCCGTTGACGAGGCTTCACAATGTTTCGGCGACTTCCCATTCTGTGTATCACGAATCTCGTATAGCGCCAACCTTTTTCCTCCGTCCCTTGGCTCCAGGATTAATGCTTAGTGGCCATGTCTTCCTTCTTGTGCTGAGAGTGCAGAAAAGAAATATGACTAAGCCAGGATCTAGGGCTGAGATCCACCAACGCCCCCTTTCACTCAGGTGAGGCAGAGAACCTCGTCACACAATACCCGTGAAAGCTGACGGAGCAAAAAACACAACCATTAAACATGTTTGCCAGGGCTTCGAGACTCCCGTGAAAATATGTTTGTCTTTATGTGTATTGAGATTTTCACGGGCCGATGGCGCGTCTCCACTGTCTCGGGCGCATTTAATGTTCTCTTCTGCTCGTGACTTTTTTTAAATGCACTCATGTTCTTAACTTCTTGACTTCTTAATCAATTGAAAATTTAGCTGGTTGCTACAGACCGGATTATAGGTTCTGGCATTTACGTCTTAAGTATCCTTTTGTTCTACCTATTTTTCTTGCCACTCCCTCAAGAGCCACCATGTCAGCCAGTGGTGACTTTGGACCAGCCCCGCCTGGTGTCAACCTCACCGAAAACCAGAATGGCCAAATCTTCGGCGCAGTCATCACTCTCATGGTGATTGGTACTGTTGCTGTTATAATGCGATTTGTGGCTCGAAGTACACCGAATCATGGTGATTGGTACTGTTGCTGTTATAATGCGATTTGTGGCTCGAAGTACACCGAATCATGGTGATTGGTACTGTTGCTGTTATAATGCGATTTGTGGCTCGAAGTACACCGAATAGCATCTCGCTGGCGTCGGACGACTATCTTATAGTTGCAGCATTAGTAGGATATATCTTCATCCTCAAAGATAAATTTATACTAATAATCGCACAGCTTTTCGCATATGGAACTGGCATATGTTCTTTATTAAGTGAGTACCAGCTTCTTATCTCTTCGAGGAGTATATCCAACGTAATTCTTTCTAGGTATTAACTATGGCGGTGGAAAACATCTATGGGCCATTACGGCCAAAGATTTCATATTAATCTGGAAAGTTCGTCTCCACCTTTCTGGGCTCGGACCCCAAGCACGCTCTCTAACCAGCCACGTGCAGCTTTTGTACGCCTATGTAATGATATACGCCACAGCGGTGACTTGCACCAAAGTCTCCATCCTGTTGTTCTACCGCCGCATCTTCGGCATCAAGTACTCGCTGTACCTGTGCCTCTTCCTCACCATTGGCTACTGGATCACTATCATCGTCACTATTAACGTCGGCTGCCGTCCGCTCGACTACTTCTGGCGCCGCTACACGGACCTGACGGCCGTGGGCACCTGCATCGACATCCCGAAGTTCTTCTTCGGAAACGGCATCGCCGCCATGCTAATAGACGTGATCATCCTATGCGTCCCAGTGCCGATCGTATGGGGACTGCAGATGCCGACGAGCCAGAAGCTAGCCGTCGTGAGCATTCTGCTACTAGGAAGCTTGTGAGTCCACCTTTCCCTCCTCCATCCCCAACCCCCCACCCTCGCCCCTCCCCCCCAAACAAGCACTCCAGCCAAGCTAACCTACCACTCTCCAGCGTCTGCATCGCCAGCATCGTCCGCATCGTAACCCTAGAGCGCAACGTCAAGTCGTCGGACCCGACCTGGACCATGTCGCCCGTCTTCGTCTGGTCGTGCGTCGAGCCCTTCATCGGCATCGTGTGCGCCTGCCTGCCGACCTTCGCGCCTTTCTTCCGCCGCTGGTGGGCCGTTGTGCGCACCAAGGGCTCCTCTGGCCCCAAGCAGGCCTACCCCTCCAGCTCTAGCCCTTCCTCCGGGCCCGGTTCCAACCAGCTGAGCGCGGGTGGTGTGGGGGCCGGGTCCAGGCTTAGCAGGAACTGCGCGAAGGGGATTGGCGAGTGGACTGAGATGGAGAGTCCGTTGCGGGATGATGAGGTCGGGTTGACGAATAATATTGTGGGTGGGGGCGGGCCGGGCAGTTTCAGGACGAAAGGGAGTGATGAGGAGATGGGGACGATTCGGGTGAAGGAGGATGTGAAGTGGAGTGAATCGCATATGAGGATGGAAAGTGAGCGGTGAGGGGGCTGAGGGAGTAGAAAAAGAAGACCGGGGAATATTAGATTGGATATTGGTAGATGGGATAGAAAGTCTATAGGCTAGTTATGTGGCTAGTGTTGCCTAGCCTTGAATGTTGTATGAGACTGAGCCGCCAGATGGCGGCATAGTTCTTAAAAAAGGGTAGTCGTCAAGAACGGTGAGTCGGACTCTAGGCCTGTAATGTATACACAAATATTTCTCTGGCATGATGGTGCTGGCCAACATGCAACGTACTCACAAAGTGGAACTTCATTTTCGGTTCAGATATATTGATGATGTCGGTAGAGTTGCCCAGAATGGCAGTAGTCCAAATATATTAAAAACGCGAGGCTTGCGCCCCTATTTTGCATGGAATATTACTCCAAAGTTGCTCAAACACATTCAAATAACCACCACCCAACCCTCTATCCAACACCAAATACCTCCTAGGACTTGCCAAATAAATTCAAGAAGCATGAGAAAATAGAAGCGGAATACAAAAAGCCACCCTCAAATTAGCAACCTTCTCCCTGCTACTCGAATGCGGTGGTGAGAAGAGGCTTAGGTAACTACTGCCACCCAGTTCGCCTTGATATTTCGATATTTTATCCGAAGCCCTGTGTCTACCGCAATGTTTCTGGTCAAGTGCATCCTGAAATGATATAAGATATCACTCATCAGCTAATTCGTGATGACCATTAAGCTCATCCACTGCTGGATCAAACACGCATCCCCAGCTGCAGCCTCTCCTTAAAAAGGGCCAAAAAAGGTCGTCAGTTGTGCAGAAAAGTGTATCAGGGGTGCAGTGCCAATATTCAACCCACTCTGTCCGCGCTATGATGAATGGCCTGCCACAAATAGAGCAATCCTGTTGTGCGCTGCCGTTGGTCTTCCGGATGTTTTCGGCAGCATCAAGAACCTGCAGGATGTGGGAAGGAGTATCGGGTGGGAGCAGACTCAGGATCTGGGCGTGAGAGAGATGCTGGGTGCTAACACGGATGGCGAGATCGAGGAGTGATGGTGCGTACATGGAAGACGTATTGGGCGGAGACGCTGCTGGTCCTGATAGGGATGCCGGGAGGTGCCTCACATCTAACGGCAAGGCGGTGGGTGGGATTTGGGAGTGTGGCGCCAGAGTGCCATCGAAGCGGAAGAATGTGACGGGAGTTGATGCGATAAAGGCAGGTTGGTAGTTGTAAGTTGTGATAAATGTGTCGAGTCTATCCCGGGGACCGTGTAATTCCCTGGGTACACTTGAAGGTGAATAGGTGACTTCTTTCAAATATTTCCCCCCTCGACTTTGAAACAGGTTGCATAATTTTTCTATCCAAGCACATTGTTTTTCTAGTTCTTCTAGTTCTTTGGCTAGATCATCACCTGAGAGGGTTTGCTGAAACTTTGAAGATCTTTGTTTAGTAAGGTTGAGCGTCTGCTTGAGGTAGTCGACTACAAGGGCTATTCCCTTAATAGGAAAGGGTGTACCAAGTAGTACACCTTTGTCTCCAGGGAATTGAACACCTTGGAATAGAGGATTTGGGCGCACGTTCAATCGACGTAAATTGCCCTTAGGGCCAACTAAGCGCAATAGTTCCCAAGGGAGCCATCGTAACCGATTTCCAGCAAGGTTGAGCTCAACGAGATTGTGCAGTTTTGTAATGCAAGGTGGTAGCTCAGTAAGCTTATTATTCCGAAGGCTAAGTACGGAAAGATGCTGCAAGTTCCACAGCTCGGGAGGTAGAGTACGTAGAGCGTTGCGGGATAAAAAGAGTTGCAGAAATGGCGCAAGTGACTCGTAGCGTTCAGGGCTAGGAGCTTCGTTGTTAACGCGAGGATTGCGGATCAATGAGTGTAAAGATTTGAGCGTTGCGTCGGAAATTGAAGAGAGTGATAAGCCGCTGCAAAGTCGTTAGGCTGAGTTTTATAAAAGAAACCTTGATGGGTGGTAGGAGACGCTCACGATAAATCGATCCTCTCATCGCCAAGTTCCAGACGGCCCTCGATAACTTGCTGCGCGATCATATCATCTTGTGAGATAAATGAAGATGCATTTGAGCCTATGGAATTGGCTGCTTCCTCATCTGCATACTCTTCTGTGACCAAGTAAGGATTCTCATGCTGCACACCGTGATTGAAAAGAGTAGTTGAATCTGGAAGAGAATCTTCTGTGTCATCACTTGCCAGCCACACCCCGCTGTCTATATTTCTTGACAGCTCTCCTTTGGTCTTGGCACTCCGTGTTTCCGCAACCGGCTCGTGACTCCACCAAGTGCCTCTATACTTTCTCTTCTTCCTATGGGTGGCATAGTTCTCTAGTCCCTCGGCTTCCGGAGGGTCATCACTAGAGAAAACAGGTGGATCGCTGGACGTGTGGGGCGTCTCGCTGTATATGGAGCGAGATCTTTTCTTTCTGAAAGAGAGAGGATATTGAGGAAGGAAGGGAGGGGAGCTCGGTGGCTCTGGTAGGTCGTGACCCTGTTCTTGAGACATTGGAAGGAGGAGAAGAGAGAAGAGAGAAAGGGAAGATGTTGAGGCGGATGAACGCGTCGCGCTATGATCATGTCACGCTTCGGAGAATTAAACATTGCTTGGCCAAAGCTTTTAGCCTCGTACGTCATGGAAGCGGTAGGGAGATCCTCTTCTTTCCTAAAACTGTATGATGCTATCGTATCTCTTAACCCGCTGAAATTCGTCCACGCGTTATCGATAAGAATCAGCCAATTAGATTAACGCAATCGACTGTACGCGTTGTTTGGATTTTGGTGTTCTGCACGGACCACTTACTCCGTGCACGCTAAGCGAGTTAAGGATAAAGACTGGTCGAGTTTCTACTAGCTTTACAGCAAATTGATCCTTCCGTCAACGAGGGGAATCTGCTATTAGAAGCGTAAATCTGTAATGCTGAGCCACCAATAGTTCTGCCACCATCCTGGCCCGCTGCTGGAAATAGTTCAACTTGAGCACCCAGGCGACTAAACAACTCAAACTCCATCCTTTCGGCAGCCTTCGGACCATAAAGTATGTCACCAACGACATCGGAGCCGGGCGGGAAGCCATGCTCAAATATAGGCTCGCCAGCACCTCTCATGTTGGCTAAGACAGCCTGCCTAAAGTGCCAACGCAGAAGCTGATCAAGAGGTCGTTGAGGGTTGTTAAGAAACCTCTGATCAAGATGCTTGCCGGCAAAACCGCAATAATTAGGCATAAAAAACATAATCTTATAATTATCCTAAGATTATTAGCTACTATATCTTTATAGGAAATATAGGCATGCATACATCAGGGTTAATTGAGAAGTCATAGATATCAAACAATTGGTGTATCAGTCCTAAGGAGCAACCCATTCTGCACGGAATTAATGGTTCCTCCTTTCTCTGGCGGAATCGTAATCCAGCGACTGCAGTTATTGTCAATCCAGTGACCTTCATAGGCCAACGGAAAGACATGCGCAGCCTCAAACCCCGTATATGAAAATTCGCCACGATAAGAAGTTACCTCTATCCCTGATATAACGCACCGATGATCTCGCGAACGGACAGCATCACAGAAGGGTTGGGAACAAGTTCTAGTTTTAAGAGAAATTGTACGGAGAAGCTATGGCTCATTATTAATCATAAAGGAATCTGCTCATCACTTAGCCGCCCAACCATAAAAGGGTATGTATAGAAACCGACCGGTAGCAACAATATAGTACTTCCCAGGTTGAGGTGGATGGTTATCCTTTTCTATTTGGGTATCGCCTTCACCGCGTAAAAAGAAGGTATCTGGGAATCTCCACCATCGAGTAGAAGTTGGCATTCGTGATACCTTTGTCGACGGATATACCGCTGAGCACAGTGGCTGTATCGTTGGCGTCGTAGATATAGGCATTCCAGAATATTGAACGGAGTCGGGGAGGTACGGTGGAGGGTTGGTCGGATGCGGTGGAGGTTGGGGATGACATGGTGGATGCTTAGGATACGAGGATTCCTCCATGGTGCTGTTACTATCCCTTTACGCGGATATAAAAAATTCCGACTCTGCGAATATGTTGACTCAGAGCGCAGGCAGCACTTTTGAGCTTGTTGTTTAATAGAATTAGATGATTTGTCACTGTCTCAACGTCGATATTCTTTACGAGTGCGCCATGGCTGGACCGGTAAAGCTGGGCCGACTTGGAGATTAGCTTGCCGCTGAAGTCGACAAACTGGACAATGTTTCCCACAAGGCCGGTAATGGCAAGGGTCTCCTTCTAATATCGTATAGGTTGAATAGGAAGTAAAAGGCCTTCGCCGTTTTTGAGACCAGCGAATATGCGGTGTCATTTTCAAGGCTGAGTTACCGCGATGAGGGGTACGAGACTGCGGTGCTGGAAGGCACAAGGCCGGCACGGCTGGGTGCAAAATTTCAGGTAGATTCCAGCCTCGGGGACTAAGCGTAGGGCATACTAGAGCTCTCGCAATGTGGCTTAATTAATTCCCATGTCATAACTCCAATCCTGCAACATCCAGATGTATAGCCTGAGAATCATTACCCTTTCAAATCCCGGCAATACGCCTAAATCCAATATTCGCAATTGTCCTTCCCTCTCCCTCAATCCCCTTGCCTTCCAGTTTATCACCCTGGCTCAGAGCTAACTCTGTCAACACTTTCCCTAAATCTCTCGTAGGACTAACCATATTACTCCACGTTTTCCTCATCACTGGTAGGAGCATTGAGTAGGCCATTGGCTGCTTCGGCATGAACGGATGGATCTCGGGATGTGCGACAAAGTCAATGCCAGCAGGTCGCAAGGAGTATGGCCGGAAATTTGGGTTCGACTTGTGGAGTGCGAGGAGCGCGGCTTCGGCTTGACCTTTGATCTTGCCGAAGAAGGGTGTGAACATTCCTGGCGTTGTGGTTGTGCCTTCGCCCGAGACGTAAACAAATGTGAAGGGTGAGTCGGGGGAGAGAGTGCTGAAGGCCTTGGCGGCTGCGAGAGGGTAGTCGTAGGTGATTTTAATGTAATCACTATGGACATCATTCTGATTAGCATAGGGCATTCACAAGGTATTGAATTAATTGCATATGAGAGCTTGAGGGATCACATACGGTTTGCTGACTTGGGTAGCGGATATTCCGAGCGCCCATACGCATCCTTGAGCTCCCTTGAGCTCCTCCAGGAGACCTGTCTCATAGGTGTTGAAGTCCTTGTGTATGATAACCTTTGCTTTTCCTTCGTGCCCTTCCGCCATTGGCACGGGCCGCCTGCTCAGAATAGATATTCGAGTTACTTCCTTCATCGCAAGCATATTCTGAAGAACGGCAGAGCCAACAAGACCTGTAGCGCCGGTGAGTATTAAATGCATTTTAAAGGTGTCGCTAGTGGTCAGAGATATTGGAATACAGAATAGTTTGGAATGATTCACAAGTTCTTGGGAAGTGGCATGTTGCGATGGAACGTTAGCTCCATTTAACATTCTCTTGATGTGGCTTACTCAGCGTCTTAACTCCGCGTAAGCCAGCACCTTGACCGCGTTTTGTACGCGAGTGGACTGGCAAGGCTGAACTCTAATGAACTGATTGGCGTGACGATGCTTGAAGTAGCTCGGCCTTGCCCTTACTCGCATGGCTGGCGTCAGCCAAGACTTCAAGCCAAACGTGACTAAGCCAAGGAGTTATTCGTGGCTGAACGCTATTTTCACCATCATCAGCTCTCCAGCAGACATGACAGTCATCGGATAGCAATAGTGCTTCATGCGAAGCAGAATCCAGGAGTTGAAGGAGGTCTATTGTCTGGCGTTGGTGGATGGATGATCCCTACCTGGGAGGCTCGGAGGATCTGTTCCCTGTTGTCCGTATTTCGCATCTCGCGCTACTCCTGCTGCGCAAGATGTCCTCACACATATTTTCTCTAAGTTCATTCTTCAAGCCATCCCTGTTTCTTCGGTATCCGTCTTTCATTACATTCTGATTCGTTCCTTTTTTCCTTATCGTCGAAATGGCCACACAACGAGCGCTAGAAACGCCTGGTATTGTATCCAACATCTTACACCAACTTTCTGAAATGAAATACCGAATCAAAAGACAATATAGTCCCGAAGATATCGTAGAATTTGTCGAATTCCGGCCTACTCTAGTTCCCTCTGTTCTTGTCAATAGACTCTGGGCAGATGAAGGAACCTGCGTGCTCTGGGGAAACTATCCGCACATTCCGGCCCTCGCCTCCATGGAACCAGAAAGGCGCCAGTATTATGCTAATAAAGTCTGCAAGATATTTATTATTAGTCCGCCAACTGAGAGCACAATATCCCTAGAGTGCTTGACAGATCTTAAATGGCCTCTGCTCAGGTCTTTGGAAATGGAGGTGGACTTTGCAAGGCACGGGGATCAAATAAGATCGATGCTACACTCGAAACTTCAGTATCTTGAGGTCGCAGGCTACATTAGCGAAGGACAAGGGTATTTTAAGCAATTTTTATTGCCTACTATTTTTGTAAGTTCTGTATCTTAGCTTTGTATATGCGCACGTGACTGTCAATTGAAATACAGCTCATAAATATCTGAAGGGCCTCTGTGAGAATCTAAAAAGCATCCGCTTCGGGCCAGGCGAAGTGGGTGTGCCTGAAGACCTTCTGCACTCTAGTTTTCTGCAAGTGCATCTCGAATTGACACCCTCTCTCACCAACATTGAAATCAAGTCGAACCGCTTTATCGGAAAAGACCCGTTGTTTTGCTACTTCGGGCAACGGCCAGGCTTAGAGGGCTTAGAGATGGATCTGGAGCCGGGCGTAGATCTTGTGCCAACCATACAGGGCGCCACAGTCCCGCTCTTCCAGAATCTAAAAAGATTAGCACTCATGTCATACCCTGAAGTTGCTCACGCACTCATTAAGCACCTTGGGACCGTGGACCATCTCCAACTAGATATATGTCGGATATCAGAGCAGCCCGTCTGCGATACCGATATTGCTCTGATCAACACCATCCTTAGCCACCTCTCCCACTGCCCACGCCTCCGCCACCTCAGACTCGGTTTCGCAGGCCTAGCAGAGGACTGCCCATCAGAAGCAAACCGTCTCACACTTAGCGGGGCCTCTCTCATCTCGCTCGCCTCCAGCTGCCCAAAGCTGACCTACCTCAACATCTTCAGTCAACCCTCCGCCATCGACGCCTCCTCCATCTCCAGCAGAGACTTCGACTCCTTCTGCGCCAAACTGCCTGACCTAGAATACCTCTCCCTAAAACTCCACCCGCCAACTGCCTCCACCCTATCTGCGACCGCGCTCAAGAGCCTCAGCACACACTGCAGCAGCCTCTCCATCCTGCGCTTGAAAGTTGTATTCGATCTCTCCGTTCTTTCCATTCCAACAACAGCCAAGCCGAACGTCCTCTTCCCTTGCCTCGAAGAACTTGGCTTCGCTCGGCCGGACGTCGGGACTGATTTCGAGGATGCGGTCGTCCATGCTTGGGGTGCGGTGCTCGAGACGCAGTTTCCGCGGCTCGAGGTGCTGGAGGCGTGGAGTGATTGGACAGGGGAGGAAAATGAGAGTCTTAGCTATGTTGAGCCGCTTGAGAATTCGCTGGGGAGTGTATGGGAGTTTTTGAGCGGCGTGGAGCAGAATTTGTGGGAGGAGGAAGATGGAGATGAGGAGTGGCAGTATGAGGACGGTATACTAGATGGTATTGAGGAAGGGGAGGTGGAGGAGTGGGAAGAAAAGGTTATGAATGGGAATAAAAGGAGGGTCAGCATTTAAATGAGGATAGGGAGCGCGAATTCGAAGTGCAAGAACAGTACCTGGATTAAGAGAATGGATCCTGATCAACAAAAGGCCTTCAGGGGTGGTAATCGTAAGATACATATGAGGTTGGCCGGATCAGTCGTTCACATTCTCATACACGGCGATCTAGGGCTGGATGTATAAACATGGCTGGTTTGGGTTCTGAATATCGGGAAAGCTTCTTTCATATATAAATTCACTAAAGAAATGAGAAACGGATGATAGAAAGGCTAATAACATAGGCCGATTTTGTAAGGGATTATCGTTCTTGTATGCGTAGTGTATTGAGATAGAAGTATATCATCACGTGATCTGTGTGATTCTATGGAAAATTTGGGACGATATTAGGAATTCTGCTTCTATCTTAGATTTTGCTATGGCATTTTTGGGTAATCGCTTTAGTAGTAGGAATCACTTCTATCCTGACTCGGCGCTTCGGGCTTGGCGAGGCATTGACGATTCATCAATCCCGGAACTCCATCGGCACGCAATTATCGCCTACCAGCTTCTCACTACGCATGGTTCGTAAACTTTAGCATTCTTAGATATACATTTGACAGCGTGCTCCCATTATCTTCCCGGTGAGCGCCTAAACTCTGCTATCTAAGTCCCTAGAGTAACACCTGAAACACCCTTGTTCTTGCGCTCCTCTCAACCCCGTTACTTTAGTTGACTCCTTCTCACTCTTCCAAAATGAAGTCGGTCCTAATCGTTGGTGCTGGACCGTCTGGCTTGGTGGCTGCGAAGACTCTATTGCATTCCACTCCAGGAAAATTCAACATCACGGTGCTAGAACAGCAGAACCGTGTGGGTGGAATGTGGGTGCTAAGAAAAGGCGAAACAGGCGGAAAAGTTAGCTCTGAGATGTCAACAAACCTTAGCCGGTTCACCGTCGCCTTTTCTGATCTTTCCTGGGATTCTGTAGACTTGGATAGCGATCTCAGTGAAAGCAAAGGGGAGAAAAAGAGGAATCACATTCCAATGTTCCCTAAAGCCTGGCAGGTTGGAAGATATCTGGAAACATACGCGAAGAGATATATACCTAAGGATATTATCCACCTCAACAGCCGAGTGATGAAGGCAGAAAGAATACTGCAAGATGGAGTCAAAAAATGGAAAGTCGAATGGAAGACACTGTCGGACCAGTGCATGCCAGCCCAGAAAGATTTCGTAGAAAATGCTTCAATACCTCAGAAGGCAGAAGGCTCTCTGTTTCAACGCTGCTATGACTATTTAATTGTTGGAACCGGATTTTTCTCTTCTCCGCGACCATTAGCACTGGAGAAGCCGGAAGATGGAAGTGATCAGCCTTTTTTCCCACCCAAGATACAACACAGTTCGGAATTCGTTGACCTTGAAAAGCTTTTGTCTAAAGGAAGCAATGTCAAAGGCAACATTGTTGTTATTGGAGGCGGCATAAGCGGCTCGGAGGCCGCAGCAAATGTTGCATTTCAAATCTCAAATGCGAAACACGCGCCCCTCTCGAAACAAAACTATGCTAGCTGTAATGTCTACCACGTATTTTCTCGTCCATTTTACTGCTTGCCACGATATCTGCCTCAAGATCCATATAGTCCGGAAACTCAGAGCTACAGGCTAACTCCGACATTCTCACCTCTTGATCTCTGTATGTACAACCTCTCTCGTCGACCTGACGGCCCTATACTCCCCGCGCATGGCCGCATGGCTCCAGATAGGGCTCTCAAATTACATCAATTTATCCACTCACTACTTGGCGGTGACCAGCGAGATCTCGGACATCCTGAAGTTGTCTACAGTCAGCAGCAGCAAAAGTTTCCAGCATATACTGGGTTGGTTGACATGTATTCCGAGTTCATAAGGTCCGGTGGTATTATACCTCTCCGTGGAAGAGCAGTACAGCTTAATGCCAATGCCGACGAGTTCGGTATTTTTAATCCAGAGGCTGTTAAGAAAGAAGGTACCGTGAAAGCTCTTTCACAACCACCTTGGGATGTATATGCACCGAATGTGAGTGCTCTCCACACTCTATTGCGAATGCACTACGAATTTCCATACCCATAATACCCATCCTGCGTAATCTTCAAAAACTTTTGCCACATGTCTCTACTGTACTAATACTAATACTACAGGAATGTATAATTGATAATGTTATTGGTGTTATCTATGCAACCGGCTTCACTCCCCACACATCAATTGATTGGTTATCAGAAGAGGTTCGGGGAGCATTGGAGTATGACAAAAATTCTAATCGCTTGCCTTTTCTTTTCCAACGTCATAGCATTTTCAACAACCAGATACCTGAACTTGCATTTGTCGGATTTTACGAAGGCCCTTTCTGGGGAGTCATGGAGATGCAAGCTCGATTGGTTGCTAGGAAGTGGGCTTCTCCGGATGAACGTGTAATCTCCTCAGACACGTCTGCCAGCAAGGCATCAAAAGAAGAGCTTGAGGTGATGCGAGATTTGAGAGATGCCATAATTCAGCATTGCGATGATGTTCCACAGTTCTGGATGAATGATTATGTCGGCTTAATAGAAGGCCTCGCGCAAGAGTTAGGTGTGGAGCGGAATGATTCGGGTTTCGATGGGAGAAAAGGGCCCTGTATCGCAGCACGATATGCTGATTCTGGGTGCGATCAATCTCAAGCCGAGGTAGTTGTGCGTGACCTACGAGATACTATGGAAGCTTCCTCTACTCAAGCCCGTTTTGTTGCTGCTGCTGCTTTTCGCGCAATGCAAGGTACTTGGGTTCTTCGACGCAAACTTGATAGTCGATTAGCTGGATTCCCTTCTGGAATTTTCGAGGGAACGGCGAACTTCCACCCCCGATATCCCACAGATCCCGAGTTTACAGCAGAATATCTCTACATTGAAGAAGGTGTCTTGACAACTAACACGGGATTCACACTCAACGCTAACCGACGCTATGTTTATCGATACGACGAGGCTTCCGACAAGATTAGCGCATGGTTCGTAAAAGACGATGGCAAAACTGTCGATTATTTCTTCAACGAAATGCAGTTCCAGTTGCCGACGCCAGACACCAAAGCCCAAGGAAAGGGTTGGATTGCTAACGGAGCTCACCTTTGTGAAAAGGACATGTACGAATCTCTCTGCGAATTTAGGTTCAGGGGTGTGAGCTTGGAAACTTTTGGCATAATCTACGAGGCTAAGGGCCCGAAAAAGGACTACACGAGCGAGTCCTGGTATGAGAGGTAACTTTCATTGCTGACGATTTCTTCAATCCTAAAGATTAGCAACGAAATATATCATCATACGCAGCAACCTGTCTTTGATAAAATGGCTCCCGTACAGTCTTTCTGCGCACTATCTCACCAGAGGGCTTCATTCGCTTCACAAACTAACGCGGATTTGCTCTCACTCATATACAGTTTAGCGGATCTTCGGGCGTCCGCACGAATGTTGTAATAGTTGGTACAATCAACTGGAGTGGTCTACTCCCTAGATAAGCTTATATCATGATCTTGGGCTTCGGAATTTTACCAAGATCCTCGAAAACCTCGATCTAAATAACTTCCATTTACCATCCTACACGACTTCGAGTAAGTTAGCATGTAATAGTGCGTTGCGAGTACGTATTCGCTGAACTGTTGGTCTTCATTCTATTACTACCGACTTATTCCGTACCATCACCCACTTTATGTCACATAGTTGAGCACAGCGCAGTGTGAAATTTCACCACAGGCACAGCAGCATCTCAGCGATTCAAATCACCGTTCTAATACTAGCAAAAGGGACGAGATGTGACGAAAACCGAGTTCTGGCCGGGCTTTCACTCAGCAATACAACTCGAGGAGAGAAGGATTTATCGAACCAATGTCACTAGCGAGAATTTGAAAGTTATGCGGCATGTCAATTACCTCCGCTCGTATCTAATTCGAAATTAAATATGGATTTATAGCCTAAGGACCGGGCTGACTTTTTGTCACTCGGCTGCCTAGGATAATTACATGGCTGGAGTTAGCTCCTTGCTCCCCGGTAAAGGGCCCCGCAAACTAAGACCCCCCTCTACCTGGAGGTCTCGAAAACGAGGGCGGGACACCGAAAACTGTCAAATCATTTGCGTGGATGCAAATGGTCCTCCTGATGCACTTCCACCTCACCTCATGTCTCACTTCGTGGCATGTTGGAAGTCACCCGAAGGATTTTCTAATTCAGTTACATCTCAAGCTTTCCCCCTTAACCTATAGTACCACTAAAACAGGACCATTTTCAAACAGTTTTCAAAAGGTCCTAAACGTCCGCCGAGTAACGTGATACGAGCCACTAGTTTCTTGCTTGTGCTATCGTTTTCTATAGGAATGCTTTAAGCAGTCACCGTCTTATTGAACATTCCTCAATCTTAAAAAAGCAAAAATTGCTCCAACCTATGCTAAATCTTTTTCCATTTTCGTTTCATGATTCAGATGCCGCCTTGGCAGGGTCTGCAGGTTGTTGAGAAATACCTACACATCGGTTGAAATCCGTTAGTATTCATTTCTGGAAAAGTGGCTTGGGGTTACCTACATTAACCTCCTGAGGAGGTCTTTTAGAAGCTAACCTCTAGCTCCGGTCTTACTGATTGTGAAACAGCGCGGTCTACATATTTCAGCTCAACCTCCATTTAATCTTTGGTAGATCGGACTGATTCAGTAATCGCGCCACTGTGTCTCTCTGCTACGCGACTTCTCCACTTATTGACGTTGGATAAGAACCCATTTAAAACGTAGACAGCCGCTCGTCCGTCCCAAAAAATGATACACCTCGCATTCCTCATTTTCGCAGCCTTTGCAAATATCACCGCTTCAGCCCCCGCACCCACTGACTGTCCCCGCACGAAGTGCTACACTGCAACAAATAAATGCGACATGCTATATGGAGGGCGAGTTAATCTCTCACTTATGGGAAGTGTAAAAATCCAATCAGACTTGGCAGATTAGCTGTTGGGACGGATGCGGAGACATGGCAGATCGACTCAAGACATTCACAAGCCCGCTTTGCCCGTCATCTACTCCCTTCTCCGCAACCTCTCTCTCTATAGCCACTGCCTCCCCAACCTTCGTACCTACAATTGTTTCCGACCTGTTCCCCAGAACTGGGATCATTGTTGAGCGGCTTTCAGGGGCTGGGCTAGGTGGTCCACATACTGAATGCACTCCCTTGAGTATCTGTGTTGATGTTATGAATGACTGCGGAGTAAGGTATGGTGGGCCAGTATTTTAGCTCCACCAATGAATTAACCTTAGGGGTCGTTTTAGCACTAACGCTTCCCAATAGCTGCTATGATACATGCCACCCAACATCTCTCACTGTTCCGCCATGTCCTTCTGCATTCTCTACGCCCGTCTCGACATATGCCATCATTTCCGCATCCGAAGGTAAGACGACACCTACTGCTGTAAGTTCGTGCACGGGGATGTTCTGCAGACCGTGGTAGAGCATTGGTTCTTTAGCTAATCTACTATTGTTGATGATTACGGATATGGGAACTGGAATTGTTAATTTTGAAGCATGTTAATGGAATCTTGGTGCGGGGGGGGCAGTAAATGTTATACTATGATATAGTGTAAAAGTAAACCAGTTGGACTGAGGATATTCCCAGGATATGTGTTGGTACTGTTAACCATAAGTTTTCAGGGACCGAAAACACGCTAGCACAATCGAAACCATGCGCTTCTCAAAGACATCGTTACCATCTAATCACCATCAAGCAGTTCCCACTCTGGAATTTTCCCATCCGTTTTTTCCACCATTCAATCCATCATTCCCTACATCATTTAGCTATCACCACACTATCTCGCACCGATTCGTATATTGAAAATCACCCTTACTTCTTATCCAACCTCCAAACCACAATCTGCCCGGCAAACCACACCAACGCCGCGGCGCCCACGCCAGCACAAATCAGCGCCTCCACCGCTGTCACAAGCATGGCAAAGCACCCATACGGACCATCCTTCCGCAAGCCCCACGCGAGGTACCGGTGCCCGATCCAGCGCGCTACGCTCGCGAGCCCACAGCCGCACATGCACAACACAACGCGGTTGCCGAAGCAGCCCCAGAGCGAGTCGACGCCGGCGGCGATGGCGGTGCGCCAGAAGAAGACGCCGATGAGCGGCAGCCACAGGGTCATGCGCAGGATGACGGCCAGCCAGTGGCGCGCTTGGACGTTTTTTCCTAGGCGTTCGATGACGTCGCGGGCGATGTTGTCGCGGCACGTCTGGCATAGTGGGACGGTGGTGTGTCGCTGGGTGGTGTTGGTCGAGCTGCGGGTTGAGGGCTGCGTATGGGATGCGGTAGGGAGTTTGTGCGTGCGCGGCTCGGTGCGCTCGGCGCGGGCGTCGTGAGTTTTCTCGGGGGGAGAGTAGTCGTGGGGAGGTGCACGTGTAAGATGCGTACGCGGGGTGGTATGAGTGTATGTGAGTTCAGGTCGCAGAATGGCTGGCTCTTCTAGGGAACTAGAAGGGTGTGATGCGTGCCTACCGTAGCCGGCACGTGAAGGAGGCCATTGGTCGGACTCTGGAGGTGACTCTGGGATTACTGGGATGGGGGCGTTCTCGGCGTAGGCGGGCCGTGTCAGATTCAGCCTTGCTTCGGGAGTTCGCGGTCCTAGACTCGAAGACCTCCCTCTCCAGCTCGGGTGACTGAGTTGAGACGGCTTTGATGATGGGACTGAGCGGGTACTTGGTGTGTTGTAGGGACTGCGCCCAGCGAAGCTAGCGTATGTAAGCGGCTTTCTTGGGATCCTCTGGGGAGATCGAGGGAGTGGAGATGCGTGTGATAAGGAACTGCCATAATTTCTTTGAGGTACTGGACGATACGGTATTCTGTTATTATTGACAGAGTGTCCAGGGAAGCTGGCTGATGTATATTGGCGTTCGAGGTTGTTGCCATCCCAGTCACTGTTGTAAGGGGTTCCGGAAGGAAAGCCATCTTGAGCATTGGCATATGTAAATTGATTTATGCCCGAGTTTGATGCCGATAGCAAAATTTTTGATGCACGTGTGTCATGGGACTGTGACCTGCGGAGTGGACTCGGTGACGGGGGGCCTCCTATCTCGACCAGGGTTTGCCCAGGGAGATAAGGGTAATCAGGTTGGGGCTGTGGTCTGGTTTGGTTTGAAGGAGGATCCAAAGCAGAGCTGTGCTCTACATCGCCACCTTCGCTGCCCGGACTCCTTATATTGGAATGATCCTGCAGGTCTTGGCCAGGTGGATTTTCTAGAAGGCCCGAGGCGTGTGACACTTCTTTCTCTATAAATGAGACTCTCTTTGATTGCGTTGCGGTTGATGCTGAGCGCGAAGTCCTAATCTGCTCCTGTGGGGCTCTCAATTCCAAGTCGCTAGCGCTAAGACTTCGAGGGCGTATGTTCCCCCACTCTACGGCAGAAGCATTTGTCACAGGCTGGGAAGCGGAAAACGGTGAACTAATCTAGGAACCGGGAGCTTAGCAAGTAGTTCTACAGCGTATGAAACGCTTGCCTCAACGGCCGAACAAATTGGAAAAGAAAAATTAATTCTTACTGGAGGCATATGCGTTTGATCTTCCTCATCTAGCGGAGTTCCAGCCATGATGGAACTTGGGAGGAGGTAAAGTAGAATGCTTTCAGCTATGGCATAATTGGAATGCACTAATCCACCATTCTCACGTTGTGTCAGTTATTGGTCGAGTTACTTGGCTGGGTCCCAAGGAGAAATAGTGGTTGTCGGCGCCTGTAAAGCTATGAGTGGGATTGTAGAGGGTTGTTTGTATGGAAGGATAGGAAAAAGAGAGGCACTGGTAGAGGAGAGGTGACGGTGACTGTTGAAATTTCCTTCTAACATTGCTGGTAGCTCTAAACTTTCGCAGTTGTCCCGTCACTACACAACCTAAATTTGCAAGGCAGACAGGATAACAACGCCAAAAAACAGTCAATTTTGGCCCGCCCGAGAATTCATAGTATACATAAAAGCCATGTTCAAGTATTGATCATCGTCAGATATAATCGAGGTGAAGTGACGGGTGCAAAATTTGCTAGTTTGCGCATTATCTTTGGAGAGAGTTCAACCGCTCCACAACCGAGGGAAGCCAGTTGAAGGGCTTCTCATCACATGTCCGCTAGGAATTTAAGATTCGTGGTGCAAACGGATATGTCGAATACAGAGGTAGCCCAAAAGACGAAGTCTCTTATGGGCCTGGCAAAGAACGGATGAGGTAAACAAGATGTGAAAGTGGAAGAAAGGTGTGTTGACCGCTAATTGGTACCAAAAAGATTTCACCGTTTTAGTTATTTGACCGGGTCTAGTCCCTCCTGGACCTAGTTGCCGCTGAAGGCCGCTCTGGGCCCGCTTTAGTCTCGCCGACGGATTTAGCCTCTCGGATTTTCGCGTAGATTGCAGACAAAATGTGTTGTAAAATTTGAATTTTTAACCGCTGAGGGGGATTCGAACTCGTGTCGTGTCTTGTAGTCGTTGGTGATTCTCAAAATACGCTCGAAGTCACCCGGCTCGTAACTGCTGGACTGAAAATATGGCACTCTGTGAGATTCATACCATTCATACCGAATGAGAAATGTGGACCTAAATGTAGCAATTTCGCGAAGGGGGGTGCTTCTGAAACAATCACTGAGAGTCTGATAGGCGGCTATATTGTCTGCTCCGCACACAAAATAAATAAAGCTAATTCGTATTACCATCTACAGGAAAAAGAAAAGGCATCTGATATACCGGAAGTACCTAATTAATCGACCGGAGAAAGCATGCGCTAGAATGGATTCTCAAACGGTGAATGAGTGTTGTAAAAGATTGGGCTGACAAAGGACGGTAGGCTAATATTACATCTAAAATTCATATGGCGGAATGGGACGCGCCTTATTTGAGGATGTTCGCGTTGATGAGAGAACTTCGAACAGCGTCGAATTCGGTCTTCCCAGCCTGCACGCCTCAAGGAATTAGAGGAATTCTAAACCATTAACCGGTCTCTTTCGTTCAACTGACCGATATCAAATAACGGATATGACTCTACGGAGGTCGATTAGTATCAAAACTGGCAAGCATTCTTGCTGGCTTACAATGTCGGTAACGTCTCGGTGCTTCTCAAATTCTCTTCTTGCAAACTGACGCATCTCGTCCCTTGTGCTTAGGTCTGGGACAGCTACCAATGAATTAGTCCAGTTGTAATGTCTCGTTCACGGGATCCCACCGTACCGGCTGTTGTTCTTACGATATCCCGCCAGAGAGCTATTGCTCGTTTCCCTTGTATGAACTAAATTCATGAGCTTTATCATGAATGCTACGCGAATGTGAAAATGGAATCCCTACATGATCAAGACCAAGAGGTCTTTTCAGGCGGGATGGCCGCTTTGCAGCGGCTGTGGCATAGTTTCTAATCATTTGATACAGCACCAAGCACTTAGTTAAGAGTGCGTCAAATGCATTATATTAGGTACTTGAATCGCATGCTTGAAATAAGATGTTTAAGAGTTCTGCTGATATCATGCCAGCGGTGACGACGATTTTCAAATTCGTCAGAGCGCCGATTTGCCAGTGCGGTTCACCGCCTACGAGAAACGCCCTGACGCGCTCCACACCAAACGCGGTATAATGCATCTTCAACCATAAGCTCTATGTGACCTAATGAACTCGTTACCTGCATTAATACAATGGCTGTTGAAACACTTTTTAAGCAGGGAATAAGAAAAGGAGTGAGAATGACACACCGGAAAGCCGCATTCCAGGACAACAGTCAAAACACTGATCAACAACCGGCAAAGCAATGTAAGACCTCAAATAGACGACCAACTGATATTACACTGGAGATCATTCATACCGTCCAACAATTAGCTAGTGTATGAGCTATAGCTGACCCTGTCGTTCAGCCAGATCCCCGAATTGCCTCAAGAGAACCTTTGATCCCGATGAATCAGTCGTATCTCGACCTCGAAAACGACGTGCAGAGGCTCCAATTGAGTTGAGTACCAATTCAAAGACACCTGGCTCTACCGGGCTCAATCTCATCGAGCGGACCAACGCTCTTCCGCCCTCGAAGTTTCGATCTCGTTTCCTACCTTCGGGTTCTCCTCTCCTTCCCTTTGCATCGAATAAAGCGGCTCCAAATACTACACCAGCATTTACCTTGGACATAGAGCTGGAGGCCTCTTGTGACTTGTCTGAATCAGACTTCAACGCTTGTTTTAAACTAATAGAAGAGACATCGTCCCAGGCTTACAGGGACTCGCGGAAGGGTTGGAGACCTAAAGCCAAGCGAAAGGAAATGCAGGATCCCGATATGCGATATCTCCTCGTACGGAAACACCTCTCACCCCAACCGCCAGTAGAATCGGACGATGGCCCATACCTTGCTCCTGGATTCCTCTCATTCATGATAACCCTCGATGACGACTACGAATACCCTGTCCTTTACATATACGAGATCCATCTGTCGTCGGAGCTTCGTAGTTGTGGACTTGGCGCTCACCTAATACAGATCGCCGAATATATTGGACGAGGAGTGGGAGTGACAAAGACTATGTTGACGGTGTTTACGAGTAATACGGCTGCGGAGAGGTTCTACCGAAGGCTAGAATACTCTCAGGATGAAATAAGCCCTGAGCCGAGAATTCTAAGAAATGGATTGGTGAAGCCTGTCGATTATATGATTATGTCTAAACTCTTGGAGGATCGGGGGCAGTTACAGTAGCCAGCGCGGATAATACTGCAATATTTCTAGAGCTAATTCAGTAATTTGCGCAAGATGCCGACCGTAAAGGCTCTAATAAATCGATAGCTGCTTCAGAGATTATCGCAAAAACCCTTTGGCATTTTTGAGTGGCTGGGTGAGTTGTTCTTGCCGTCGATATGCTTCTTAGCTGTGATTCAAGCTATAAAACACCACACTACGTCAAGACTAATGCAACGTCAATGAATAAAATACACGTAGGTAGATCACCTGGACTAATTTATTACATGTATTAAAACAGCGCCTTCTGATCCTCGCAGTCTAAGTATTCACATGTTTCACCAGGCTTCCTTCCATAAACACTCCAAGATCAGAGTAGTTGGCGCATGACTGCTTACGGCAGTCCCCAGGGTATCGTCCGTGCTGACATGTCGTTCCTTTTGATGTCCCGACGGGTTCAATAGGGGCTGGTACCTTCAATGGCCTGACTGCTATGCTGCTCTTCGCGCCTACAGCTTTGTTCTTCTTGTTCCTCCTCTTCGGCACATTTATGCTTTTCTCGACCTTCTCTGGCGGTGATCCTTGTATTCTATTGGACTGCGCTATCAATTCACCCAATACCTCATCCCTAGCATGTTTATAATGCACTGAAGCTTCTTCCTCGATGCGTAGTGGGTTCCGGTTTCTGCGACGCCGAAGGTGCGTCTCCTCCGCCGTATTCTTGACAGGATTTAGCCGTCGCTCCATATCCCGCATTGTCTCGGAGATCAAATGTGGAGGGTGAGAGACCTCTTTCAACAGCTCCCTGTACTTCTGCATCAATTTGTTGTCATGCTCCTCCTTTTCCTCAGTGGTCATGAGATGCCTCCATCAGGCTTGCCAATCATTCAACGAGGCTTCAATATTGAATTGAATTGAATGCCAAGACTGAATCAATTCAATCAACTAAGAGCTCGCGGGCTTGGCAACGCATTCAATCTAGAGGTCCCAATTGCATTGAGTTAATTGAAAATATTGAAGCTTTTGATATTATAGAATTATACTAAAGTTTATGTGCAGTAATGCCCTAAACCTTATTTTTCTTAGTGTTCCTTACTAAAAAAGTTTATCCGAGTATCACCCGTTATTTATACCGTCATATCGCCGCCAAAGTCTTGGTAAGTAGGGTTTTACTACCAATATTAACTCGAATTAATGACGATTCCACCAATATCGTTAGACCCTGAACGTATATTTAGCCCCACAGGCTTAATATAATTAAAGCTTTAATGGCAGTAGGATCATGGGACAAGGAAGGCATAATTAATATGACAGTTGGGCAGTTAAAGCGCCCGCAGGACGGAACAAGATATACACGGTAGGGAGGTGGCTCAACACCATGCTAAGACTCGTGATAGTTACTAACTACTACGCTAGTTAAATTTAGTTGCAACCGTTGCAATATTGATTCAATCAATTCAACCAATTGAACCCTCTGCTTACAAGGCTTTCAATTCAACCAACCGAGGCGTCAATTGAATTGAATTGAATGATTGGTAAGCCTGGCCTCCATTGGTAGGTATGTGTCTCTACCCAATCTCTGTCCATGGTTGATGTATGAAACTGAGCGCTCAATGTTAAGGCCTGGGACCGAATCTATTTCGTTCCCTTGTAGATTCAGGTTATATGTTTGCGCTGTCAGGACTCTAAGCTGTCTGTTTTGGGTCGCTTGCTTCAAAGACAGCATCTCTAAACGCTCATTGTATTGTGGTATAACATTTTCCTCAGGTTGCCTAGCATCGAGCTTATCATCACGTCCTATGGATTCATTGCCAATGGCTGATTAATTTGACGAAAGCTGTCATTGCGAGTGTCGGGGCGCGTATGGGAAGCCATTGTAATATACGTTGAGTTAGAAACATCGCTGAGGACATCAATCTGCTGCAGTATAATGGAAGATTCTTACGGGTTTTAAGGTAGCTTAGTACCATAAATATTTAGATTTATTGATGTAGTCTTTAGAGAAGATAGACGTAAGCCGTAAGTCGATTTAGTAAAGCAAATGCTATAGAGATAAGGGATGAAGGTGAGTTAATATATGTGATTCCGCCAATGGCCGTTCTAATCATTAGCATCTACTTTAGAAAAAAAAGCGCTCTAGTGTAAACAACAGCATAACTAACAGAAGCTTTCGCGCCAGTGAAAACTTATATTTGCTTTAGGGCCAGCAGCTAATATTTTCGCGTTCTGCATGCTTTAAATTACCCACAATAATATTATTATCGAAATGTGTGTATATACTAAAGCTTAATGTTCTTAATAATTGTACAATTAACAATGTTAATTAGTCTTCACTCTTCGCAGCTAGTTTAGCCGCATAATTTACTAAGTTCTTATATGTAGTCGGATAGGACGGCTAAGGATAGTAATATAACCGGTTTGGACCGGTTCTAGAATTTGCCTTAAAAGCTATCCAAAAATTAAATTAAAGCTCTAAACTGGTTCTAAAACCGGTTTAACTAGATAAACCAGATAAAGTAGTATATGTTTAAGTATAATATAGTATATAAAGTAGTAGAAGAGTTTAAGGGAAGAAGTAGTTAAATAGAGTTATAAAACGGTTTAGGGACCTACGTAGCTTAAGCAACTTCGGTAGCTAGTTTAACGGTTAACGAATTAATAAAGAGGCGCGGACTTACTATCGCCAGTCTAAGTGTGGTGTTAAGAAGCAGCTTAGTTATTAATAAGCGTATATTTAATAGTATTATTCTTAGCTTCCTTATCCCCCTTATTTTCCTTATTACTGTCCTTATCGCTATCTTTATCATCCTTATCCTTCTACTTATCTGTTTCTTGTGTATTTACTACTATATTATCTTCTACTTAAGACTTTCCTTTAGTAGTAGCCCTAGCAGCAGCCTCTTCCTTATATTGCTTATTAACGTTAGGATTTATACCTTTTATACAGGCCTTTACTTAAGGATGCCTAAACCAGGACTTAAGGTACTTATTTACTTTAAGGATATTAACTTTAAGGCGGTTTTAGGGGTTAGTAATAAGGTGCTTAGCGGAGCTAAACACGCGTTTATATTTAGCGCTTATTAATAGTATAGCTAGTATATTAAGGGCGAATTAGGTAATGTTAGGCTATAGGAGGTAAAGGCTATTCTAATAGGCTAGAGGGTTGTTAGCTTTCTTAGGGTCGCTTTTTATATAAGTTTAGTAAGCGTTAGTTCTACTAAGAGGTACTAATTTAATCTGCTTATAGCTTTTTAGACTACTAAACGTCTTACTATATACGAAGGATATTAGTAGTGGAAGCTTAATAACTGCGGGAGTACTATACTTACCCTTATACTCCTTTAGCTAGAGGTTATTTACTAAGCCCTAAATTCTATAATTCTCTAGATTCTTAGGATTACTACTAAGTCAGTTTATCTTATTTTTATTATAATTAAATCTCTAATAAAACTACTACTACTTCTTATTTAATAAAAGCAGCTGCGTAGTATAGTATGCGGCGCTATTATTTATAAGCTTATAATACTCCTTATACTTCTTTTATAATACATAGGCCGCTGCCTTAAAATTAGTATATTTTTTATAGTCGCTATATTTAATATAAAGTTCTTAAAAGTTAATTTAGGCATTATAGATATAGTTAAAAAGCTAGTCTATAGTAGTAAACCAGCGGTAGAGTATATACTTATAGTCCTAGCTATATATAGTAGCTTTATAGAACAATTGGAGGATAAAGGAGAGCCTTTTAAGTAGAAACTAGTAGTAGGTAGTAAGTTAATCGTTTTTAATACCTTTACCGCGTTTTAGTATATAGCTATTATAGAATTATTATATATAGAGTCTGTAATTAATAGCTTATATAATAGAGCTAAAATATAAATTCTATCGCGTTATATTGCTTTAGATATAGTCTTGCTACTTAATATACTGCTTAATTATTCCTTTAGACTTAATTAAATTGCCTTTCTTATTAAGTCGGTAAGCCTATTTCTAGTAGCTAAAAATAATAAAGTTGCTATTATAGTGGTGTAGATTAGACGTCGCCTAGTATCTTAGCATTTTCCTATATTTATAGAGCCTTCGGCTTCCCTCCTTAGATATTACAAACCTACTAGTTATTAGAAATACACTTTTTTCTTTTTTTTCTTACTAACTGTCTTTCTACTAATTGATTCTAACTATTCTACTAACTAATTATAACCGACTAACTAATAGACAGATAGATAGCATCGTAGCTTTCTATCTAAGAGAGGTTAAATACTCCTATACTATTAAGCGTAATTTATTAATTAGTAAATAGGTAGTATAGAGAACGGATTATTTTATTAAGCAGCTTATATATTATATCCTTCTTTTTATCCAAACACTAATAACAATAATAGTATTTAACTCCTATAGTTTTATAGATAATCGCGAAGCCTTTTCCCTTACCTTATATATATGAGGACTTTTTTTACTACGCTTTTACCTAGCAATTTTATTTGTTCTTTAGTACCACTAGCTATAAAGTTTAATTTATTTTAGCTTAGCCGCTAGGCGTAATAGCGGAGGCTCTAGCTTAGATTTATATTTAGATTCGTAATAGGTAAGAGATTTTAGTTTAACTATATTTGTCCTTATCTTCTAGCGCTTTTACTTTCTACTACTAGAGGCCTTATTAACGCGCTTTTAAGGAACAGTAAAAGCCTTGCTCGTAGTACGGCTACTACTAGTATAAATACTACTACCTTTTCGCGTTATTTAGCCAGTTGTAGTAACGGAGCTCTCTATAGGATTAGTGGTATTAAACAATAAGGGCGGCAATAAGGGTGACGCAATAGAAGCAATATAATAAGGATTCTCTACAAGGCTTTAGCGGATTAAATTAGGGTGTTACTATACTATAGAAAATCCTTAATATAGAGATTAGTAAGTATATAGCATATTTAATAGGCTTAACTCCTTAGGTAGCGTTTACCCACTTATTACTAAGACTTTATACTACCTTTAGATCTAGTTTTACTTATTAAACTAGTTCGCGCCAAAGCTCTAGAACCGATTTAGATTAGACCAATTAAAGCTTTAAACCGGTTTAAGATTTAAATATAAGAAAACCAAACCAATCTAAATTAAAAACGGTCTATTATTACTAGTTAAAAATAAGAACTCTATCTATTAAAGCTGGCTCTAAAAGCTTACTATATATAAAGTAGGTGGCAAAAAGCTAACAATAATACTAACGACGATTTGTAATTGTTACTCTATTACCACCTAGTTAATATTACTACTTAGTAATAGGTAATAAACAGAAATGGAAATAAGTTAATAAGTAGATATTAAAAATAGTAATAAAACGGTTGGTAAGGAAATCTAATTTAGGTTAATATACCCCTTAGCTATATAGAGCTTTCTAGGCTACTATATAAAAGTAAAAGTTATAATACTTATTTTGGTGTTAAGTTAAAGAAATCCTTTATAGAGTTACCTTACTTAAATATCGTCTAAATTAGATCTTTAGTATTAATAAGGTTTAACTATTAAACAATATTAGTAATTTATATACGTGCTAAGACCCTAGAGCTTTTAGAGACCTTTTAAAGCCTCCTAATAGTCCTAATAGAAACCTATTAAAGATCTATTAATATTATGGATCTTATATTAGCAGTAGTATAACTATTAAGAAGAGATATAAATAGGTTAGTTAAGATAGTATAGGAGGCGCTAAGACTAATTAAGCTATAGAATAAGGGGTAACCAAGTTATATAGCTAATTAGGTTATAAGGATATAGAAATATAGTAATGTAAGAATCTAGGTAACGTACTAATATACTAATATACTGACGTACTTAGCATATTTCTTAGACGCAGTATTATATATTTAAAGGACTACAGTCCCTACCTAGATAGTTCTTTCCTTTATAGTAAATCTTAGAATATAATTAGAGTTAATTTATTAACTAACCTACTCTACTAGTATAAGTGATATTATTGCAATTACTTTAGGTTGCCCTTAGGACAACCTATAGACCCCCCTTAGATAGTCGTTAGTTACGTACTAAAGGCACATACCTGTAGTATATAGTCTTTACAATCCTAGAGGCCTTACCTCCTTAATGATTTGTCTCTTCTCTATAATCTATCTATTCCTATAATCGTGCCCCCTATCTACAAAATCCCCTTATATTTAAATCCTTCCTACTTTATTTGGAAGGGCAGCTGGCTTAAAGACTAGATTGTTAATTTATATCTTTTATTTATATCCACTATTCGTCCCTTAAAAAACTTCGCGACAACCTAAATAGAAACTCTATAGATACCTTATAGAAAGCCATTATATTAAGGCAGGAAGGTCCCTCTAATAGCGAAAGATTGTAGTAATATAAACCTCTAGGCAATATAGCTAAATAAGCCCTAATACCTAAATATAATAGGAGCTTAAAGGCTCTTATATGCTTATAGTTACCGCTAAAAAATCGCAGATATCCTTTATAATAGTTATAATGCTACTAAAAAGTAACCGGAACCCCTCTAGCCCTATTTAGGCCAATTAAAAGACTGATTACTAGAGGTAACTCTAAGATCTTGCCCTAAGCTAGAAGTGCCAAAGAAATACACTAATATATTTAACTAGGGACCTAACCGGAACCCTTCCAGAAGACCACTAGCGTATAATTAGTATAGTAGTAGTATATAGGCTACTTATAAGCCAAGCAGGCCTACCTATTTAGGTAATTTAACTTAAACATTAGCTTAAGACCTAAGGCTTATTAGGAAATCTGCGCTAGTTACTAATACTAATACTACCTCTATAGCTAGAGCTTCTCTAGGCCTAAGTTTAAAAAGTTAAGAGCCCTATATTAATCTCCTTTAAGATAGATATTGGGAAGCTATTATAAGGCTCTTAAAAGCTATACAGGAGGAAGCTACTAATAAATATATTAGAACCCTTTAAGGGTAAATCTAAATCTAGTAAGGTTTAACCTAGGCTAGATAAATTCTTTTATAACCTAGCTAAGGCTAAGGGTTTTCTAGGGGCTATTTAGTACCTACCTAAGGAGGTATAGAAGACTTAAAAAGAGATTTATATAATAAATAGAAAAAGGATATAGACTAACTAGCTAAGGCCTTTAGTAGTTTAAAACTCTGTTATAAACCTAGTACCCAATATTTAGATAATTGGGTTTATAAGGTAAATAACTTTTTTAAGATGCTAATAATATAAGATAATACTAAAGAATATATAACGTATTCCACCACCAAGCCGGCAGAACCACCGAGCTAGCAAGTCCATTTCCCCACTAAAAATCGTAAAAATCACAATATAATATCTTAACAACCACTTAATAATAAATTCTAATAATTTAGATTTAGACTTTTATATATACTCTGCAGCTTCTATTAAAGTTGCATAGTATATAGGTTAGTAGTTTTTAAGATATAGTAATTTGGCCATATTTTGGCCCCCAAATTTTAATATCTTAAAAACTACTAATCTATATACTATGCAACTTTAATAGAAGCTGCAGAGTGTATATGAAAGTCTAAATCTAAATTATTAAAATTTATTATTAAGTGGTTGTTGAGATATTATATTATGATTTTTACGATTTTTGGTAGGGAAATGGACTTGCCGGCTCGGTGGTTCTGCCGGCTTGGTGGTGGAATACGTTATAGTAGATTATTAGTAAGATTAAAAACTAATTACTAAACTAAATTGCGCTTAATTAACTTAATAAAGAGGAAATTACTATATAGTTATAGCTATAGGCCTTTCTAAAGGGTTGGGCCTAAGATCCGTATATTATATAATATAATAATATAGAATAATTCTAGAATAGTATATAGCTAGACCGTTAAGACTTCCGCTAGTTTATAAACTTTATAAACATTTATGCTTAATAGATATATTTAAAGCCCTTTAAAATAAGAACGGTAGCGTTTATAAAAAGAAGAAGATCGGATTTATTTAGGCTAGAATTAAGCTAATAATTTATAATAAAATAAAGCGAGTAGGAGCCCTACTGCGGATTACTATATATACTAATTTTAAACTAGTGGTTTTAAACGCTAAGAATATAGTAATGAACTAGACCTTTTTCAGTAAAAAGCTAAAAGGTAACTAGAAGTGTAGGTACTCTAATAGTAATAAGGGGCAGACCTAAGCTTTAAAGAAACTGTTCTTTTAAAGAACTTTAAAAGGGTTAAAGTTAGGGGCCCTAAGTAATAAGAGAGATTTTTAGGGCTAATCTAATACCTATTTAGTACCCTTATAGAAACACTCTAAGAAGCTAAAAAGAAATTTCCCTAAAGGTAAATCTTATTAGAAGAATAAGTAGGGCGAACGCACTAATAATCTAAAAAAAGAGAAGCCCTAATTATGGACGTCTCCTAGTTATATAGGTACCGTATAGTATATCGCTATACCGTATAAGAAGAAGGGGGTCGCTGTCGTAGGTGGATGCCGTAATTTAAGTGTACTATAAAGACGTGGTAGTCGTGTTCGTAGGCCTCCGCTAGGGTAGCAAGAAAACTTCTTCGCACCACCACCACGTCGCAGCGCCGGCGCTACGCAGCCGTGCGCACGTCTCTGCGTTTACTCTAGTAGTCTATTGGCACGATCCTAATAGAACGCCGATAGTAGCTGCTCGGTTCCCGGGCTCTACCGCGTGGAGGTGCAGAGGTCGATTTCATGGAGCCCAGGATCCAATGATTACCCTGCCAAGCAAGGCCTCAAGCCTTCGCTGTCTGCTTTTGGCTGCTTACATATTTCATGAGTTTTCAGTTTTCGCACTCTTCGCGGCGTAAGGAGTTCTTTCGCTCCCCGCCTTTGCGGGGCGGTGGGGAGAGCGGAAGATTTACACGCCACCAACCTAATCGAGGTTTAACATGCGGGAATGTCTCGGTCTTACCCAAGCATCGAGATCACTTTAGCGCTACGTAGCTGCTGTATGGGAGCCTGTGCGTCCCTTAGGATTCTAGCTTGTTAGTCCATGATTTATAGTGGAATAATTTCCGGCCGTAAAACCCAGATATTGTTTTACTACGTACTGTATCTATATACTTAGTATAGCAGAAGTAATTTCTTAATAATTACCCGAAAATAAAGATATACCCTTACTAGTTAAAATCCTTAGGTTCTTAGTTATTAGGGCGTTACACAAAATAGACCTACTGGAGGTTTTTAGCCTTCTGCTGGTTTAGGTATTAGAAAAGACTCTCTGTTAGGTAGTTTGTTACCCTGCATACAGCGCCAATTAGATCTAAAATGGCGGGCTAGCCTATATAGGTATAATGCATTGGATTTGGTGCTTCGTCAGTGCAATATGCAAACGGGACTCGGGCTTCAATCATGGGCGTCTAATAAAAGAGGTCTATTGCAAAGTAAATGCTAGTATACGTGGCATTTCGGGGGGCCTTAGCTATTAGCTTTTATCAAGCCACATTATAAGCAGACCTATCGCGGGAACATAATCTCTGGCTCTCATACGCTGAACACAGGCTCCCCCACTCACTCCTTCACTCCCAACCAATTGGTGGCACAAGATGCAAGTTTACCTTCCTGCAGAAGGGTATGGCCTCAGCTGCTGATCAGCGCCAACATATGAAACTTTGCGGTTTTAGTCGTAGGTTTCCTTATCTATTCGTCTGTTAACTTGTCTCCATCCAATAATATATGCCGCGTGACCTTAGATTTTCTTAAATAACCTAGCAGTTTCACTTCTCGAATAAACCGAGGTGCTGTATTTGAGTCACATTCACGCCTCGTTAAAAAATTCCCATTACAGAATACTCGCGTCTGAAGCGACTTGGTAAGACCGTATAAGTTAAATCAGACGTAACTATTAATACCCCTTAAGTTCCCTTCGTTATACAGTCTTTCTAAACCACTCCATAATATTAAAACTATACCCAGAAGCCTATTTATTATAGTATCTACACACTTTTACGACGACAAGTTTGTATGCTTCTAAATATAATAAAGGTAAGTAAAGGTAGAATATTTATAACTTGAAAGAACCAGAAAGAAGTTCATATACTATAACGATATACTACTACTTACTAATATTTTGTAGGAATATGTTTAGCTCCAAGAGAATATGGCTTCCGGCGCTGCTTTTTCTAATCTCTAAAAAGGTAGACGCCGTTCCAGCACCAGCTGAATATAGGAATAAGCCAGCTGTCCCCGGCGGAGAATTCGAGCACACCTGGGTAGCAGGGCCTCAGACTCGCGGCACTTTAGAACTCCTCTTCAGCTGCGTCATTACACTTGTTCTATGCGTCTGGACGACGGTCCATGTCAACATTGAGCCTGAGAATTCAAACTGGATCTGGGAAAGGTTGCCCGGGTGGTTGAAGTTCCCCTTAGTCGAGAAACTCATCGAGGCACTTCTGCCAAACGTAAGAGCCCGGAAAATCTGGTGGGCTTGCGTGACCCTCGTGATACCAGAAGGGGCTTTGGTCATCGCGATGAACGAAAGGACGACTGCTGACCTCCTCTGCAAAGAGGTCAACAGAATCATCGAGAAACACAAGAACCAGCTCCCAGGTGTGGAAGAGTGGGAAATCGCGCTTGGGTATTACGCAGTTATGGGAGGGTTTGTCGTTCCGGAAAAGGTTTATGACACCGTGCTAAAGGAGATTCCTCCTGCTGAACGCGGTACAATTAAACGTCTCACCTTGACCCCTCACGGAGTGCTGGAAGTAGCGAAATGGGAAGCGGAGCAGGGTAGCAAATCTAAGCTGTTATCCCTAATCACGGCTAAAGAGGTGCTGGACAAGAGCAATGCGAACACCCTCACCAAAGCTATCGTCGTCTGGCAAGCCCTCTGGATGATTGTCCAGGTTATCGGCCGTACTGCCTCTCATTTTCCCGTTACCCTCCTGGAGCTCCATACGGTATTGCACACGTTTTGCGCCGTAGCCATGTACATTACGTGGTGGCATAAGCCAGTCGATATACAAACTCCATCAACCGTCCCCTTCGTCGTTGACGGGGATGAGAAGGAAAAGTTGACGACCAGCCATAACGATCGTGATATGGTCTTCTCCTTGATCAAGGGCACGGATCTGCCAGACCCGACCAGCGCTTTGGAACCACCGAGGCCGCTTAAAACCTCTGACACCGAGAACCCCGAACCCTCAGCGGAAGTCCTAAATATTAAACCCACCACTGAGACAACCCCGTCAGTCGCGACGGGGGCAGCAATCAACGCCTACCTTACTTCTCGCCCAGGGCTGATGAAACTGATATACTTCAGGCTCTTCGGCCTTAACGAGGAACAAAGACTAAAACACTTCTTTCTTACCATCGAAGAAGCTTACGGGCGTCTCCGCAAAGCACTCAGACATATCCGGCTCCAATTTGGAATTATTACTTTAGTCGGCCTTATTTACGGAAGCGTGCATCTTGCAGCCTGGAACAACAGGTTCCCCACCCCCACGGAACAGTTACTCTGGAAGATTAGCGCCGCTATTACCGCCGCAACGTGGGGAACATTCTACGTGTCCCTATATGCATACAACATTCTTGGATGGCCAGAGAGAAAGACTCGACGTTTGGAAGGATTCAGAGGAGCTATTCTAAGATACGGCTTTGCAGTAGCGATTATTCCGGTTGCACTTGTTAGAATATACTTACTAACCGAGTCATTTGCTTCAATTCGTAAAGTCCCACTAGGTTCATATGAGATCCCAAAGTGGTCAAACGCATGGCCCCATGCTGGATAAAAGACTGTTATGTTCTTATTTTCTAGTGTAGTGAGGCGCGAGGCTGAACACCAAAGTTGAACGCTCAATCGAGCACAGGGGTTATTTTGGGTTTTGATTAGGCTTACGAGAGAGCTAGTAAGTTTAGCAGGGGCAATTTGATTATAAGGTAGTTTTGTATTTTTGAGGTTGAGTCAACCCTGGCTTATTCTAAATTTCCCACACTTGATAGAAAACAAGACCTTACCCACTAAAGCCTTTACGTAGCCGTATAGGCCTTGTAGGCTCGCATGGATACCTACAAATCCTTCGGGGAACAAGGCCTTGGCGAGCCAGCTGGCTGTCTTATTCCCTCTAATTCCTGCATACCCGGGGATCCAGTACAGTGCTTTTATCTATATTCGGTATTAATTAACAATTATTAAATATTAAATATTGACACTCAATATGCAATATCAATACGATATGTTTAATACTGAAAGTTATTAAATATTAACGATTTTTGGAGTTAAGGTAGTAAAAATAAGGTATAGATGTCTTAGTAGATAACTCTAGGCCCTAACCGATACGTACGTATTTTAAATTTATTAGGTAAGCCTATATAAAGTTAAAATATATAAATATTAAACGCAATTTTATAGAATATCGCATACTATATTTAACGCGCCCTATATATATCTAATCTTTAACCACCTTATCTTTAACTGACGCTATACCTTCCTTATCTACTAATATAATAGATAACAATAATATATTTACCTCTACTATTTTAGAGCTTAATTTGGATTAGTTTACCTACTTTAGTAATAGTAACGTATTTAGTAACTCTTTATTAAGTACACTAGGTATAACTTCCTCTTAATATAAGGTATAACTCTTAACTAATAGCTTAATCTAACTTACAAAGCTAACTACCCATAACCTTCTTAAATGGCTATTAATATATTATCTATTCTATCCATTTTAAGCGAGTATTTTTAGGTATACGGCGAATAGTCTTATAGGACCGTATTTTACTTAAAAGTACGAATATTAAGTATACAGAGTGCTTAAAGAGCTAGTTGCTTAGTAATATTACGGCTAGGAGGGGGTCTTTATAGCAATAAGCGTAGTAGAAAACGCTCTTAATATCTTAGTAAATTAAGAAGGAAAGCCTAAGAAGCTACTACACCAAGCTAAGGATTATAGCCTATGTCGTGTTTTTTTAACACGTAATTAGCGCGCAATCTACGCAATTAGTAATTTTGTTATTTTACTTCTTACTTATAAAAATATTAAAGTCTTTTAAGTTCTATCTTATTATAATATATAAAACTCCCCTTAGGTAAACTTTTTATAAAAAAATTTATTATATAATATTTTTTTTATAGCATTACTAGGGGGCTTACTAGAGCCTAAGCGAAAATAAGCGAAAATTAGAAAATTAAAAAATCTGTTAAGTTGCACGCAGGTTAATTATCAAATGCGCCAATTACGTAGGTTGCGTAGGCTTTGCGCAGGCTACGCGCAGGCTGCGCGTCAAAAACGTCAAATGCGTCAACGATGTTAGCGGCGTCGACTGCAGCCATTTGGCGCCCAATTGACCCATTTCGTAGTATTTGATTTCACTTGACGAGTAGTTTAAATCTTAGCCTGCGGATATTTTCCCAATATAGTAAGAGTAAAGGTAAGAGGACAGTTGTATTCTAGAGCTCTACAAAGGCCTAGAGCTATACAAAGCTTAACTATAACTATATTACTATGCTAAGACTTTATATATAAGTAATTTAGATTTAATATTTAGTAAAACTTTTAATACTAAATTCGGCTTTAATATTAATTCCAATACCGCTTTATATTGATATTAAATACTAATAAAAGGCCTAATTTAGTAGAGAGTAATATTGCTAAACTAGAGTTTCTCAATAATCTCTATTACCTCTTTTTAGCAGGCGTTAGCCCTTTAGCTTTATATTAACTAGAGTGCCGATTACCTGTTAGAAAACATTCTTATTTATAAAGTAGGTATTTTATAACTAGTTAGCTACTTTACTAGTTACTAAAAACTCTACTAAATAAGCGTTTACGTAGGTATACTTTGCTACTAGTTTTCTAATAAAGGCTGGTCTATTACTGCCCTCTGTTATAGAATACCCTTATAATACCTTATACACGTCTACCTATTTCCACCGACTTAGTAATTAAAACCGATTACGAGACCGCAATTTACCGCAATTTATGACAATCTAACGGAAATCTGCCGTATTCTGCTATATTCCGCCAAGTTTTACTAAATCCTACTAAGTTCTGCTAGGACCTAAATCCTATCCTACTCCGTATACGTGTTAACTAAGCAACTAAGTTATTAATATATACCCTTTTTCTCGTCTTCTTACCTTCTTTTCTTACGTAACGGTTTAGCCTCCTTATATAGATTATATATATAGCTTAATAATATTTACCTTATTATATATTACCGCCGCTTATACTTACTCCGTAATACTACGTTACATTAACTACCTATACTACTATTAATATGTAGAATAAACCTAAAGGTTTTATAACGGCTGATAACATTATATCTATACTCTAAGTATAATTAATAGGGATATAGAAGTGTTTTATAGACGCCCTTATATAAAACTAAGCTATTTTAAATTAATAATAAGCTAAATAAGAAGTATAATACTAGTAATTAATTAAGGACCTTTAAGAATAAATCCGTACCTTTAAGATACCTACGCTAGGACCTTAAGACTAAACGCTATCTTTAGAGATAAATACGCGGAACGTAAGCCCCGAACCTATAGTAGTCTTTTACCTTAAGCCAACTACTATATTATAATAATCTAAATAAAGAAGATAGAGAAACTATAATAGTTTCTTACTAATAAAATAATATAAGCTTAATTTATCTATAAAGCCGTAGCGAATAAGAAACGAACTCTAGTACTAGCCTACTAGATTAGTAACTTTGTTTAGCTAGATATAAGAAATCTAAATATAAAATAACCTGCTAAGAAACTTAATTAGAAGAACGCGGGCCCTTATAAGGTTAAGAAGGTCATTTTCTCTTACGCCTATTAGTTAAAGCTCCCCAATACAGTTAAAACCTACCCTGTATTCTATATATTAGTCCTCCGCCCTATTACCCCTATTTTAGATGCCCTGCCTAAGTAGATATAAGACCCTCCCCTACTAGTTAAAGTAGATAGTAAAAACGAGTACTTTATTAAAAGAATTGACGACATTAAGTACAATAAATAAAAACGCTAGTATATATACCTTACGAAATAGAAAGGCTTTACTAAGCCTTTATAGGAACCCATTAACTCTATTGGACTTACATAAGCCGTAGAAGACTTTTATAAACTCTACCTAGAACTACTATAGCCCTATCTTATAAAAGCTTAAGTTTAAAGAAGGGGGTACTATTATAAGATACCCTCGTAATACCTTATATACGTTTACCTATTTTTACCGACTTAGTAATTAGAGACTAACTATAAGACCGCAATTTGCCGCAATCTATAGCAATCTAATAGCAATCTGCCGTATTCTACTATATTTCCGCTAAGTTCTACTAGGACCTAAATCCTATTCTACTCCGTATATATATTAACTAAGTAACTAAGTTATTAATATATACCTTTTCTTCCCATCTTCTTACCTTCTTTCCTTATATAAGGTTTTAACCTCCTTATATAGTTTATGTATTTAGGGCCTAAGGGTATTAGGAGTATGGGTAGACAGCAAGCTCCGCTGGAGCGCATATGTAGCGCAAGCGGCCCGCAAGGGCCAAGCACAGTACATTGCATTATCCAGGATCGTTAATTCCATATGGGGCCCATACTTCCAGAGGTCACGCCTACTATACACAGCAGTTATCCGGCCAACCATGACGTATAGGTCCAGTATTTGGGCCATTAGAGAATCCGAGAAAGGCCCCCCTAAGTCGCTCCTTAAACCACTCTAAAAGGTCTAAACAGCCTGCCTCTAGAGTATAACAGGCGGATATAAGCGAACGGCCACAGCACTGCTTAAGAAGGAAGCCAATATTCCCCCCCTATAACTATATATTAAAGCCGCTGTAATATAAAGGGCCTAAAATAAACGCAACTTTAATGTTATAAAGTATATTAAGACGCGCCTAAATAAACTATAGAGGGACCCTAGGGCGCCCTATAGGAGAATAAACTAATAACCCTAAAGTAAGGAAGATATATTAGAGAAACAGGTAAAGAAAGCAAAAGAAGAATGGTGCTGCTTTAGGGCCTAGGCCTATATAGAGGAGGAAGGGAGACGTGTAAGAGGCTAGTAAAAATAATAGTAAGAAAGAGAAAGGAGCTAAAGCAGAGCATAAAAGAACGCTAGGAAACTATCTACTGTAATATAATACTAGTTAGACTAACGCTAGAGAGGTATATAGGAGTTAAAGGTATAGAGGCTAACTAAAATAAGAGGAACCTAAGCTGTAGCATAGTTAATGCTATAGGGGGTAAATACTTTAGGGCTCCAAGAAGGCCTAACAAAGGTAGAAAATATAATAGCGACACTCTTAAGAATAGGAATAATAGGACTAAAAGACTGGCTCTACTAGGTAGGCGTTCTAGTAGGTAGCCTAAGATATAAATATAGCTAGCTAAGATAGACACTAAAACACGTAATACTGTTATACCCCCTACGCACTAACTAAAAAGTAATACTTTTAGTAGCTAGTATAGAGAACTATAATACACTACTCTTAATATAAAAAGGCCTTAAGGCGGTTACCTAGTGGCTTATTAGCNAAAATATACTAAACTAGTTNTAGNTTATAAGGGAAATAGTAATANAGGGNNGGGNGGCGAGCAACGGGCGCCCCCTAATAACTCTATAGTAGTAGAGTAAAGTTTATAATACTAGCGCGTCCGTAGGCTTATTACGGCAGCAGTAGTTCCTAAAGAGGTCAAAAAGTAAGGTAGTAGGAGCACTATAGGTAACTCGCAGGCGCCTTATAGGCAAGCCTTAAAAGGTAGGGAGATAGATTACGGGGTTTTCTTATATAGAGTTTTCTTCCTATATATATATAAGGAGTAGTCCGCGTAGGCTTAATAGGGATCCGAATCGGACGTTAAGCAATGAATTATTATTATTATATTAATCTAAAAGAGATACATATTATTGCTTACGCATTTAATCTATAGTCTACTAACTAGCAATATAGCGCGCTATTTATTTACACTAATAGTAAAGTGGTTTACCAGGGTATTAAAAAGACTATTATCTATAGTGTAGTAAATAAATCGCTCCGTAAGATTATGCTAGCTACTATAGCTTATAATATTATAATATCCGCAAAGTAGATCTTAGATAATTTAAATAGCTTAGCTAATATACTATCTTAATTTTAGGCCGCGGCTATTTATTAGTTCTGCCCACACTAGGTCTTTAATTTATTACTACTAAAGCTAATAAGTTTTTTATAGGTACTATAAACCTAATAGACTACTTATAACCGCCTATAAACTTTAAAGATAATATTAACGCGCTATCCAACCTCTATACGCTCCTTCTTTAGCATAGCCTTACGCTAGCAACCTATAGGAACTATTCCTTAGTAATTAACAGCTAGGAGTTATACTACGTATTTAAAGGAGTCTCCCCTTACCTAGCTAAGCCGCGTAAACTAGGTAAATAGATTACCTACTACGCGTTTAGTACCTCCTAGCTATAGATAAATAGGCTTAAGGCCGAAACCCTATAAGCCTATATCTCCGCAATTTGCTTACGCTATATAGATTATAGTATCTTAACTATAGTATTTAAGGATCCTATAGTACACCAATTACTTACTAAAGCAGCCGTTATCTCCCCCTTAGTAAAAAAGAATAAGTAACCTATTACTAGGGATATTTTAGCTTAGGTAGTAATATACGGCCTATTACTACTAGATATTAACACTAATGCTATATTTACCCTTATATTTGCCAGATTTCTATAAATAGGGGAGATTATATATACTATAGCGGAGCTTAAGAACTAAACAACCTTTTTAGTAAAAAAGGCCACCTAATATAATATTACCTTTACGCCTAGTGGGATAATATTCCACCTTAAATAGAGCAAAGCTAATAAGCAATACTAGGGCGTTAATATTGCTATTATAGCGGTAGGTAGCCTATTATACCTAGTTACTACTATAATAAAGCTATTTAATAGGGACCCTTAACCCCTTAACTCTCCCTTATTTAGTCTTAATAGTAAACCTTTTACCTCTCTAGGGGTTTATAAGATCCTTTCCTCCTATTTAGTAGCTGCTAAAATTAACCTAAATAGCTACTTAAACTACTCCTTCTACTAGGGCGCTGCCCAGTTCGCTAAAGATTTAGGGTATTTATATTAGTAAATTTAGCAGCTATATCGGTAGTTATTAGAAGCCTTTCGCCTATATATTAAAACTAAAACCACTAACCTTTATTACCTTAACTCTTACTTCTAGCGTAGTATACTGCTCTTAGCGTAAGGATTACTATATAGTAGGTTAAGATATTAAAACGGCCGCTAAGGCGCTAGTAGTAAGCGAGCTAATAGTGATTTTCTATACCGGGCATGGAAAATCCTAATTAGTTAGCTTATAACTTAGGGTCTATAGAATATAGCAGAATACGATAATATAGTAGAATTTAGCAGAATATAATTATCACGGCACTGACCTGACGCGTTGTTATGGCTCGTGTACGCGTATGCATAAGCACGGACCTGACCCCTAAGCGACACGTATATATACCGCCTCACCTCCTACATAGCTCCTCACACGACATCGTTTGTCAATCATATACAGTCACCTTGTACATCGTACCTTAACAGTCTACACGTACTATAACAACGATAATGTGGCAGAATTTGGCAGAATGCGATAATATGGTAGAATTTAGCAGAATGCGATAATATGGCAGAATTTGGCAGAATGCAATAATATAGCAGAATTTGGCAGAATATAATAATATAGCAGAATATAGCAGAATACAGTAATGTCTTATTAGGCGTAGGAGCTTTTCTTAGGGATATCTAACCGCTTTAGGGCAAATCCTTAGCAGATTTAAGTGCTAGGTACTAGCAAAACTGCTACATTAGGAAATTTTTTTTAGGGCTCGTTATTGCGGTTTGCGGCAAATTGCCGCAAACCGTACGGCTGCGGCAGGTGGATATAGTTGATAGCAATTTGCGCAAAACGCACGTTTTACAACAAAATCGCAGCACCTAATAGCAAATTGCGGCAAAATGCTACCCCTATAAATAAATTATAGCAAAACGCTACCCTATAAATAAATAGCGCGCAAACTATACAAAGTATAAAAACTATATAAATTGTATAAACTGTACGAATTATATAAACCGTACGAATTATATAAACCGTACGAATTATATAAACTGTACGAATTGTAAAAACTGTACAAATTGTAACTATAAATTATAATTATATTATATAATAACTAAATTATCATATATTCCCATAGATTTCTATAATATACTTTTAAATATATTTATATTATAACTATATAAAATGTAGAGCTATCTACTTTAGGCGTCAAGGGGGAAGCCTTTCGCAGAGGCTCTAAATTATCTACCTATCTACCTACCTGCCTGCCTGCCTGCCTGCCTACCTGCCTGCCTGCCAGCCTACCTACCTGCCTGCCTACCTGCCTACCTGCCTACCTACCTGCCTGCCTGCTTACCTACCTACCTGTCTGTCTATCCGTCCGTCTATACCTACCCGTCTATGCCTACCTGTCTATGTCACCTTGATTCGATCGATCGATTGAATCGTTTATCGTGTTCGCTGGCTGGTCGTTCGAACGGTTGTCGTGTGGCTCTGGCGACGGTCGTGTAGCGATGACGACGGTCGTCTGGCTCTGACGGTCGTCTAGCTCTGGCGACGGTCATCTGGCTCCGGCGACGGTCGTCCAGCTCTGGCGACGGTCATCTGGCTCCGGCGACAGTCGTCTGGCTCTGACGGTCGTCTAGCTCTGGCGACGGTCGTCTGGCTCCGGCGACGGTCGTCTGCTGGCTGTCGTTCTGGTGTCTTCCTAGGTAGGGAGGATGTAAGGAAGGGTAAAAAATGAGGTGGCTACCTAGGTGTATATAGGGGGTATACTTAGCAGGGGCACGTGTAGAAGCTATCGGGAATATAGCGGGGACCCGATAGTAGTGTATCGCGCGTATATATAAAGGCTTTATATAGAGCTTCGTGTAGAGCCTCCGTATGCAAAGCTTCGCGTAAAGCCTTATATAGAGCTTCGCGCAGAGCCTTATATAGAGCCTCTATATATAGAGCTTCGTGTAGAGCTTCGTAGAGCTTTATATAGAGCTTTGTATAGAGCTTTATATAAAGCTTTATACAGAGCTTCGTGTAGAGCTTTGTGCAGAGCCTTATATAGAGCTTTATATAGAGCTTTATACAGAGCCTTGTGCAGAGCCTCTATATGCAGAGCTTTGTATAGAGCCTTGTGTAGAGCCTTATATAAAGCTTTGTATAGAGCTTCGTAAAGCTTCGTGTAGAGCTTTATATAGAGCTTTATACAAAGCTTCGTACAGAGCTTTGTATAAAGCCTCATGCAGAGCCTCTATACGCAGAGCTTTATATAGAGCCTCGTGTAGAGCCTCGTATAAAGCTTTATATAAAGCTTTATACAGAGCTTCGTGCAGAGCTTTGTATAGAGCTTTGTGTAAAGCCTCTGTACGCAGAGCTTTATATAGAGTATCGTGCAAAGCTTCGTATAGAGCTTCGTGTAAAGCTTTGTATAGAGCTTTATACAAGCCTCTATACGTAGAGCTTTATATAAAGCCTTATATAAAGCCTCATACAAAGCTTCATATAGAGCTTTGTGTAGAGCTTCGTGTAGAGCTTCGTGTAGAGCTTTGTGTAGAGCTTCGTATAGAGCTTTATATAGAGCTTTGTGTAGAGCTTTATATAGAGCTTCGTGTAGAGCTTTGTGTAGAGCTTCGTATAGAGCTTCGTGCAGAACTTCGTGCACAAATTTATATAGAACTTCGTGTAGAGCCTTATGCAGAGCCTTTATACGCAGAGCTTTATATAGAGCCTTGTGTAGAGCCTCGTATAAAGCTTTATATAGAGCTTCGCGCAAAACTTTATATAGAGCTTCGTGTAGAGCTTCGTGTAAAGCTTCGTATAAAGCTTCGTGCAGAGCCTCTATATTAAGAAAAAATATTTTAGGTACGTTGTTGTAAGCGAAAATCGGGGTCTGCAAAACCTGCGTAAGTCGTAATTTTGGTAGTTTGCGGTAATTTGTAGCAATTTGCTACGAACACATAGATAGGGCAGGCGCGTGTATAGGTAGCCTATATATTTGTAGCAAATTGCTACAAATCGCCGTAAATTGCCAAAATTACAACTTACGCAGGTTTTGCAGACCCCGATTTTCGTTTATAATAACAAGCCCAAAAAAAAATTTCCTAATATAAGAACTGCCCTAGAGCGATCTTATAGCCCTACGCCTCCCAATTATATAAAAATTAAATATCCCATTATATAACTGCAATAGATAGATACTAGCGTCTATATATTGCTTAGCAGTATCTATCTTAGTAATGTATAATACTAAGACCTTCTATAATATTCGCGAATATTAAACGCAGTTACTATATAGCTAATTCGCTTTTCCTACCCACTATCCCTTATGCTTAGTATGCATTATATATAGATAGCGCTTTAAGGCAATTCTTTAATAGGCGCTAGGAACTAGCAAAACCGCTAAGAACCAGCCTTAGTACAACTACTATAGTTAGATAGTCTTATAGCTATAGGCTTGCGATTACAGACATCTAGCCGCTTTAGGGCAAATCCTTAGCAGATTTAAGTACTAGGTACTAGCAAAACTATTAAAAACTAGCCCTAGAGCGACCTTATAGCCCTACGCCTCCCAATTATATAAAAATTAAATATCCCCTTATATGACTGCGATAGATAGATTATATTGATTAATTAATTGATTTTTAGATATGCTACTAAATAAGCGAGTAATTATAGCTAAAATATTACTAATTAGGTATCTCCTTTTGCCTTCTTTATTTATACTTCTTTTTATATAAAATACTATAAAATAAAATAAAAGTAGTAAAAGAGAGAGAAGACCTAGTAGTTTAAATTTAGTAACTTTTATCTATTTCTTATTATCCTCTAGTTCTATAATCCAATCCTTACCCTCTAATTCTCCTACTACCGCCGCTATAGGCTAAAAATTAAGCTCTATAATCTTACTACTTATAATTTCTGTAATACCTACTATAGAACCCTAAGAGACCTTAATACTTAGTAAAGGAGTAAGGGCCTACTAAATAATATAGAGTTATTATATAAGATCGGACATCTAGAACTCGGTTAACCCCTAAACTTAAACGCCTAACCTAATTAGTTACCCTATTAATTTAAGCTATCTATACTAGATTAATTAAGGTTGACTACCTCCATATATAGATTTTAATATATTAGCCTTGGCTTTTCGAGCAGACGCCCTTTTAGGTCGTAATTTTATCTCCTTTACCTTTATACGTATATCTTTCTTCTCTGCCTTACCTATATCTTCCTTAATTAAACCTATATTTATAAACTTTATATTTAGATTTACGGCCACCCGCTTATATCTTTTTATACCTTTAAGGTTCTTAAGCTATAATTGCAAGCTATATATTTAAGGCTCCCAATATATAGCGTTTATAGTAAGTTGCTTAAATTATCGGGCCACTTTTTATAAAAGAGCCCTTATCTTTTAATTAGGCGTACGCTTAGTATAAAGGTCCTATTATCACAGGACTCGGTTAATCGGGGTATAAGCGCCGTAAAGAACGTATATAAGTCTGTATAATTAGATTGTCTATTAATAAGGATATTAAAATAAGGAGTAGAAGATAGAAAAGGATACGTCTATATATATATACCAAGGCTTAAGCGAGCCCCCCAACTAGATCCGTTATAGTGCCGTAACACCTATAATATATTATATATATAATATAGTTTCTTTAAGGTAGCAAAAACGTTTAATTAATTAATTTTAGGTTGCTTAAAGTTTAAAGCCTTTATTAAAGCCTTCTTTTTAACTAGTAAGGGTTTAGGACCTTTACGCGGATTTTATAGATAAATACTAGAGGCACGTTACCTTAATTTAATTGTCCTTACTATAAGGCCGTCCTTTTAGGCCTTATAGTAATATTTAATAAAGCGGTACTTTTTAAATAGAGCTGTATTATTAATATATATAAGCTTAATAATCTGCTTTTAATATTTTAACTTAATTAGATAAAGTATAATAGATCTAGGGATTGTAAAACGTGCGTTAAATAAGGAGAGAGAAAGATAAGCTATATATAATTAGTCTTACATTCCTATAGAAATTCTATAGTATAGTAGCTTCTACAGCTGTTAAGAATAAGCAATTAAGCATTATTATTACTAGGTAGTTTAGTTTCTAGTAAGAAGACTTTAGTAAGCCAATTAAATGCGATATAATTAGCTATCTAGCCGTTCTTTAAGGTTGTATATATCTAATCAGGCACCTTATTATAATGGAACTAGCTTAATTAAATATACTTTCCTTTAAAGATTACTAGAGGCAGAATTAATTAACTAAGTACTAGGATTAACTCCACTATAAATACCTATTCGCGATCTTTAGGCGACTATATAAGAGTTGCCTTTTTTAAGGCATCTCCTAGTCTTATTAAATTCGTATATACACCTAATACGATACCAGATTCGTTTATATTCTAGGCGTTCTCTACCTATACACCGCTTACCTTCTATACTATCTCTAAAAGATTATAGAACTCTTAAATTTACTTAAATTATACTCCCTTAGCTCTAGCGGCCTTTATTAGTTAACTAATTAATAATTTAATTTAAGGATTACGTTGTAAATAGCTGGAGACCTATAACTTGCTAAGGGTTCTAGTATTGCAATTTTAATTAATTATTTAAGCCGCTATTTCTTATAGTCGGGTATGCGACAGGGTAAATCCTTATACGTCTTATTTAAGCACCTAATTGGTAAAAATGTCTTCTTGCATAGGAGTTAATCTAACTCACTAAGCTAACTACCTATAACTTTCTTAGATGGCTATTAATATATTATTTATTCCATCTATGTTAGTAAAGGCTAAGCGAGTATTTTTAGGTGCACGGCGAACGGTTTTATAGGACCGTATATTACTTAAAAGTACGAATATTAATCGTACGGAGTGCTTAAAGAGTTAGCTGCTTAGTAATATTACGGCTAGGGGAGGGCTTATAGTAACGAGCGTAATGGAATGTCATGGGTCAAGGTAGTGGCTATAAGACGTATGTATTCGAGGAGTCTACAAGACGTTGCGCGATCGATCGTAAGGGTTAAGGGCGTAAGGAGGTAATATACCTACGCGTAGCTGACATAAGCTGTACGNNAGGTGTACGCNAGAGNACGGGGCTCTCCTATNGAGGCCCCTNCGGTGGGGTTCCGTAANACTACCCCCCCTCCTATAGAGGCGGAGCTCCGGCGACGCTGTGGTTACTATATATATATAGAAGGGACACTTAGGGTATAGAAAAGAAGAAAGGGGGGTATCGCTAAAGGCTTAAAACAACGTTATATAATAAGGCTTAGCATCTAAAAATCCAACTAATTAGATAACTTTAACCGCCAGTTAAAGTTCCTAGACATCTTAATAATATTCCGGTTACGTAATCGCACTTTACCGTAATCTAACGGCAATCTAATAGCAATTTGCCCCTACGTAATAATATATAACGGTTTAACTCTATAAGGGCTCCTATAAAGGATTAGGTATAAAATCTCTACTTAGGCCCAGTTTTTATAGGTTCGCGTAGTAAAAGTCGCTAATTAGATCCTTTACATTTTTAAAGTCTTCCTATAGTTGCCATTCTGGCTAATTTATATCAAATCCTATATATATAGCTCTATAGTAGAGCCGTTATCCTCTACCTTTACTAAAGTATTTAGAGTTAATAATTCGTTTAACGGTCCACTCCTTATAGTTCTTATCTTTGTTCTTATCTCGGATTAGTACTAGTAGGGGTTTAGGCTATATCTACCCTAGTAAAAGGTTAGGCTAGTAAAGGTGTAGTAGCTATAGGTAAAATATAGGCTATATCCCGCGGGTGGCTAGGGTAGGTAGGAGCTCTAGCTTATATACAGCTCCCCTATTAATGACTTATTTAATTAGGTAGGGGCTAAGGTTCTTATAATTAAGTGACTTTATAGGCCTCTACGTAGAGATATTACGTGCATCTAGCTATACCTAGTCGCTAACACGCATCTCCGGTGGTGGCGTTCTATAACAATTAGTAAAGTAGGCCTACTTTACTTAAGCCTAGGCCATTTCTCCCTTATAGTAGTCGAGTAGATTTTTTATACGGTCTATATACTAGTCGGTAAGTAGTATCTTAAGGCGTTTTCTATATAGCAGTTTCTTATTAATAGGTTCTGGTGGTTCTATGCCGGATTAGGGGTAATATCCCTTATTCGCGAAAAACGGGGTAAATCCTATAATAGTTAAAACGTAGTTATTTGCTACAAATTCACCTAGTAGGAGGTAATTTACCTAGTTATCTTAACTATAGGCAACTACCTATTATAGGTACGCTTTTATGCTAGCATTAGCGTTTTCCGGTTACCTAGTAGTTTTATAATAAAAGAATATAGACATCTTAACGAAGATGCTAAGGCATTAGCAGATTCGTCTCCATATATTAGAGCCGAACTATATACCTTAGTCGGACGTAATTAAGTTAGGTAACCTATATAATCGGTAGATTTCGTAAAGGAAGGCGTTAGTGACGTTACTAATAGCTACGCCTTCGGTTAGGACATAGTGGCGCTCTTTTATAAGTCGGCATATTATTATAAGGATATTCTTATAGGTACGGCCATATTACTTATAGGGTGGTAGGTTAACAACGAAATCTATAGCGATATCTGCCCATCGTTATATAGGTACTAGTAGAGGGTATAGTAGTCCTTAGTACTTTATATTAAAGGCCTTAACGCGCTTACAACTATAGCAGGCGCCTATAAAGCGTTTAACTAAGTCTATTATTTTAGGCTAGAAGTAATATCGGCTAAGAAGCTTATAGGTTCCTCCTCTACCTAAGTAGCCGCTTAATCGGAGGTCGTAGGCCATTTAAATTAGTTGCTGTTATAGATTTTCTAAGTTAGGGATAAATAAACGGCCTCTATAATAGAGCCTATTCTCTTTTACTTCTAAGGCTACTATATTAATCTAGCCTAAGCTTTAAAGTTTAGTTAGTAGTATATAGGTGCCGGCGGTTTTTGCGGCAATAAGTTAATACAGTAATAAGTTAATAGAGGTGTTATATACCGTAGTAATAAACTCATTAATTTTAGGAGGTAATTCTAGTTCTATAGTGTGGAGTTAAGGTATAATTAGCTCTATTATAGGTAGCATACCTAGGGCTAAATTCTATACTTTTAGGATCGTTTGTTATTGGAACTGGTTATAGGGGTTATCTTTAGACTAAAGAAGGTCTTATAAGCGGCGTATTAAGCTATTAGGCTTAATACCTTATACTCCTAGCCTATATATAATTTTAAAGTTAAAACTAGAGAGGAACTCGTTCTAGCGTACTTAGCGTTAGTTTAGCTATTTTATAGTTATAAAGTACTTAAGGTTACAATAATCTATAAGGACTTTAGTTAGCTAGTTAGGTTCTACTAAGGAGAGTTCTAGTCAGAATTCCTTAAACGCTTATATAATCGCGAGAAGTTCCTTATTATAAATCTTATAATTATATTCTTATAGTATAAGCTTAGACAAATAGAATGCGACTAGGTAGAGGAGACCGTTATTACCCATCTAAGAAAGGACGCCTGCGTTAATATAGTCTAAGGAGTTAGTCTTAAGATAGAGTTATTATCCTGGTATAAAGTAAGCTAGGATAGGTGCTTTAATAAAAGTATCTTTAAGGTCTTAGAACGCCTTCTCGCATTTAAGCGTCCAGATAAAACGTAGATATATTTTTCTTCCTTTTACAAAAAGGCCCTTTATTCGCATTATTGCTATAAGTAGTGCTATAATACCCAAGAAGTTATATATAAATTTTTAATAGAAGTTAGCGAAACCAAGAAAAGCTTATACGTCTTTAATGTAGTTAGGGGTTTGCTATTTAGTAATTATATATACCTTCTTAGGGTCTATACGGACACCCTTAGTAGTGATAATTAGTCTAAGGTATTTTACTTCTATAACTAAGAATTTGCACTTTTTTAAATTAATATAAAGTCCTACGTCCCTAAGGCGCTATAGGACCTTTTAAACGTGCTTAGTATGCTTAAAAGGGTNATNNCTATAAATAAGTATATTNTCNAGGTACGCAGAGNAGAAGTNNTNAAGGTAGTCCTATAAGGCGTTATTAATATAGCTTTAGAAGCTGCCTAGGCCGTTATATACGCTAAAGGGCATAACGGTATATTTAAATTGGCTAAAGCGTAATGCGAATACGGTTTTCCATTTATTACCTTCTTATATTTAGAGGCGGTTAAAGGCAGCGATAATATCAAGCTTAGTATAGATTTTAGCTTAGCTAAGCTACTTAAGAGTTTTATATATAAGCGGTACGGGGTATTAGTTCTTAATTATAATAGCGTTAAGTCCTTTATAGTTAACGTAGAATTAAATACCTTCTCCTAGCTTCTTAGTAAGAAGGATAGGGGCGGCTACTAGGGATATACTAGGGCGAATAAACCCTTTATTAAGGTGTTTGTTAATATACTTTTTAACAACTAAAAGTTCGTCTTTTAATATTAGGTAGGGTCTCTTATAGGGTAGCGTTTTTCCTTATTTAATATTAATGGCATAGTTATTAGGTTAATGTAGGGGGAGTATATCTACGCTCTTTTATAAGTATATATTAATAAAGTTATAGTACCTCTTAGGGAGGAGCTTATAGAGTTCTTCGTTAGTAAGTCCTTTTTTAAGCTTTATAAACTTCTTAAAGTCTAAAGGTAAAAGTCCGTAGAATTTTACGGGGGCATTGTTTTCTAGAAGGTTAACTATATCTATTCTATTACTATAGAGGACGTAGTCCTGTTCTTTATTAAGCTTATATAGTCGTAATCGGGAGGCTGTAATAACGGTCTAGCCTTTCCTACGTGCTATGCGGTAGAAGGCCGCGGCACTTATATAGTAGCAGTTAGTTATAGGTAGGGTAATAAGAGGTTCCTTAGGTTAGTATCCTAGGAAGTAGATAAAGGCGGCTAGGCTATATCCTAGGCAGGTCTCTCTACAGTATTTAAAGTTAAAGGTTACTTCTCTCTTTTTCCAGTTAATGGTGGGGTTGTATTATTTAAGCTAGTTTATTCTAAGGATAATAGGGTAGTTAGTAAGTAGTATAATATAGGCCTAGAGTTCTTCCTGGTGCCCATTTATATCTAGGTAGAGTTGTGCTATATAGGTAATCTTTTGTATAGTATAACTACTATTAGCAAGTTATAGGGCGCGGGCTTTNGTAAGGGGTAAGGTAGGTAGGTTATAAGTATACACGAATTAGGTATCTATAAATTTATTAGTAGCTCCGCAATTAATTATAAAACGGCTTTTATATTATTTTTTAGCAGTAGTTCCTATTACGGGTAAAACTATCTATTTCCGTCTATTTATCTTTACTAAGTTATCTATTAAGTAGGCCGATATATAGATCCCCTTATTATTAGGGCGTCCTAACCTACGACTTAGGGCTAGGACTTGGCGTTTTCCGTTTCCGTATCTAACTCTACCACTATTACTACGTCTTTATCTTATACGGTAGTGGCATATAGCGACGTATTTAGTGTTTAAGGTACTAGGTTAAGTATTAGGCGGCAGCTACTAAACCTAGCCATTAGGCAGTTTAGGCTATAGCTATAACAGCCTTCTTAATAACATCTATAGCAATACTTTAGCTTCTAGAGTAGCTCGTATTCTCCGTTTAGTAGCTTCTACAGAAAGGTTAGTATAGAAAAGTTAATATTAGGACCAGTAGTGTTGCTTAGGGTAGTAGGCGTTAGTAGTTTAGTAGGTCCGGAGGGCTTCTATAAGGAGGTCTTTAGGTAGGGGTTTACAGTAGCAATCTAATTTAGTTATCGTTTAATCTTCTATATAGCTGCTACCATATTATAAACATTATTGTAGTTATAGCTGGCGGCTGCGTAACTAAGGCAATAAGTGACTTTTTTAAGGAGATCTTCCTAGTCTTTAGTATCGTCTTAGGTAAGGGCTCCAGTATATTCCTAGAATTTAATATAAAACTTATTAAATAATTTAGTAGGGCTCATCTTTAGGGCATGTAGTTTAGCTCGGTTAGTAGCCAGTAGGTTATGGTTATGGTATATTAGGTTAAAATTATTAAGGACTTTTTAATAGGACTACCACTTCTAGGGGCTATTAGTCTCCTATTAGGCGAAGAGTCTGTTAAATAGTATACCCTTTATTTACCTAATAATATAGCCAATCTTAGTATCTTCTATAGGAAAAAGGTAGGCGCTCTAAGTTAGTTTTTTACAGATTTATATCTTCTAGTAGCTGTATTCTTTACGGTCTCCCTAGAAAACTAGGGAATTAGGGTAACATATATTAAACCCTATAGTAGCAGCTTAGGTTCGGTTATTATAGCTTTTATTATCGCTTTAGTAGGGGTTTCTATTAGGTAAGGCTACTCGGCACTAACCCTCTATTAAGCGTTAAGTAGGTAAAGTTGCCGGGGGCATAAAGACTTAAGTGGCGTTATATACAGTAAAGAGGTGTCTAGCGTTATTACGAATATGCTCATTAAGCTAAGATTATAGGTATTTAATTATGCCTTCTCTTTTAGTGACCGTAGTAATAAGTATAATTTTAGCCTTCTTTAACTGTTAGACGTCGCGTTTAGATATATAGAGGTTATCTTCGGTTTCTTAACGCGTATTATCGGCGAGCGCCTCACAAGCTTATAGGTCTTAAATAATATCGCGATCTTAGGTAGTATACATCTCGGCTTATATAAGCTTTAGATAATAGTTCTATAGAAGGCGGTAGTATTTATTAGGTTCTTATACTACTATTTTTATAAACGTCTCGGCGTCTCATATTTTAATTTTAATAGGTAGTAGCCCTTCTACTTACTTGTCCGTAGTTATATAGTTAATAAAAAATAAGACATTATTAGTGTCCATCTCCTTAGGGGTTAAGGCTAGGGCTAATAAATTAAATTCTCCTAGGATTAATTGGCGTCGTAGGTTAAGTATAGGTATTAAATTATTCTTTGGGTTTAATATAATAGCTAGTAAGGAATATTGTCTTACTATTATAGGTTCCTTAGAAGTATAAAGTAAGGTAACTCGTAGGTACGCTGCTTTTAGCAGCGCCTATAGTATTACAGAGACGTAGAATTGATTATAGGCTAGGTGTCGGTAGTAAAAAGGCGCAACGTAATGTTATAGGTCGAGGCAGTGGCTATAAGACGTATGTATTTAAGGAGTCTATAAGACGTTACGCAATTAATCGTAAGGGTCGAGGGCGTAAGGAGGTGATATACCTACGCGTAGCTGACATAAGCTGTACGCGAGGTGTACGTGAGAGCACAGGGCTCTCCTATAGAGGCCCCTACGGTGGGGTTCCGTGATATAGAAGAAGCTTTTAACGTCTTAGAAAATTAAAAAGGAGAGCCTAAAAAGCTACTGCCAACTACACCAAGCTAAGGATCGTGAAGTTAACAATAGTGGTAAGAGTAGGGGTAAGAGGGTAGTTATATTTTAGAGCTCTACTAAAGCCTAGAGTAGTACGGAGCTTAACTATAACTATATTACTATACCGAGACTTTATATAAGTAATTTGGATTCAATATTTAGTAAAAATTTTAATATAAAATTTAGATTTAATATTAATTTTAATACGGTCTTATATTGATATTAAATATTGATAAAAGGCCTACACTAAATTGGACACGCCAATGTAAAAACGCCTTATTTTCGCCGCTGATATTCTTTAATAGCTTTGTAAATCTACGGCGCTAAGGCATCCTAGGCCGAATCTTACTAAACAGGATACCTAGAGCCAGGCTGTAGTAAATAAGAGTTGTTAGTTTCTTATAAGGGCAGCCAATTAAATCTTTTTCAAAAGACAGCTTTTGGCCGTGGAGGTCTGTTACTTCCTACTTGGCTATTAAACGGACTTTACTAACGTGCCGCACTGGTCCTATATAAACTTAACCGCACTCTATTAGGCCATTTTCCGGCGTTAGATATATCTCTGTCGCTAGGCCAGCACACAAATAGACGCTGAAGAGCCATTAGAGACGGTATAATTTCGGGAAAGTAGTCGGACTTTATTATACCTAGATGCCTACGCCTATTAAGGTTAAGTTCTAAGAGATATATGCCTCTATAATTATATATCTATAATTACCCTAGAGCGTTGTCGTGGCTGAGATAAGGATAAAACCTATATAGCTTTGGAGGGACCTTTAGAGTGCTATAGATAGATCCAAAAGCTTTACAAAACCCCCGAGTACGCGGTGCTAATCTTTTAGGGATTCATTAGCGATAACCACATAGACAAGCTGTTGATGTAGTGCCGATCACTACCGTATTAGGGTTAGATCAGGGGTGTTTATATATAGCCTTATTTTCTTTATAAATTAATCTTTATATAAGTTCTTCTTTCCTAACGTCTATATACGGACCTTTAATTAACACGAGCACCCGGTGTATTTTAAATGGTACGCTCCTATTACTGCCCCATTTACCCCCGAGCTAGCTCTAACGTTTTATATAGCAACTTAGTTCTCTATCTAGCCTTATTCGTGCTATAGAAAAACTTCCTCTCCGAGACGTAGGGTAATATCACTAGTATATAGTCGAACTATGCAGCTACGCTCTATCCCCGCCTGCAGTCCCATGTCTTAAATATCTCCCTCCTTAGAAAGTCGGCCGAGGATGCATATAAAGATATAAAAGCTCTAGGCCAGCTAGTCGGAAGGCGACAACATAATAAATATAGACTTCCCTCTAGATAAAGGTAATTATAGCGACGAGCCAACTATGGTAGAGCATTACTAAAATTATACGGCTCTCCTCTAGGCTCTTTAAAATGCTATATAATACTCCAATATAATAAGAGACTCCCTAGTCTTGCAAAGTCTAATCTAAGACCTTTATTAGGAGAACCTAGCAGAAAAGGGCCGGCCTTTTATTCTATATCACAACAACTTCTATTAGCAAATTCGCTATTATTAGGACAGCCTCTTATTTTAGTATCCAATTCCTTTCACGGAAGATATTTAGGCCGCGGCAAAGGTCTAGGATATACTACATCTCCGGGTGCTTAATAAGGTAGAGGGCGGTCTCTAAGGTAGGACAACCTCTATTAGTAACGCCGACATTAACAACCTACTTATTCGGCAGTATAACACGGACATTCCCATTTTAAGACAACTAGAAGGCTTAGCCGTACAAAGTCCTTAAATATTTATTAACGTTAGCCCTACTAGAGGATTTGTAGAGCTGGGACTTCTTACTGCCTCTAGCTATACGCTCAACTATCTATAGAGTATGGCACTTTAACTTATATACCGGTTCTTGGACAAGTATATTACTAATCCTAACTCTACTAGTTAATATCTTCAGTATATTAGAGGTCTAGGCGGTACTAGAAAGTCTAGGATCATCAATACTTTATAGGACATATTTATAGCCAGTAATCTTTTTAGATTAGGTTAATTCTAAAGCTCCATAGCAGAGCCGTCTTTTAGCTAGAGTGGATCCTATCAATTTTATTAGTTAAATAGAGTGGATTTAAAGTCGCGGAGCTCTTAGAGCTCCAATTCTCTAACCTAATTCAGGTGGGTGTAATGTAGGGAGAGAGCGTATAGGTATTAGTGCGTACAAATGAGCCAATTAGCGACTCTAACGATAAGCTCCAATTTTAGAATTTGGTTATTCCTCCTACCTCTATTGTCGTCGTCGTCGTCATCGCTTTAATTTAGTTATCCTTATCTTTTTTCTTACTGTCACTATAGATCGATATTTATTAACTTAATCGCCCCCTATATCTAATGACGTAATTATTATACCTAAGAGCTTTAACTTAAAAGCCAATAAGTTACCCTAAATGTAACGGCCTGGCGCCAATTAATCGCTTTAAAGAGTATCTTACTATTAACCGCGTACTCCACCGCCAAAGGGTATATTTAACAATAAGGAAGTAGATAAGTTAGTAGGAGAGCCTTACAAAAGGGTGTCCCTTAAGGAAGTAGTAAAGGCCTAGCTTACTACTACGGTTGCCGTAGAGCCCTCTGCTTATATAAAAGACGACGTAATTAATAAGAAAGAAGAGCTAGAGGGGCAATATACGGCTATTAAGATTAACTACAAGACTAAGGTTATTGGTGAGGAGTAATATAGGTAACTTTTAGTAAGTTACCCTATATCTACTCTTCCTTTTATAACACTATGCTAACGCCAAGCCTTTCTATTTTTAGTATATAAATATACTGGAGCTCTAAGGAGCTCCTAAAGTCAAATAATTTACTAGCTAGATAGAGTGGATTTAAACTTAGATCTAGTCCAAAAAGATCACTATTTACGGCTAGAGGTCAGCCACATCACCTCTAGATTACTGGCACATTAGGCAGTGCGGCTACTTAGATTGGCGGGACAACACTCCACTCAGCCTATAGACTAGATATCCATTATTCTCACAACAAGTAATAGCCTCTAGTATTCTTAGAAGCGAAAGAATGGATATAGAAGCAAAAGTTGGCTCTTATAATTAACAAAGTTAGCTTATTTAAGGGAGCCACTCTATTTAATACTAACTGCCGCCTCTAAGCCCTCCGTGACTGTCCTAATAAGCCATTTAGAGGCATTCCCGTTATTCTCCTAATAGGCGATTTCTATTAGTTCGCCCCTATGCTTAAGATAAGCCTCCTAGTAAACCGGATAGAAGATTTAGCTTATATGGCCTCCCTGGAACAGGCGACCATTACTTACTACTATAGCTATAATCTATAGCTAATATTCAAGATTGTTATTCTTCTTAAGGAGTAAGTCTGCGCGTAAGATAATCCTTAGCTAGGTGCTCTTTTAGACAAAGTACGGGCTGGAATTTAAACGGTAGAGGACCTTAACCTACTTAACACCAAACTTATGGACTGCTTCTAAATCACCTTTAAGGATAGCTTACGCGCTATAATACCGCTTAATCGTAATTAATGGAGCCTCAATATGGAAGCTGTAGTAGACTGGGCCCGCTTTTATAGGAGATATATCTATCTTTATCTTAACCTACACCTAGCGCAGTTAAGCCTTATCCTAGTAGGAGGTAGCCTAGACCATTAAATAAGGTAATAACTCTAATTATAAGATCTCTTCTTCCTATACTAAGTATACGCGAGCGAATATATAATTATTCTATAATATTTAATCCATCTCTAATACTAAGTATATATATTTTATAATTCTTTATACCTATTTAGTTCCTTATTTAATCTACTATAGGGTTTTATATATTAGTAGCGGCTAAAAGACTAAAGGGTAAGCTGGCTAAAGCTCTTACTAAAGTTTAATATTATTCTAATAAAGCGTCTTAGGCCCTAAAGGCTTAACTTAATACTTATATTTAACTAAGCTGTCTTATAAAGGTTTATAAAAAGGTATACTTAAAAGAGCTACATCTTATAAAGTAAGGTCTCTCTAAACTTAAGGCTAAGGAGGCTAAAAAGGATTTTAATTAAAAAGAGGCGGAAATAACTTATATATTAATAGTGGATCCCTTAAATAACCTGGCCTGTCTATTACCTTTAACTAATCCCTTTATTTTTAGCTCCTTAATATTACCTAACCCATTTTTCTTTAATACTCCTATACTTTTTCTATAGTATTCTTTAGGTTTTATAGTAGTTCCTAAGTAGTCTTATTGTAGCCTATCTACTTTACTTTATATTATATTTTATTATTAATATTTTTATAACTAATAATTTTTAAAGCCTGCTATTTATCTTCTTCTTATCCTCTATATATCTGCTTTATAAACTAATAGCTCTACGTTTTTATACGTTAGCTTTAGTATTATAATATACTATATAGAGTAGATCTTTATTTTTACTAGTAAGTTAAATCTATATATAACTTCTAAAATCTTAACTATAATTTTAAATAGTCCTAGTTTAATATAGTCTAGCATCTTACTTAGTTATTAACTTATAAAAAATTTGTATAATAGCTATCCTTTATCCCCCTCCTTAAAATCTGGTCCTTTAGATCTCTTAGTATTATAGTATCTTTTTATCTTTTTTATATTAGTTTTATTATAAAATAGAGGTCCTTATAAAGATTTATTAAAGTCTCTATTCTCTACTTTACTATTTTACTTATTTTCTTTACTTATCTTAGTAATAATAATATTCTAGGTATATATCCGTAATTTACCTAAAATAGTAATATTTCTATACCTTTTTATAGTATTATATTATATACAAACCATATAACTAGTAATATTCTTTAGATCCATTTCTATACCCTTATCCTATTTATAGTCTATAAATATATTTAAGTTCCTTTTTAGAAAGAAGAGTAGAAGAGCTGTAAATAATATTAGCGACTTAGTTAATTAAGGTATAAGTATAGCAAGAGGGACGCGCAAGCCTATATAATTGGATTGTCTATAAACAAGAATCTAAAGCTAAAGAAAGAAAAGGAGGAAAAGAGTAGCGTTGCTTAATATTTTATAAGAACTATAAGGGTATAAAGAGGCTTTAGAGTAGATTTAAAGGAATAAAATATATTCTATCTAAATCTAGAGGTATAGCTCTTATAGAGAATAAGATGTTGCGTAAAAAAGAGAAAAAGATTAATGAGAGAATCTTATAATTAAATAGTTAGGGGTCTTAGTGGTTAATACATACGTATATACGCACGTGGTCTTTAATAGATTTTAGTAAAATTTAATTACTTCTAGCATAACTTGGTTAAAGTATTAAAATTTATATATTAAGTGTTTTACTAAAATATTCCTACTATAACTAGGCTAGTCCCGTTATAATACCCCCCCTTTTAGCTAAGGGTCTAAAATAATTAAATTTAGTTAAAACTTATTACTTATTGCGTTTATATACTTGTATTAAGTAGTAATATAGAGTTTTACTAGTTCTATTATTAAATAAACTAATTAGGATTTTCTATCCCTAGGATAAAAAATCGCTATTAGTTTAGTTAAGGCGGTAAGCCAAACTAATATCTTTATAGTAGGTATTAGTAAGGCAAATCTAATTAATTAGATAACTTAAACTAGCGGTTAAAGTTTTTTAATATCTTATATATTACGTAATTATATTATAAACGTTATAATATATTTTAAGCTCTTTTTAAGCTTAAGCTTTCTACTATTATATTTTATATATTTATATTAGGTAGCAATTATTTACTATAGCTAGAAGTGTTAGATATATTGTAAGGGCGGCTAAGGCGCTAGTAGTAAGCGAGCTAATGGCGATTTTCTATACCGGGTATGGAAAATCGTAATTGGTTAACAAAGGTTACAGGAGAATACGTGATAAGCCTTACCTCTTGCAACGCGTAGATCTTAGAGAATTATCTATTTATAACACCGTATAGTATATATTATTATAATATATATATTCTATACGTTGTAAAAGTTATACTAATACTAATTAGTAAGCGCGTATAGATTAGGAGATATATACTTACTTAAAAGACATTTACACTCCACCTTATAAAGGCCCTATTTTAGTTAAAGAGAATTAAAGTACTCTAGATTTGGAAGACATCTAACGCTCTACCTTACCCGGAAATACCTTAAATCTACCCTAAATTTAGAAGATGTCTAATGCTCCACTTTAACCAGAGATAGACTACTATACTAGTAGTTAATGTAACCACGTTAAAAATGCGACTATACTAAGAACGCGACCACCCTAACTACTACTTAAACTGTCCCTTAAACGACCACTTAAACCGTCCCTTAAACTATTCTACACATCTTCCTTATTTCTTTTAAAATAGCTATACCTATAAATTAAAAGGTAGAAATAGAACGATAAAGGAACGGGATTAATATATAAACGGCAACTAGTAAAGACCTTATAGACTTTATACTGTTTAAGTTATGGGAATATAACGAGTATAAGTTAATAGACAATGGACTTTAGTCCTCCTTCTAAGACGATTTTAAAACATTTAGTGTTAATATATTTTTAAAAGTAAATATATAGTACCTTTAAAGTATATATACCTTCCTATAATATAGAGGAGTATATATACGCATAAAGGAGAAATGCATAATATATACGTAACTCTTATTTAAATTAACATAGGAAGAACATTAATATTTCTAGACTTAAGAGAACTTGGATAAAATATATAATAAGCTAAATAGAAACGGGTTTTAGTTAAATAAAATAAATAATATACTTAAGCGCGGTCTTAACTATAAAGTATTATAAGACCTAATAGTTTATATAACCCCATTTTAACTATAACAACTATTAAATGTCCAGACTACAACCCTACCACTATTTAGAGGAACACTAGTAGGACCTTTACCGTATATAACCCTACGACCCTAAACCGCTCCCCTCCTATAGATGCTAACTATACTAAAATAGGGTAAAGAGATTTCTAACGCAGTAAAGATATATATAGAGGAACTTAAATATAATAGCATAAATGGCAGCTTTAATTACAAACTTACTATCTTTTATAGCATCTATAGCCGATTTAATGTTCCACAAGAGGCTTATAATAAAGCTTTACTAATTATATTAATAGGTCTAGCCTTAAACTAGTACTTTAATAGCGGACTTAGTAATCTTTTATTTAAAGACGCTTATAGGCACCTTTGAAATTTCTTTAAAGGCCCTAGCTTAGAACGTAAAAACCTTAGTAAATAGAATACAATCTTATTAAGGACGATAATGGACAAGAATATAGACAAATCGACTAGTAATTGCCTCTAAATATTAATTAATACACTCTCCTAACTATAGTATAGCCTTACCCNAGAACTATAAACAANACNATTCCTAACTAATAAACTTNTTANNTCTTNCTAGGGAATTNATATATNCCAATTCGCTNTATTAGACCCACCTTAAGAACTAGGCCCCCTTATTAATAAACTATAGTCCTTAATTACGGCTTATAAAAAACAGAACCTAAAGCAAGCTTAAACTTAAGCTTACTATACAAATTATCGGTACTTTAGAAGGGAGAATAACTATAATTAGTATTAAAACTATAACTAATATTAAAACCGAACTTACGACCAAAACTATAACCGCGACCGCACCCGCCCTTATTTCTCTCCATATTATAAACCATATTGCTTTATATATAATAAGGAAGGCTACTAATTATAAAACTATACCTAAGAAGAATAAAAAGAGTCTAAAGCTAAGTTTAGAACCACTAATAGAGACAAGTTTAGTAAATTCGATAACCAATTTAATAAACGACTTAATTAATATATTATGGACTACGAGGATAACAATATTAACTTAGAAGAAGAGCTTAAGGAAACTTTTTAAGCACTAACTATTAATACAAATTATAAGGCAACCGATAAGAACTCTTAATAAAATATTAACCACTTTTATACCTTTTTCGGCTAAGTAGAATAGTATAAAGCAACTTTTATAGCTGCTACCCTAGCTAATAAAGCCTTTAGCTATTTAGTTACAACTATAGATAATATAACACCTCTTATAACCAACTAGGACCCCTTTACCTATAATATAACCATATTTACGTCCCGCTATACTATAAACTACTTTATAGGCATAATAATTAATATAGAAGCATTTAAACGATCTATAGTAGAATACAGCCAATTCCTAGCATTCCAAAGACTTAATACCGGTGTATAACTTAATACCACCATATAAGGCATGGTTAATATATAATTTAGCATTAAATTAACCTTATTAATTAGATTAACTAAAGTAACTACCCTAATTAGCATAATCGAGTTTCATATTATTAAAGTTAATACCCCATTTTTACTCTACCTGGCAGATATAGATTAACTATAAGTATACTTTAACAACCTAAAAAATATACTAATTACCCCTTAGAGCGAAGTACTAGTTATACGTTACTTTAGCTATTTATTCCTCCTTTAAAACACATCCCTATATAACTACTTAACTATATTATTTAATTAAAACCCTTACTACTTAACTAACATTAAATTAAGACAACTATATTGTCGCTTCGGCCACCCTTTAGTTAAACGTCTTACACAAATACTTAAATGCTTAGGGCACGATATTAATAGCAAGACTTTGGACTATCTTACACGTTACTACTACTATTATTAAAAATATAGAAAGTCGCCTAGTAGATTCAGATTTACCTTGTTTTTACTAGGGTATGCCGTAAAAACTTAGTAATAAGCTTCGCGGATTAGTTTAGTCTATAAATTATTAACGTTAGGGACTATAAGCCGCTCCTAGTATAGGAGCAACCCTTCCTCTATTTTAAAATTAGGGTTTTTTTTACAGCTTAATTATAGAGGGCCTTTAGGGCGTTAGCCGTGCGGTTTACAGTTAGGAGGCGGTTAATTAGCCCTATTAGTTTGTCTAAGGTCTCCTCTATTAATGCTAGCTTGTTTAGCTAGGAGTTTAGCTCTTTAAGGATCTATAGGTTAAGCTATTTAGGATAGAGGAGGGCGCGCGTCCAATATTAGGTCTTTAGCTTATCCTAGGGCCCTATATCTTATTCTTTTCAGGTTAGGGTATTAGTCTTAGAGTTTTACTTACTAGAGCAATATATAATTATAAAAAAGAATTAAAAAAGTATTTTAGCCTACTAGGCTTATTATTTAGTAAGCTGCTTTATAGTTATAAAGTACTCTAGGGCTTTATAGTCTATATATATCTTAATCTAAAAGTTTATACCTTTAAGCTCTACGCGCTATTAAGAGAGTAATTAAATAATAGCTAGCATTTCTTTATTATATACTTTATAGTTATACTTAACCAGGTCTATTATTTTTAAGAAAAAAGTAATAGGGTACTATTTACTATCTAAATATAACTATAATAGGATTCCCGCTACGACCCCATTAGAGGCGTTTATTTTTAGCATTAATTTAAGGTTTAGGTTATAGTAATAAAGAATTAGGGAAGAGATAAGCTAATCCTTTATCTCTTTAAAGGCTTCTATATAGTTATTATTAAAGACAAAAGGCGTGTCCTTCCTAGTTAGTTATATAAGAGGTTTTACTATAATTCTATAGTTACGGATAAACCAGCGGTAGAAGTTATAAAAACTAAGAAAGAATTAGATTCCTTTTATTATATAAAGGGGCTTCTAGTTACAGATTACCTCTACCTTCTTAGGGTTAACCTTAATACCTTCTATAGTTATAATAAACCTAAGGTATTTTATACGTTTTACCCTAAACTTATATTTCTTAATATTAACTTATAAGCCTATATTTTATAGTCTCTTTAGGACCTTCTTAATATAAACTTAATACTTAAGTTCGTTATCTAAGTATATAAGAATGTTATTTAGATATACCATGCAGAATTCATCTAGGTAATTAAAAAGAACGTTATTTATATACCTTTAGTACGTAGCTAGTCCATTTATTAGTCTAAAGGGAAGAACTTTATATTTATAGGAGCTATAACGGGTATAGAATGTAGTTAAATCTTTAAATATAGGGTCTATCCTAATTTAGTAGAAAGCTTAACGGATATTAAGTTTAGTAAAGATCTTTACCCAGCTTAGACGTATAAGGGTCTTATTAATTAAAGGAATAGAATACTAATTCTTTTAAGTAATAGCGTTTAGCTTTTAATAGTTAATGTAAAAGCGAAGGCCTCTATTAGGCTTTTTTATAAATAGGATAGGGGAAGTAAAAGGGGCTTAACTTAGCTTAATAAACCCTTTATCTAGGTTATTAATTAAGTACTACTTTATTACTTTTAGCTTATCTATTAATTATTAGTAGAGGGGGCTATAACCTAGTAAGTTATTAGCTTCTAATTAAATCTTATAATTATATATCTGGTAAGGGGGTAACTTATTTAAAGCCGCCTTTAAGAATATATCCTTATAATTTATATAAATAGTAGAAAGAAGGCGTTTAACTAGTTCCTCATCGGTTTCCTTAGCTAGCTCTTCCTCCCTATTATTAATAATTCGGTTAATCTTATATAGGCTTATTATAAAGACCTTATTATCCTTCTAGTATATATTAAAGTGGAACGCTATAGCGCTAATTACGGCGATATCTATAGTAGGGGGGTTATATAATAATAGGGGCGTATATAACTTTATAGACTTCTAGGGCACTAGCATTATTATTACTTCTTTTAACTCCTATTATATCTTTTAGAAGTCATCCCTTATATCCTATTAATACGTTCTTTTCCATACCGGTTAGATCTATATAATTATAAGGGGATCTTATAGACAGGGGGCTATAAGGACACGATTAGAATAGGATAGATTAGTAAGAGAAATAAATCCTTAAGGAGGTAAGGCCTCTAGGATTGTAGAGACTATATACTATAGGCACGTACCTCTAGCACGTAACCGGCGACTATCTAAGGGGCGTCTAGGGGTTGTCCTAAGGGCAACCCAAGGTGTCTGCAATAATATCCTTTACAATAATTTAGACGTTATCTATATTACTATCTGTCCCACTTCTATATATAGAGTCCTCTTTAAACATAGCACTTTAGGAAAGTATCTTTATTAGTACGGAGTTTTTTCTAGCTTTATAGCGGGCGTCTTTTTAGGTAAAGGCTAGATTATAGGCTAGGATATCCTACTAGTAGGTAAGGTTAGCCCTTATAGCTAGTGTCTTATAGTTAATTTAGATCTCCCTAATAAAGGAGGGCAACCTTAGTCTATCCTCTAGCTAGACAAACTATCTTTATTGTATATTTAACTAAATATTAAAATAGGACATCTATTTTCGTCTAAGGATTATATTATAAGACCCTAAGTCTAGGATATAAAAGGGAATGCTATATTAATGTTGTCCGTTAAGAGCGATATATAACTTTAAGATATAGGTAATAGGCTAACCGGCTTAGCTATTATAGCCTTTTACCTAAATAGGCTTCTCTAGTTAGATAGCTTCTATATTTAGAAACTTAGTAATATTATTTATATAGGCAGTGTTTATAAAGGTAAAGCCATTTGCTTTAGTGTTAATAAGGGCAGTTATATTAACTCTATATCTATTTTAAGATACTATATATAGAACTATAAAATGCTTTCCACCTATTAACTAACTAAGATTAATCTCTTTAAGATTAATAGGGTACCCTAGGGTTCTTCTTTTCCCAACTCATTAGATGTTTCTCCTTCCTCTATCTCCTTAATATCGCCTATATCCTTTAGCTCCAGGCAAGATAAGGCAAAGTAACCCTCCTTATTACAGTTATAGCACATAGCCAAGGTAGGGTTAATTAGAGTATTACAGCGAATACTAGTTAATGGCGTAGTATATAGCTAGTTAGGCGTCGCTCTTCAGTGCGTAGTTATAACCGCTTTTAGTATAAGAGCAGTTATAGCTTATCTTCCTACTCTAGCTTTTATAGGTATAGCTAGCGAGTTTTAATCGCTATAGAGTTATCTCTGCTAATTAGGACGGGCTTTAATCTGCTTTAGTTTTAAGTCTAATAATAGGCAATAAGCTACGAGTCTGTTATAAGTTAGTAGGTCGTCTAAGGTTATAGTGATCTTCTCTTATAGCCGAATTATTAGCTTATCGTATAGGTCTAATTAATAGTTCTTAAGAGGAACCTGGCCTTCTCCTGTAAGGTATAGGAATTAAGTCTAGAATTTGGTAAAGGGTTAGTTTAGTTTTATTATTAGGCAATTATAGTCATACTAGGCGTCCTATACTTTATTCGGGTTAACATAAATAGCCACTAGGTGCCGTATTATCTTATTAACAGATATAAATTAGATAGGGGACTCGTCCTTAAACTTAGCTTAAAGGTGCCGTTGGGCGTCCCTAGTAGTTTAACTAAAAAGGTAGAGCATTTTAGCTTCTTTAAAAAGGAAATAGTTATAGTTAATACGGAGCTTTCCTTATACTTAAATCCTTTAATTCTTAAGGTAGGGTCTATTCTGTTAAATAATAGTAGGGGGTTAGGGAGCTTAACGGACTTTAATTGCTTTATTATTATATCCGTACTCTCTAGTATATTATATTTAGTGGAGTAAATAGGTTAGCTAGGGCTTTAAGAAGGGAAAGCTAAGCTATTTTATAGGGCTATAAGGCTTTCTAGGATCTCTTATAGGGTCTCTTATATATTTCTTACTTTAAGACAATTGGCTTCCTAGCTGGCTATAAGGGCGCAAATCTGCTTACATACGTTTACAACGTCATTATTATCTTTAATTTTTGATCCTAATTAGATCTTAGGTTCCTCTTAGGTAAAGGCAGCTCTCTTAAATAAGCTTACTTTAGGTGCCATCATTGGCTTCCTAAGGTTCGTTAGTATTATATGCTTTAGTTTTAATTCTAGGGGTATAGGTCCAGTCCTATCTAGCTTATAAGGTGGGATATTATCTAGGCCTTCCCAGGCAATATAGAGTTGTTTTAGTATCTAAGTATAGCACGTTAACGCGTCATTGCAGACGAAGTTTCTTTTGGGATAGGATATTATTAAGGCCTTCTTAGGTAGGGTAGGGTAAGCTTAGTATAATATCACGGCTCGTATAAATGCCTCTAAACTAAAGCTTATAGAATACTATATTACAAAGATACTAAGCTAAGAAAAAGGGAAAAAAGAGGTTACTAGGACCGATGTAAATAAATATATAAGGTAAGTTGCTAAGGCGCTAGCTCCAGGCGAGCTAATCACAGGTCGGTAGAATATAGTAGAATTTAGTAGGTAACGTACAATAGCGCCGTTACATTCTATATACTTAGATATATTTTTATATATAGTTATATATTATAGGTTAGTAATATTCTTATTAAACTATTTTATACGTCTTTATACGGCTAGGATATTCTACTATAAAAGAGTTTTATATAAATTTAAGTATCTTAAATTATAAGGGTTTAGAATTTGGGATAACTATCTTCTATTAATAGTATAACCGATTATTATAGATTTTGTATTTAGCAATATTACAGCACTAGTAGAAAGCGGCAGTTATAGTAGACGCTATAATAGACGTAGAGCTTATATAACTCTTACGTGACTAGGGATTATATATAACTCCTTACGTTACTACTTATCTTTTTCTTTCCTCTTCTTTAGCTTTAGATTCTCGTTTATAGACAATCTAATTGTATAGGCTTGCGCGTCCCTTTTGCCGTACCTATACCTCGATTAACTAAGTCGCTAACATTATCTAAAGCTCACTCTACTCTTTCTTCCTAAGAAGGAACTTAAATATATCTATAAAACTATAAATAGGACAAGAATATAAAATAGGACCTTAAGGGCAAGAATAGGACTATAAGAATAGGACCTAAAAGAAAAGAATAGAACCCTAAGGAAAGGACCTATAAAACACGCATAGACCAGAACCCCTAAAGAAATTACCCGAAATTACCTAATACCCCTACTACTATGCTACGAAATATAGTAGTAGGTAAAGTAGCTATAGGACCCTTAAATACTTTAGACGAAGAAATAATTAACGTTTTAACCCCCTAGGCGGAGCTTGCGGCTGCTAATACTAAAATTAAACAACTACGAGAGCTGCTTAAAGCTAGAGATACCCCTATATCTAATAATAAGTCATTATTAGATAACTAAAGACTTACTATAGTCCTTTAGGCCTTATCCTAGCGCCTTAGTAGATCTATTAAGGCCTATATAGCACTAAAGCGGTCGGTAAAGGTTGCGGATCCCCCGCTACTTATAAACGGAACTAACCCTATATTTAATAATTGGAAGCTTTAATTATAGGATAAGCTTAAAGTTAATATAGACTACTTCCCTAACGCCTAAGCTAGAATAGCCTATGTCTTCGGCCGTACTAGCGGAGACGCCTAGACGTATTTACGCCCGCGATATACTAAAGACTTAGCAGACCCCTTTATCTCTAAAAAAGAAATAATTAAATACTTATCTTCTATTTATAAAGGCCCTTTTAAAATATAAAACGTTTGCCTTAGCTATAAAAGCCTAAATATAAAAATAACGGAGACCTTTTTAGCCTTCTAAACCCGCTTTTTACACCTAGCTGGACAGGCCTAGATCTCCTAGAAAGACCTACTACTAGACCTCTTTAATAAGCTTACCCTAGACCTATAACGGGCCGTATTGCTAGCTTATACTACGGCATAAATATTAAAGGAACTTATAGACTATTACCTAGCTATTAACTAAGGCCTTTATTAAATTAAGGCACGCGCCAATTAGCTAAAAACTAGAAACCTTATAAACTAGGCCATAAGTACTATAAGTACGGCCTATAGTGCCCTAGTATAATCGGCAACTCCTATAGTTAACCCGGCAGCTAGCCGCGCAGCTACCCCTACTATAGGCCTAGTGTATACCCGGCCTATATATAGCAACCCCTATATATAGGCCCTTAGCGATTAAGGAGCTTACTTCTTATATGGTTAAATAGGCCACCCTATAAGGAACTGCTTAATAAAGGCAAAGATAAATAAGGTCCTGTTAATTTAGGAGGACAGTATAGAGCCGGAAAAGGAGGAACCTTAGAGGAAGACTCCTCTCTAGGGTTAAAAGGGATTAATATATTATATATTAATCTAGGTCGGCTAGTTAGTGGAAGAAGCTATACTATCCCTTATACTTTATTCCGTAATAAATATTAAGTTTTAACCTCTGCTTTAGCTAACTTAGAAGTAAATACCTTTACCTTAATTAATACAAAGTGCGCTATAAAACTAGCTAACTTTTTAAATACACCCCTTAAAAAACTGCCTAAACTAATCCCTATTCGCGGTTATAATGGACGGATAGGGCTACTTATTATAACTATCTTATAAATCTACCTCCGCGTTAATAGACAAAGGTAGTATAATATCCCCTTCTTTATTACGGACCTTAGAAGCTATAATATAATCTTAGGGAGAAAATGGCTAGCCTATTTAGGCTTATAGCTTAACATACGGAATAGGCAGCTTATATAGCCTAAAACTATACCTCTAACGCCTTCCTTTATAAAAGAGATTAGTATTATAATAGAAAACCTTATACGGCCGTAGATAAACACCGTTTACTAGGCTAATGCAACGTATAGGGACTAGGCTTTTAAGAAGGATATATAGCTTAATCCGTAACGGATCCGTATACTACACCGCCCCTAGATTGCCTATATTACACTACCCGCACCAAAGACTTAGGAAGTTAGTAGTGGCTTAGCTAAGTCCCTAATAGAAAACTTAGGCCCCACGTAGCCATAAAGGAAGGCTAGGAATATTAGATAATATACTAAACTAATAGACTAGAAGGATAACTTATAGAAAATAAAACGTAAGCTAAGGAAGACTATAAACCCTATACCGCAAAATACGGCCTAATAAATATCCGTAAAGAAACCCACGGACCTCCCACTAGTTAATATATGCTGCATTAGCGCTATAGGATTCTACTAAAACCTAGTTTAGCCTAATACCGTTGCCTTTACAACTAGCTTATACGAAATTAATTAAATAATTAAAGAAAAAGAAGCCCTAGCCTAAGAGAAAGGTAAGCTTATAGATAAGGAGCTAGTAGAACAGAAACTGCCTAGTTAATATTAGGAATTTAAAGACATCTTCTCTAAAGCAGCGTCTAATGTACTTCTACCTTACCGACCGTACGACTATAAGATTGAAATTAAGCCAGATAAGGTGGTTACCCTTAGCTATAGCCCCCTTTAACAGTAATTTACTACCAAGTTATAGGCCATAAAGTAGTATCTTATTAATAACCTGGATAAGGGCTTTATTGAGCCTAGTTAAGCCCCTTTTAACTTACCTATTCTCTTTGCCAAAAAGCTAAATAGAGGACTTTATTTCTATATCAACTACTATAAGCTTAATAATTTAACCCTTAAAGACCGCTACCCACTGCCTTTACTTAATGAGACTTTGGCCCGAATAAGTAGAGTTAAGATCTTTACGAAGCTCAATATCTGCTAGGCTTTTTACCGAATTAGGATGGACTCTAAATTAGAAAACCTTATTACGTTTTGGACCTGTTACGGAACGTATAAATATAAAGTACTGCCTTTTAGACTGACTAACAATATATAAATGATATACTATTTAACTACCTCAACGACTTCTGTATAGTATACCTAGATAACATTATAATCTACTCTAAAAATAAACTAGAATATAAAGAGTATATCTATAAAGTCCTATAACGGCTTTAAGAAGCTAGCCTCTAAGCCGATATTAAGAAGTTAGAATTCAGTATTAAGCGTATAAAATACCTAGGGTTTATTATTAGTATAAACGGGATTAAGGCAGACCTAAAAAAGATAGCCGTAATTAACTAATAGGTACCCCTAAGGACTATAAAGGGGGTATAGTTATTTTTAGGGTTCTGTAACTTCTACTAACGCTTTATTAAGAACTATAGCAGGATTACCCGGCTACTAAGCCTACTTACCCATAAGGACCGGCCCTTTTACTTTAATACCGTATATAGGTAGGCCTTTAACGAGCTTAAGATATAACTGGTCTCTACTCCCTTATTCGCCCACTTTAACCTAAAATAGCCCTTAATGCTAGAAACCGATGCCTTAGATAGTGTTATAGCTAGTATTTACTCCCAAAAGCAAATAGATGGAGAATGGCACCCTATTGCTTACTATTCGAAGACTATAGTAAATGCTAAGCTAAACTACCCAATTCACGATAAAGAAATGCTGGCTATTATCTTTAGCTTTTAGCACTGGCGAGCCTAACTAGAAGGTACCCCTAAGTCTATCTAGGTAGTTTCTAATTATAAGGCCTTAGAATATTTTATAATAATAAAGGCCCTTATAGCCCGACAGGCGCGCTAGGCGGATACCCTATCTTAGTTTAACTTCCTAATTATATATAAGCTAGGCGCTACTAACTATACAGACGCTCTTATAAGGCGTAAATAGGATATAAATAACTAGACAGCCGTAAAGATTTTATTATATACCTAAGCGCTACTATAACTAGAGCACCTTAACTCCTAGATATAGGCAGAACTAAATATAGACTCTTTAGATGCTAAGATATACTCTATTAACTCTATAGAACTAGACATTATTAATAAACTACTACATGTAAACCGCATGGCCCCTTCTCTATAGGAGTGCTATAAAAGGGCAAAGAACGTTTCTAGCCTATAGTCCCTTAAAAGTGGACTGCTTAAGCACCGCAAATAGCTAGTAGTAGTAGAGGAACAGAACTTATGGACTCGGCTTATTACTAAAGTATATACCTAGGTCTTTACGGCCTACCTTAGAAAAAATAAGACCCGTAGGATTATTAGCGACCACTACTACTAGCCCGGAATAATTATAGATATTAACCGCTATATACGGAACTGTAATAACTGCTATAGGTCCATAATTCTATAAGATAAAACCCTAGGACTATTAAAACCCCTCCTAATACTCGACTGCCCCTAATAATATATCTCTATAGACTTTTATAAGCTACCTCTAAACCATAACGGATATAATATAGTTATAATCCTAGTTAACCACTTTAGCAAGCGCCCGTTCTTAATTCCCTGTTATAAGAATATTAATACTAAAGAGGTAGCCCAATTATATATCTACTACGTCTACCGAATTTACGGACTACTAGATACTATTATATCTAACTATAGGCCGTAGTTTATATTAGCCTTTTAGAATAAGTTTACCTAAATCCTAGGTATTAAGCTAAAGCTTTCTATAGTATATTACCCCTAGACAGACGGTTAAACAAAGATTATAAATTAATACTTAGTCTAAAGACTCCGGCCTTTTATTAACTACTTCTAGGATAACTGGGCTAAACTGTTGCCCTTAATAGACTACGCCTAAGCAACCTTACCCTATAACTCTACCGGATTTGCCCCTATTTAACTAGAAATGGGTTACCTACCCTATATAAGCTTTAACTAAGAAAGACTAGAAGGGCCCTAGACTATATACAAAAAACTATCTTATAAGGAAGCCTAGCAGTACGCTAAGCGCTTAGAAGAAGCCTAGAAAGTAGCCTATATAAACCTAAAAAAGGCCTAGAAATTAATAAAATAGTAGGTAAATAAGTATAGGCGCGAGCCTAACTTTACTATAGGCGATATGGTCTAGGTTATAATAAAGAACTAAAAGATAAAACGGCCTAGCCGTAAGCTGGACTATAAGATAGTAGGACTATATAAGATTCTTAATAAAATAGGCAACTTATATAAGGTTAAGCTCCTAAACTTAATTAAAGTTTACCCTATCTTCTTACCGGATAAGCTATAGAAAGCTATAAATAACCTACTACCTAGATAAAAGAATGAACCTCCCCTACTAATTTAAGTTAATAGCGATAATAAATAGGAAATTAAAGAAATACTGGCCTATAAACTTGTAAAGGGAACGTTAAAGTATTATATTAATTGAAAAGGATATAACCTAGACCCTACTTAGTACCCTATATAGAACTTTATAGGTAGTCCCTATAAGCTTTAAGAGTTCTATAGCTGTTACCCTAATAAACCCGGACCGCTAAAGTACCTAGATAAGTGGATAGAATGCTAGTATAATAAAGACGATAAGCTACTAGAAGAATATAAGGACAAAAACGCCCTAGAAATTTCTTAGTTATATAAGGTCTTAAGATATCCAGGAACTTTAACCAGCGGTTAAAGTTATCTAATTAGTTAGATTCTCTTGCCAAGACTTTTAGTAACAAAGCCTAAGGGCAGGCTTTTTTAGAGGGGGGGGGGGTAATGTTACGGCACTAGTAGAAAGCGGTAGTTATAGTAGACGCTATAGTAGACGCAGAGCTTACGTAACTCTTACGTGACTAGGGATTGTATATAACTCCTCGCGTTGCTACTTATCTTTTCCTTTCCTCTTCTTTAGCTTTAGATTCTCGTTTATAGACAATCCAATTATATAGGCTTACGCGTCCCTTTTGCCGTGCCTATGCCTTAATTGACTAAGTCGCTAACAAGCGAGTGCAGTGTGTCCAACAGTTAGCTTAGCTGCGATCTTAAGAAAAATAGCTGACTGACTACGTCAATTAGATTGCTTGCTATCCGCTAGCTTTCGGATAACGTACGCTAACTATAAATCTGCCAGCTAGCTGTCCCAATTAGGAAAGTAGTATAGACTTTATAGTATTTTATTGCGGATTTTAGCAATACCTCTCTATATATAAATATTAATATTACTTAATTAAAATTCGACCCTAATTTACCTAATATAGTATTTAAATATAGCTAAATTTATCCTATATACCTATAAAAGCTTAAAAAAATAGGTAAAATAGTTAGTAGTAAAGGCTCTAAAGGCTCTATTAAATATATTTTACTAAGCTAGCCTTTTTACCTCTATAGTTAGCTTATAGCTAATAAGATTAATATTTAAACTTATTAACTAAGGTATAGTTAAAGCTCTACTAGAGTGAATATAGTTAATTAAACCACTTAATAAAAGGCCTTTAATTAACTGCTACTTCTAATATTAACCTACTTTTATAATATCGGCTAATAATCTACTATACTTATTAAGAATAATTCTTTTATCTTAATTAAAGGCTCGGTTATGTATAGAGAGTTTATTACTAGTATAGTGAATATATTAAGAGTAATTTTAGTAAGTATTAGATAAAGAATTTAACTAATTTTAAGCTACTAGTTAAGAGGATTAGAAATAATAATATTCNGCTTATTACTATTATTAAAATTAATNTNAATAGACNTAAAGCCTATATTATAGTAGCGGTTAAGCTTATTAGTAAGCTTAATACGCTTTTAATTATACTTTAAGGAAGTAAAACTCCTATCTATAACTAAGAACTNTATATTTATTATTTAAATTATTATTAGATTTATAAGAAGCCTTTTTANATTATTGCTNANCTAGTTCCTTATCTTCCTTATTTACTTACTTATTAATATGGCTATTAAATAAAGTCTCTATATACTGCCTGGCGTACTTCTATTACTAGGGTTACTATTTCTACTTAGTAAAGGTAGGCGCGTTTAAAAAATAGGTAAAGGATTACTATAGTAAAATAGTAAGGGCTCTTAGCCTTTATTTTATTAAAATATTTATTAAACCTTTTAATAGCTATATTAACGCCTAATTTAAAGAAGATATTATACTTATTTTTAAGGCTTTATATTAGTAACTAACTTCTATAAAGCGTTATATAAGTCGTTACCGCTAGGAATATTAGTATTGCCTTTTATACGCTTAATAGCTCATATAAAAGGCTTTAAGATTTTAATAAGCTACTCTAGTTACTACTAATTTTTATTAGTAACCGCATCCTATAATAGATTATAGTTAATATTAACTGACTTTCTTTAAGCTTAAGGTTAATAATATAGCTAACATACTCAAGCTACTCCTTTTTAGCTACTAAGAGGCTTTATAAAAGGTAGTTATAGAGCTTATTATTATTACTAGTATTATTAGCTATTAAGAGGCTAAGCTTATAATTAAATTAATACTTTTAAATTATTAGTACTAGGGCCGTTAATATATTTTTAGTAAAGTATAATCCTTATAGTTATAAAAGGCCTAAAAGTACTAATTAAAGCCTTTTACATTTGTTAATTAAATAAGCTATAATACTAAGTATTGGACTTATAAGGGGATATCACGTAGCTACGGTTCGTAGATAGTATAATAATTATTATTTATTCTTAATTGATTTATATTATAGGAATAAGAAAAGGGGTAAGGAACTAAAGGTTCCTTACTGCGCTAGGGCCACGTTAATACGTAACAACCGCTTGCCTTATTCCCGACACTAGCAACTCTTCTTTTATAGTTGCCATCTATATACACTTATAAATTGCCACTATATAAAGATATAAAGCTAAGGGAAGAAAGAAAAAGAAGAAGGGCGTTAGGGGTTAATGCAAAGACAAGTAGGCCGCTAAGGCGCTAGTCGTAAGCGAGCTAATAGCGATTTTCTATCCCGGGGATGGAAAATCCTAATTAGCTGTTTAGAATTAGGGTCTATAGAATCCTTCTACTCCCTTTTAACCTAACCTTTAACTTATATACGTAGAGTATTTATATTAACGAACGTCTCTAGTGCCTTATTTAGGTTTACCTTTATTATTACATCTACTGGGTTATCTTAGCTATTAATCTATTAAATTTTAAAGAGTTTTTAACGCTTATAGGATTGCTAAAGGGCTATAATATTAATTATAAGACGCTTCTCCTTTATAGTACTAAGCTTAACTAAACACTTATAGAGGGAATATAAGTTAGTACATACAATTATAGGAATAGTAGGAAGTTTAAGCCAATCTATAATTATCTTAAGGGTAGTTCCAATTGTAATTGCTATATTAACTTCGCTAACTATTCTATATATCTCTAACGCTAGAACGCTTTAAGTAATACGCTTACTCTTAGTTAAGCTCTAATAGATAAAATTACCATAGATTATAAAGTTATTCTCTCTAGTAGATTTATTTACGATAATAATTTTATATCCTAGCTAGGAGCTAAAATCTTTATTATTTATAAACAACCCATTAATAAATATAAAGAGCTTAGCGGTAGGAAGATTAATAGATATATAGAGTAGTCCCCGATTAAGATAGGTTATTTACTAAAAAAGGCGCTTATTTAGGGCAAGGACGTCCTCCTTAGTTAGTTTCTAGTGTTAAGCGGCAATAGAGAGATTAAAGGAAGCCTTAAACTAACAGATAGAAGCAATATAAGCTCCGTAAGCGCGTTGCTCTACGTATCCTTACTTTAGGGAATTAACGTTAATAACGTTAATCTTCTTGCCTTAACCCTTCTGGTGTAAAGCAATAGAGTCCTTATTTAGGGAAAGGATACATCCGTTAAAGAGTAATAGCGTTATTATATTAAGTCTTTTCTTTAGCTTTACTATAAGATTTACCTTTACTAGCTTATCTTCCTTAAGAGCTAAGAATTAATTATCTTCTAAGATAATTATATTATTAGTTTATATGCTAATAATTCTAAATAGAGTTCCCGTGGTTATAATAAGGAAGTAGGGATTAAATATAAAGGTAGTTATTAAAAGCTTCTCTTTATAGTGCTTACTATAGGTAGCCCACTAATAAGTTCCTGCCTTTATAATTCTATATAGTGGCTTAAGCATAACTATAATTATATCTTTAGGATATTAGTGGCGAATTTACTCTAGAAGATATGCTAGTATTAAGCGCTAAAGGCGCGTTTCTAATTGGGTGTAGGCCTAAGTAATATCTTATAAATAAACTACTATTCCGTTTTTTATTAAGGAGGGAGCTAGTATAATAATAACTTACTAACTAGCTTATTAAATCGTAGGGGATTATATAAGGATCGTCTCCTTACTGTTATTATTATAGCCTTAAATAACAAGCCTTAATTTCTTAAATAGGGCGTTAGTAGCCTTACCCTTAATCTCGTTAACCATTCTTAACTTAAAGATGCGAATTCTATTAAATTTAGTAAAGTTATACTTCTTAAATTTAAAGACTCCTCTTATAATAAGACTGTCAATTTCCTACTTATTAGATATTTAGAAAGGAGCTCCTAAAGTTATAATATAACCTTCCTTTTAGAGCTGTTTTGCAAGCTTAAAGTTAGCCTTCTCTTTAGCTGTTATAAAGGCTATTAATAACTTAACTCTACTCTCTATAGCAGTAACGAATTACTCTTTAAAATTAATAAAATATTAGCGATTTTATAATCCCTTTAGGCGACCTCTACCGCGTCATAGTTGCAGCACGTCTACTACAATTATATTAGAATTATAGTCGCCTTCTAGGGCACATTAATTGTAGTTCTCCTCTAGGGTATCTTTTAGGGCATCTTCTAGGGTATCCTGTAAAGGCTCGGAACTATTATCTTTATAATAGGGCCTAATAACGGTTAAATAAAATTAAGTAGGTCTATAGGGCATCTAAAGAGTATAAGTTTAACTATTAATTATAATGATTTTATATAGGCCTGACCATTTTCCCTTTTTATGCCATACCTATACTTTAGATTAGAGTGGTAAATTAAGCGTAGTTAAGGTATTTAGGCCATTTCTTATTTCTAGTATGTTATTAACCTAGCGCGTAGCGTATAGACGTTATACCTCCTTTATTACTTTATAAATAGCCTTAGCTTATTATATAATAGAGGGAAATAGTAAAGAATTATTAGTTATTTAAGGGTAGGCGCTAAAGACTAGTAACGTGGGTATGAGCCTATCTAGGCTAGCGGAATTGTTAACGGCCTTAACAGTTATCTATAAGATAATTTCTTTGCTAGCGTCCTCTAGTTCTAAAGAAATAATTTTATATACTTAGCGTAATAGCATATAGTATCGCTCTACTTTTTTAATACTATTATATGCCTTAACAGGGACTTCCTTAACCTTAATTGCTATTACTTTTACTTATTATTAAAACTCCATAAATAAGAAGTTCTTTCCTATGTTATAAATAATTTAATTAGGGGGTCCTAGGTAGATATTAATCTAGTATAACTAAAGGGTATCCTATATATTCCTAGCTAATATATCCNTTAAGAAACGTGCGGCTTAGAAGGAGGTTAATAAGTTAATAGCTTAGAGGACTGGCTTGCCGTTAAGATATATAACATTAATAATAATACAGAAGTTAAAGTTATAGTTATCTTTAAGGGTAAACTTAAATTGGCCAGGGGACTTCTAGTTTATTTAGTAGTAATAGTAGTACTTTATAAGATGCTTAATTGCCTTAACCTTAACTTTATAACCTACTCGTTAAAAAACCCTAAGCAGTTAGTAAACAGATAGGTGGCTAAAACAACGGTATAGTTAATGTAGCTCTAACTTAGTTAAGTGACTTTAAGCAACGCTCCTTTTTGGTTATTAGAGGAGTAATTAAGGGTAACCCTACTTACGTATAATAGGCACCTAATTATCTCCCTAAATAAGTATATTCTTAAGGTTATTAAGCTTAACGCCTAATTTATTTATATCTTAGATATAGAATAGAAACGGGGTATTTATAGAAATAATATAGAAGGTAATATATCCTAATAGGGTTTGGACCTTAATTATGCTAAGAGAGATTATAATACCCTTACTAAAGCAAATTATATATTAGCCTGCCGTTAATTAGTTAATTTAAATAGAGCTATTAAGCTACTAAAGAGCTTAAACTTAAGGTTTTCCTACTATAGATACTCCTGCGGCTCTAGTATCTAGTATAATACTATAGAAGACATTCGCTAAGTATTTATTATTAAAGGAGAACGCGGAATTTTCCTTTAGCTTATTAAAGATATCTAACTTTATAATAGAATGGAACGTAAATTAGTTATTAAGGATAGCAACGGTTTATATACTATTTACCTTACTATACTTAATAAAGTATTAGTTAGAAGAGTAGTCCTTAATATCTATATCTATAAGGAGCTATTCGGCCTTATTAACCTTATCCTTAAGGTCTTTTATGCCTTTATATTAGACTAGAAAGCTTTAAAAGTAGGCTATAGTAACCTTATAATTTTTAACGTTTTTTATACTCTGTCGGAACTTATTATATACCTCCTTTCGCTTATTAAGAGAGTATTTATTTAACTAGTAATTTGGCTTCTTATAAACGTAGCACTTTTTTTAACAGTTATTCCAAAATAAACCTCTATAAGAACCTCTATAATTGCTTTATAGTTAACATTAATTATACCCTCTACTATATCCCCTACTCTAGCCACTATATATTTAATTAGTCTAATTATAATTATATTAGTTTGGAATCCCAGTTTAAATAGGGTTTTTGGTATAGAATTATTAGGGTTCTTATATTCGTATTATAGTGCCTATAGCGAAGTGTAGTTTAGTATATACTCCTTTAAATATATCTATAGGTTTATATAGCGCTAAGTTACACTTAGGAACGCTATGGTATACTAAGATAACCTAGTCCCTTAGACTGTTCTTATTTTAGTAGGTTTTAATAAAACTATATTAGATTTTCTAAAGTTTATTAAAGAGTAGTTAAAGACACTCTAGGTAAGTCATTATTAGGTTAGAAGTAATAACTCTTTAAAATATAGTCTCCCGCTATTTAGATATATAGAGTTAGCGGTTCTTATTAGTTTTAAAGTAGGCTTTAGTAAGCTAAAGCATTATATTAAAGCTATAGTTTTTACCTATAATATAGTCGTAATAGAACGTTGCTACCCGTCCCTTTAATATAATAGAGAAAGCATAATAGAACTAGTGGCGTTAAATTTTAACCTTGTTGCAGCAGTTATAAAAGACCTATAGTTTTACTCTAAGCATATTATATAATTCTCCTCTAAACTTCTTCTCTTTATCTAAATATACCTTTATTAGATTTATAACTTCTTAAGATAAAGGCTTATTAGTTGGCTAGGATAGAGGAGTTAAAGGTAATAAAGGTAGAGGAAGAGCACCTCTAGGTAAGAGAGCACCTTTAGGTAGGAGAGTAGTGTTCTAGGGGTTTTGTTCCGAATTAAAGTTGCCTTCTAAAGAATATAGGTTGGTTTTAGGTTTCTATAGTTAACGTATAATCTTAGCTTCTGTCTATACTAGTTCTTCTATACTAGTAAAAACGGCGTAAATATTACTAGTAATTGGGTTACTATCCTTAGTAATATATACCCTATTCCTTTAGAGGGAGTCTTAAAAATCCTAAATAATATTAATATTGCTAAGTGCCTAGGTGTCGGCGGTCTATCCTATAAAATCCTCCCTAAAGTATTCCTATAACTGTAAATCGGTATAATAGCTATTTTAGTAGAATAGAATATAGTATAGAAGAAAGCCGTTAACTTATTTTGCGGTATAGGTTGTTATATTAAAGGTAAATGCGTCCTAATCTTTATTAATAAGTTTCGCGTATATAGCTACCCCTAGTAGTAAGGAGTCTTTCTAGTTATTTAAAGTGGCTATAGTTATATCTTCGGAGGAAGGGAATATTAGTAGTATAAGGATTATCGTTTAGTACGCGTTTATAATATATATTTGTAATTATAGGGCTTAGGACTAGTTTTAGCCTTAAATCGCAAAGACTTATAAAGTGTATTGTTTTGCGTAATAGACGTAAGAATCCATAATCTTAGAAAGGCTTAGGACCAGTTCTGGCCTTTAGATCCTTAGATTTGTAGAAGAGTTTTATTTAAGGTTTAGGACTAGTTCTAACCTTAAAAGATAGCTTCCTTTAGCACGAGTAGTACTAGTATAGTAGCTCGTCTTTTCTTGGTGGAATACCTAGCTGCTCTATAGTATAACAGTGAAGTTAACTACTAATTAGTATTGGACTTATAAGGGGATATTACGTAGCTACAGTTTATTGATAGTATAATAATTATTGTTTATTCTTAATTGATTTATATTATAGGAATAAGGAAAGGGGTGAGGAACCAAAGGTTCCTTACCGCGCTAGGGCCACATTAACACGTAACGACCGCTTGCCTTATTTCCGACACTAAGTAGTAATATTCTATTTATAGATATCTAGATATTATAAATAAGATTAATTTTACTAAGTATAGTAAGAAGGAGGTCTTTATTATTAATATATTACTATTTAAATATAGTTTTAATTTAATCGCTTAGTAATATAGGCGCCTTTATAATATAGTCCTAGATCTAAAGACTGTTAAATATTAGTAGAGCGCGTGTAAAAGGAGTTATAGCCTAATGGAAGGTAATATCTTATAGAATTATTTAATTAATATAGACTTAAATACAGCCAGCTGTCTAAAACGGCTAGCGTTTATAACTACTATAACTTTTAGAGTTAATAATAAGGTTATACTTTAATTTTATATATCTATTAATATAATAATTATTACTAATTATAAGTAAAGCGCGTAGTCTTTAAGCTAGAGCCTCTTTTACCTAAAAGACCATATTAAAAAAGGTTTACTTTATACTTTTATATTAGTAATATAGGAGCTTTACCTAATAGTAACCGCTTATTAATAACTTAGTATTTATATTTACTAGTAAGCTTAACTAGATCTTAGCTAAAGGTCTAAATATCCTTAACTTTTAATAAAAGCTTTAACTTACTACTAAATCTTACCGCCAAGACAGCGAGCTGCTAGCTAGCTGCAGTTTTATAGCTAACTGACTATTATAACTCTATAAGCTCGCTGACTACTTACATTATTAGCCTCTTAGTAGCGAAGCTAATAGCGTAGCTAACTCTTAGACACACTAAGCGAGTATAATATCCTTATATTATTATTTTCTTATTTAGATAGCTTTTATTATATCTACTATCTATATATTATTCTTATATTTGTATTCTATTAACTTACTAATTTTTATCTCCTATTTATTAACCTCTAATTTATTATTATTAAGTTCTATATTTAGTAATATAGGGTATAGTTTCTTAAAATATTTAGGGAGTATTAGTTATATAAGGGGATATTATATAGCTACGGTTCGTAGATAGTATAATAATTGTTATTCTTATATATATTAGGGAGGGCGAGGAGCTTAAGGCTCCTCGCCACGCTACTGCCGCGGCGACACGTAACGGCAACTTGCCGCACGTAACGGCAACTTGCCACCTATAATGGCAATTTACCTTATATAGTAACCACTTACCTTTATTCCCAATACTGGCAACTCTTCTTTTATAGTTGCTATCTATATATATATATATACCGCTTAACTAGCGTAGCAAATATTAATCCTTTTTACTTATTATTGCCATTATAATATAAGTCTCGCTATTCTAAAATTTACCTCTTAGTATATAGTGCTTTCTTACTTAGGAGTTATAGGTAGATATTTTATTCAAAGGGCCGCTAAGGCGCTAGTAGTAAGCGAGCTAATAGCGATTTTCTATCCTAGGGATAAAAAATCCTAATTAGCTGGGTTAAGTTAGGGTCTGCAGAATATTATACTCTAAAAAGTCTTAGTAAGAGAATCTAACTAATTAGATAACTTTAACCGCCGGTTAAAGTTTCTAAACATCTTAAGACCTTATATAACTAAGAAATTTCTAGGGACTCCCTTTTAACCTAACCTTTAACTTATATACGTAGAGTATTTATATTAATAAACGTCTCTAGTGCCTTATTTAGGTTTACCTTTATTATTATATCTACTAGATTATCTTAGCTATTAATCTATTAAATTTTAAAGAGTTTTTAACGCTTATAGGATTGCTAAAGTGCTATAATATTAATTATAAGGTGCTTCTCCTTTATGGTACTAAGCTTAATTAAACACTTATAGAGGGAATATAAGTTAGTGTATATAATTATAGGGATAACGGAAAGTTTAAATCGATCTATAATTATCTTTAGGGTAGTTCTAATTGTAATTGCTATATTAACTCCGCTAACTATTCTATATATCTCTAACGCTAAAACACTTTAGGTAATGCGCTTGCTCTTAGTTAAGCTCTAATAGATAAAATTGCTATAGATTATAAAGTTATTCTCTCTAGTAAATTTATTTATAATAATAATCTTATATCCTAACTAGGAGCTAAAATCTTTATTATTTATAAATAATCTATTAACAAATATAAAGAGCTTGGTAGTAGGAAGATTAATAAGCACGTAGAGTAGTCCCTAATTAAAATAGTTTATTTGCCAGAAAAGACGCTTATTTAGGGTAAGGATATTATCCTTAGTTAGTTCCTAGTGTTAGGTAGCAATAAAGAGATTAAATAAAGCCTTAGGTTAATAGATAGAAGTAATATAAGCTCTATAAGCGCGTTACTCTACATATCCTTACTTTAGAGAATTAGTATTAATAACGTTAATCTTCTTACCTTAACCCTTCTGGCGCAGAGTAATAGAATCCTTATTTAGGGAGAGGATGCATCTATTAAAGAGTAATAGTATTATTAAACTAAGCTTTTTCTTTAGCTTTGCTATAAGATTTGCCTTTACTAGCTTATCTTCTTTAAGAGCTAAGAATTAGTCGTCTCCTAAAATAATTATATTATTAGTTTATATGCTAATAATTCTAAATAGAGTTTCTATAGTTATAATAAGGAAGCAGGGATTAAATATAGAAGTAGTTATTAAAAGCTTCTCTTTATAGTGCTTGCTATAGGTAGCCTACTAGTAAGTTTTTGCCTCTATAATCCTATATAATAGCTTAAGCACAACTATAATTATATCTTTAGGATACTAGTGGCGAATTTNCTCNAGAAGGTATNCTAATATTAAGCGCTAAAGGTGCGTCTCTAATTAGGTGTAGGCTTAAGTGATATCTTATAAATAAACCGCTATTCTATTCTTTATTAAGGAGGGAGCTGGCGTAATAATAACTTACTAACTAGCTCATTAAATTATAGGAGACTATATAAGAATTACCTCCTTACTATTGTCGTTGTAGCCTTAGATAATAAGCCTTAATTTCTTAAATAGGGCGTTAGTAGCTTTACCCTTAATCTTATTAACTATTCTTAACTTAAAGATGCGAACTCTATTAAACTTAGTAAAGTTATACTTCTTAAATTTAAAGACTCCTTTTGTAATAAGACTATTAATCTCCTACTTATTAGATGCTTAGAAAGGCGCTCCTAGAGTTATAATACAACCTTCCTTTTAGAGCTATTTTGTAAGTTTAAAGTTAGCCTTCTCCTTAGCTGTTATAAAGGCTATTAATAACTTAACTCTATTCTTAATGGCAGTAATAAATTATTTTTTAAAATTAATAAGATGTTGGCAATTTTGTAATCCCTTTAGGCGACCTCTGCCGCGTTATAGTTATAGCGTATCTACTATAATTATATTGGGATTATAGTCGCCTTCTGGAGTATATTAATTATAGTTCTCTTCTAGGGTATCTTCTAAGGCATCCTATAAAGGCTTAGAATTATTATCTTTATAGTAAGGCTTAATAATAATTAAACGGAATTAAGTAGGTCCGTAAGGCATCTAAATAGTATAAGTTTAACTATTAATTATAATAAGTTGGTGTAGGCCTAACTATCCTCCCTTTTTATGCTATATATATACCTTAGACTAGAGTGGCAGATTAAGTATAGTTAAGGTATTTAGGCTATTTCTTATTCCTAGTGTATTATTAACCTAGTATATAGCGTAGAGACGTCACACCTCCTTTATTACCTTATAAATAGCCTTAGCTTATTATATAATAAAGGGAGATAGTGGAGAATTATTAGTTATTTAAGGGTAGGCGCTAAAGACTAGTAATATAGGTATAAGTTTATCTAGGCTAGCGGAATTGTTAATAGCTTTAACAGCTATTTATAAGGTAAGTTCTTTATTAGCGTCCTTTAGTTCTAAAGAGATAATCTTATATACGCGGTGTAATAGTACATAATATCGTTTTACTTTTTTAATACTATTATATACCTTAATAGGGACTTCCTTAACCTTAATTACTATTGCCTTTATTTATTATTAAAACTCTATAGATAAGAAGTTCTTTCCTACATTATAGATAATTTAATTAAGGGGTCCTAAATAGATATTAATCTAGTATAACTAAAGGGTCTTTTATATATTTCTGGCTAATATATCTTTTAAGAAACGCGCGGCTTAAAAGGAGGTTAAGAAGTTAATAACTTAGAGCACTAGCTTACCGCTAAAATATATAACGTTAATAATAATATAGAAGTTAAAGTTATAGTTATTCTTAAAGGTAAACTTAAATCGGCTAGGGGACTTCTAGTTTATTTAGTAGTAATAGTAATACTTTATAAGATGCTTAATTGCCTTAACCTTAACTTTATAGCCTATTTACTAAAGAACCCTAAGCAATTAATAAATAGATGGGTGGCTAAAATGATAGTATAGTTGGCGTAATTCTAACTTAGTTAAGTAGCTTTAAGTAATACTTTTTTTTAGTTAATAAAGGAGCAACTAGGGGTGACCCTACTTGCGTATAATAGGTACCCGATTATCTTCCTAAATAAGTATATTCTTAAGGTTGTTAAGCCTAACGCCTAACTTATTTATATCTTTAATGTAAAATAAAAATAGAGTATTTATAGGAATAACGTAAAAACTAATATACCCTAAGGGGGTTTAAACCCTAATTATGCTAAGAGAGATTATAGTACCTTTACTAAAATGAATTATATACTGGCCTACTATTAAATAGTTAATCTAAATAGAGCTATTAAGCTGCTAAAGGGCTTAAACTTAAGGTTTTCCTACTATAGATACTCCTACGGCTTTAGTATCCGGTATAATACTATAGAAGATATTTGCTAAGTATTTTTTTATTAAAGGAAAACGCAGAGCTCTCCTTTAGCTTATTAAAGATATCTAACTTTATAATAGAATGGAGTGTAGATTAATTATTAAGGACAGCAACGGTTTATATGCTATTTACCTTACTATACTTAGTAAAGTATTAGTTAGGTAAGTAGTCTTTAATTTCTATATCTATAAGGAGCTGTTTAGTTTTATTAACCTTACCCTTAAGGTCTTTTACGCCTTTATATTAAACTAGGAAGCTTTAGAAGTAGGCCGTAGTAACCTTATAATTTTTTATATTTTTTATACTTTAACGGAACTTATTATATACCTCTTTTCACTTATTAAGGGAGTATCTAGTTAACTAGTAATTTAGCTTCTTATAAATATAGTATTTCTTCTAGTAATTAGTTTAAAATAAACCTTTATAAGGACCTCTATAATTACCTTATAGTTAATATTAATTATATCTTCTTTCGTATTCCCTACCGCGGCTACTATATATTTAATTAGTCTAGTTATAATTATATTAGTTAGGAATACTTAGTTAGGTAGGGTTTTCGGTATAGAACTATTAAGATTCTTATATTTGTATTATAATACCTATAGTAAAGCGTAGCTTAGTATATACTCCTTTAAATATATCTATAGGTTTATATAGCGCTAAGTTATACTTAGGAATACTATAGCATATTAAGATAACCTAGTCCCTTAGGCTGTTCTTATTTTAGTAAGTTTTAGTAAGGCTATATTAGATTTTCTAAAGTTTATTAAAGAGTAGTTAAAGGCACTCTAAATAAGTCTTTATTAGGTTAGAAGTAATAACTCTCTAGAATATAGTCTTCCGCTATTTAGATATATAAAGTTAGCGATTCTTATTAGTCTTAAAGTGGGCTCTAGTAAGCTAAAGCATTATATTAAAGTTATAGTTTTTACCTATAATATAGTTATAATAGAATATTACTGCCCGTTCCTTTAATATAATAAAGAAAGCGTAATAGTACTAGTGGCGTTAAATTCTAACCTTATTATAATAGTTATAAAAGACCTATAGTTTTGCTCTAAGTATATTATATAGTTCTCCTTTAAACTTCTTCTCTTGTTTAAATATACCTTTATTAGATTTATAACTTCTTATAGTAAAGGCTTACTAGTTAGCTAGAGTGGAGAAGGTAGAGGCGGAGTAACTCTAAGTAGGAGAGCACCTCTAGGTAAGAGAGTAGCTCTAAGTAGGGGGTTAGTGTTTTAGGGGTTTTAATATAAATTAAAGTTACCTTCTAAAGAATATAGGTTATTTTTAGGTTTCCGTAGTTAATATATAATCTTAGTTTCCGTCTATATTAGTTCTTCTATACTAGTAATAACGGCCTAAATATTACTAGTAATTAGGTTACCGTTCCTAGTAATATATACCCCATTCCTATAGAGGAAGTCTTAAAAGTCCTAAATAATATTAATATTGCTAAGTGCCCAGGTATTAGTAGTTTATCCTATAAAATCCTTCCTAAAATACTCCTATAGTTATAAGTTGGCGTAGTATCTATTTTAGTAGAATATAATATAGTGTAGGAGAAAGCTATTAACTTATTTTACGGTATAAGTTATTATATTAAAGGCGAATTTATTTTAATCTTTATTAATAAGTTTCGCGTGCTTAGCTACCCCTAGTAGTAAGAAGTCTTTTTAATTATTTAAGGTAGGCGTAGCTATGTTTTTAGAGGGAGGGAAGTATTATTAGTATAGGGATTATTATTTAGTACGCGTTTGTGATGTGTATTTATTATTTAGTACGCGTTTATTATTTAGTACGCGTTTATAACATATATTTGCGGTTATAGGGTTTAGGACTAGTTTTAGCCTTAAATTATAAAGACTTATAAAGCGTATTATTCTACGTAATAGACGTAAGAATCTATAATCTTAGAAAGGCTTAAAACTAGTTCTAGCCTTTAAATTCTTAGATTTATAGAAGAGTTCTATTTAAGGTTTAGGACTAGTTCTAACCTTAAAAGACAGCTTCCTCTAGCATAAGTAGCACTAGTATAGTAGCTTATCTCTTTTTAATGGAATACCTAGCTATTCTATGGTATAATAGTAAAGTTAACTACTAATTAGTATTAGTTATATAAGGGGATATTATATAGCTACGGTTCGTAAATAATATAATTATTATTATTCTTGTATATGTTAGGGAGGGCGAGGAGCTTAAGGCTCCTCGCTACGCTACTACCGCGGCGACACGTAACGGCAACTTGCCATATATAACGGCAACTTGCCACCCATAATGGCAATTTGCCTTATATGGTGACTACTTACCTTTATTCCCAACAGGGAGCAATAGAATCTATAATTAATTTATAATCCATTTATCTAAAGCGTCTATAAATACGTCCTATAATTATTATATTAATATATTAGGCTTTTAATTAAGTTTGCCTAGTTAATATATAATTTTAAAGTTAAATTATAAGAGGTATTTAGCCTAATAAATTAATAATAATTATTTATTGCTTAATGTCTAATTTAGATCCCTATTATAACTGCGCAAACTACTCCTTATTTATATATAGGGAGAAAACTCTATTTAAGAAAACCCTATAATTCATCTCCCCGCCTTTTAAAACTCGCCTACTTAGCGCCTATAAGTTACCTATAGTGCTTTACTACCTTACTTTTTAACCTTTTTAGGAACCACTACTGCCGTAATAAGCCTACGGACGCGCTAGTATTGTAAACTTTACTCTACTACTATAGAGTTATTAGGGGGCGCCTATTACTTACCCCTTTACCTTTTATTACTATTTTCTTTATAACCCGGAACTAGTCTAGTATATTTTAGCTAATAAGCCACTAGGTAACCGCCTTAAGGCCTTTTTATATTAAGAGTAGTATATTATAGTTCTCCGTATTAGCTACTAAGAGCATTACTTCTTAGTTAGTGCGTAAGGGGCATAACAGTATTACGTGTTTTAGTGTCTGTCTTAGCTAGCTATATTTACATCTTAGGCTACCTACTAAAATACCTACTTAATAGAGCTAATCTTTTAGTCCTATTATTCCTATTCTTAAGAGTATTGCTATTATCTTTTCTGCCTTTATTAGGCCTTCTTAGAGCCCTTAGGTATTTACCCCCTATAGTATTAACTATGTTACGGCTTAGGTTCCTCTTACCTAAGTCAGCCTCTATACCTTTAACTCCTATTATTAGGAGTGAATAAGAATACTATAGAACAAGCAATATTATAGTACTGGCAATCTGCTATAGATTGCCGGCAGATTGCTGTAGATTGCGGTTATGTAACGCAAGGATCTATAATCTCTGTTCGACTATAGATTAAAACAAGAATTAATAATTATTATACTATCTACAACAAGCAGATACGTAATATCACCTTATAATACCAACACTAATTAGTAGTTAACTTCACTATTATACTACAGAAAAGCTAGGTATCCCATTAAAAAGAGATAAGCCACTATACTAGTGCTACTCGTGCTAGAGGAAGCTATCTACCAATGCCAAAATCTAAGTGTTAAATAGAACTCTTCTAGGGATTTAAAAATACAAGGCCAGAATCTAAGCCTTTAATATTACGAATCTCGGCGTCTATTACGCTAAACAATATACTTTATAACCTACAATTTAAGGCCAGAATCTAAGCCCTAGATCGCAGTTCCTTATCCAGAAACGCGTTAGAAGGTCTTTTATCTAAAAACATGTTAAAAACGCGTTAAAGCGCGTTAAAAAAGAAAAAAGTGAAAACTTTTATCTACTATAAATAAAGCGCTAGGCAATAAATAAAAACTCTTACTATAATAATATTTCTTACCTACTTTACAAACTACCAATTGCTTCACTTACCCTATAACTCCCTCAATTTATAATACCTTACAAATATAACAAGATCTTAATTTAAATCTGCTAAGATAGTAAAATTAAATTATAGCGAAAACAACAGTATTAACAATTAGAAGGCGGCCTTACCACTAGGGGTAAATACATATATTAGAGTCATTAACAAGAATTAGGATGATTTTATAATAGAGATTACCACTTATACCTTAAAACAAGTAAATAGTTTTATCCTCTACCAGCTTTTATTTTACTAAAGCAGACTCTATACCGATTTTAAGCTATAGGAGTATTTCTAGGAAGATTTTATAGAATAAACTTTAAATACATAGAAGCTTAGAAACACTTAGGTTATTTAGGAATTCCGCGACTTCCTTTAAAGGAATAGAGTCGCCGTTTTTAAAGATAGATCTCTAATTACAGGCAACCTTTAGGCTATTATCAATAACCAATAAGAGCCAAATTAGACACTAGAAGAGATCTATAAGCAGATAAATAACAAATTAGATACAAATATATTCTCTAATAAAGGTAAATTTAATTTAAAATTTAACCCTCTTTATATACCTAAAGGTAACCACTAACTACTAGATCTATCTGGTAATAGTCTTCCACCTATTCCTCCTAGAGGCAGCGGTAGCCTAGGCGGTCTTAGCCTTTCTAGTTCTTCCCCACTTTAACTAACTAATAAGATCCCCTTACGGGAAGTCACAAATTTAATAAAAATATATTAGGATAAAGGGAAGAAGTTCGGAGGAGAATTATATAATATACTTAGAGCAAAGCTACAGGTTTTTTAGGACTGCTGTAATAAGGTCAGAATCCAAAATTACTAGTATTATTATGCCTTCTCTATTATACTAAAAGGACGTACCGTAACCTTTTATTACGACCATATTACGGGCAAACGCTATAATTTTAATATAATGCTAAACCTTACTAAAGCTTATTTTAAGACAGATAAAAACTAATAACTCTATATATTAGAATAGAGAGAAACTATATTCTAGAGAGTTATTACAACTAATCTAATAAATACTCGCCTAGAATATCTCTAACTACTCTTTAATAAACTATAGAAGGTTTAGCGAGGACTTACTAAGAGCTACTAAAACAATAATAGTCTACAAGACTAAGTTATCTTAGCCTGTTATAGTGTCCTTAAATACAGCTTAGTACTCTTTTAACCTATATTTACCTTTAAAGGAGTATATACCTAACTATAATCTACTATAGGAACTACTATAAGAATATAAGAGATATAACAGTTCTATACCAAAACCCTAACCCACTACGACGACCCTAACCAATATAAATAGTACGGCTAGTACTAAACCGATCGCTTATATAGAGGAAGTGGATATAAATAAGGCCATAACAGTTATAATAGACGTAGAGGATTATAAGGCAATTGCGGAAACTCTAGTTACCGCGAAGGAGGCTCTTATAGAGGATCCAATAGAGGTAGATTCTAAAATAAAGCCGGATATTAATAAAAGAAGTGCTATATCTATAACAAGATAGGATACTAGTTAAATAGGCATACTGTTAAAGAGCGCCAATAGGCATATATAAAGTTTTAATAAACCGCCCAACTTACTACGAATTAAGAAGTTATACTTACTTATTATTAGACTTTTCTCGCCCAGTACAAAGGTGTAGAAGGAATCTCTTAAGATGTCCCTAATAACGTATACCAACTTCTCTTAAAAATAGAGAATAAGGATAATAATACACTATCTAGCCAATACTTTACAAAATTTGGAGAAATCGATAAAGCGTAAATAGTAGCTATCCTTAATAACCAATCTATAGTTCATTTGTTTACTAAAACGGATATCTTCGCTAAGCGAAGTAAGAACTCGTCGTTTACATTTAAGGACCGCTACTCTTTAGGTATTTTCTAAGGCATTATACCAGATAGTAGAGCTATAGGAGTGTCAACTGTAGGAGAACCTTAATTCGATACACTTTAAGAACTAAACCCTATAATTTAACTTAATAAATTAACGGCAGGACATTATAAGATCCGCTTTAGGAAGGGAGAGGCCGTATCTCTAGGCACAATTAAAGTCCCTACCCCCCTTAGTATTATTACTTTCTATATACTGCTAGCAAACACGCCATTTCTACTTTATATCTAAGACATGGATAAGATAGGAGTTAAGCTAGACAATATTACGAATATGCTTATTTAAGGTAATAAAATTATCCCTATTATACGCAAGTGGGGTTATCTATAGATAATTATCTATAGTAAGGAGCAAGCTATAGCCTAGTGCCACTTAACTAAGGTAGAATTAAGGCAATTATACCGTCGCTTTAGACATCCCTTAGTTTAATAACTACACAAAGTTCTCTAGAGGGTAGGCTATAACGTAGAGTCTTAGGCAATTAAACATCTTACTAAATTTTGCTACTAATGCCAGATAAATAGTAAATCCCCTAGTTAATTTAAGTTTACCTTAAAGGATAACTATAAGTTTAACTTTTCCATTATAGTTAACGTTATATATCTAGACGGCAAGCCAGTATTATATATTATGGATTCTTTAACTACTTTTTAGGCTGCGCGGTTTCTTAAGGATATCTCTATAAAGACTACATAGGATACGCTATAACTTTGCTAGATTAACACTTACTAAGGACCGCTAGACTACATCGTCTATAACACTAAAAAGAACTTCTCTTTAAGGGAGTTTAGACAGCATATAAAGGCAATATCCATTAAAATTAAGGAAGTGCCTATAGAAGCGCATAACAGTATTAGTAAGGTAGAACGCTACCATACCCCACTACGCCGAGCTTTTAAGATTATCTAAAATAAGCTTAGTGATATCCAAGTTAATTTAAAAGTTATTCTATAAATGGCTGTTAAGGCTATTAATAACTTAGTAGAACCTAATAAAATCATCCCTACTTTACTAGTCTTTAGAGCCTATCCAAGGATAACTTAAGATTCTCCTCTATTACCTACAGTTACTAAAAGAGCTAAGGTAATTTAACTAGCTACTAAGGAAGTAAGACGCCTATACGCAGAGCGCTAAGTTAAGGATGCACTTGCAATAAGAAATGGCCTAAGTACTATAACAACTCTCGACTTACCTATCCAGTTAAATATACAAGTTTGGCGTAAGAAGAACGGATAAAATAGTCTATTTAAGTTACTCTTTACTAATAGAGAGATATATATACTATAAATGCTATATAGACCCACATCATTTCGCTTAACGGTAGTTAAACCTTACTATTTAGACGATTTAGACAACCTCCCTCCTTAAGAGGAGGATAACTCTAAACAAGATAAACTATCTAAGGAGATCTAACCAGCTATATAATAAGGTCGAGGACAACCTAAGGGATCTCGTAATAAGGTTCACTTTATTAAGGATAACAACTTTAACTAGGATCTTAATAATTAATTCCTTATTAACCCTTTAATAGCATTTATAACTGGTAAGAAAGAAGCTAATAAGGAACTGTCTTTAAAGCTACGTAAGGAAGGCTTAATTATTACTCTAGGTGCACCATTTAAGGCATCTTAGAAGTAGGAGATTAACGGCCTTATTAGTAGAGGAGTCTTTAAGTTTAAGCTATACGACCCTGTTAAACACAGGAACCAACGCATCTTTAATTTAAGGATCGTCGATAAGGTAAAGGGCAAGGCTACTAATGCCCCTTATAAGAAATCTAAACTTGTTATCTAAGCTTACAATAATAACAGTAAGGAGGTAATCCTTATATAGTCTCCAACGATTCAACGTGCCAGTTAATGAGTAATCGTCGCCCTAGCCCTAGCGTTGCTATAGCTCCCCGGCAAGGAAATAAGCTTATAGCTCTAAAATATCACCTAGGCGTATACCCAGTTAACGACATATCTCTAATAACTAATCTTAGCTTATCTTCTAAAGCAAATTCAACACCAGTACCCTAAAGGCACAATTATGGTGGTACTTAGACCACTTTATAGGATCGCCAAGGCCGGTACTTACTGGTGGGCTATATACAGCAAGCACGACCAAAGAGAAACGCCTAATGATCGATATTATGGCTATTCGACAGTCTTATAAACGCAGAGAACTGTTTAAGATTTAATAGATTAACGGGCAGGATAACCCTATGGACGCTATAACAAAGCCAAACCCCAATAAGGCTCTTAAAGCCTTTATTAACATAAATACCCTTTAAGTACGAGTAGAGGGATGGGTAAAGAGAGAGTAATGTAAGGAAAGCGGTTAGACTGGTATAGTCATATAGGCAACCTATAAAAGAAGAATTGCCAGTGTCGGGAGTAAATAAGAATACTATAGAATAAGCAATATTATAGTACCGGCAATCTGCTATAGATTGCCGGTAGATTGCCGTAGATTGTGGTCACGTAACGTAAGGATCTATAATCTCTGTTCGACTGTAGATTAGAATAAGAATTAATAATTATTATACTATCTACAACAAGCAGATACGTAATATTACCTTATAATACTAACACCTATATACCTCTCTAGTATTAGTTTAACTAGTATTATATTACAGTGGATAGTTTCCTAGTACTCTTTTATACTCTACTTTAGCTTCTTTCTCTCTCTTACTATTATCTTTACTAGCCTCTTACGCGTTTTCCTTCCTCCTTTATATAGGCCTAGGCCCTAATATAGCACCATTTTTCTTCTATTTTCTCTACCTGTTTCTCTAATATATTTCCCCTACTTTAGGGTAGTTAGTTTACTCTCCTATAGGGCACCTTAGGGTCCCTTTATAGTTTGTTTAGGCGTGTCTTAATATACTTTATAATATTAGAGTTACGCTCCTTTTATACTATTTATATTACAGCGGCTTTAATATATAATTATAGGGGGGGATATTAGCTTCTTTCTTAAGCAGTACTATAGCCGTTTACTTATACCCGCCTATTATACTCTAAAAATAGGCTGTTTAGACCTTTTAGAGTAGTTTAAGGAGTAATTTAGTGGGGCCTTTTTCGGGTTCTCCTATAGCCCAGATACTAGATCTATACGTTATAGTTAGCCAGACAACTACTATATATAGTAGGCGTAACCTCTAAAAGTATAGACCCTATATAGAATTAACGATTCTAGAAATTATTATATATTATACTTAGCCCTTATACGCCGCTTGTAACGCATATACGCTCTACTAAAGCTTACTATCTACTTATACTTTTAGTACCCTTATTCCTTGAACTAGTTAACCCCTAAAGCCTTAGATATAAATTATATACTAAAGATCTATAAATTAGTTGCGTTTTCTTATAAAATAGATTAGCTAGTATTTCTATGGTATTACGGGACACCCCCGTAATACCTTACACACGTCCACCTGTTTCTACTAACTCAGCAATTAAAGACTAACCGCGAAATGGCAATCTAACGGTAATCTATGGTATTCTGCCATATTCTGCTAAGTTCTACTAAATTCTGCTAAGTTCTGCTAGGACTATAACCTAAACCCTATTCTGCCCTATATACGTATTAATTAAGTAACTAAGTTAATAATATATACCCTTTTTTCTCGTTTTCCTACATTTTTTTCTTACGTAACGTCTTAACCTCCTTATATAATTTATGTATATAGCTTAATAATATCTACCTTGCTATATATTACCGTCGCTTATACTTACTCCGTAATACTATATTACGTTAACTACCCACACTACTATTAACATGTAGAACGAACCCGAAGCTCCTATAACGGCCGCTGGTATTATATCTATACTTTAAGAATAATTGGCAGAGATATAGAAGTCTTTTATAGACGCTATTATACAGAACTAAGCCATTTTAAATTAATAATAAGCTGAATAAGAAGCACGACACTAATAATTAATTAAGGACCTTTAAGAAGAAGTCCGCACCCTTAAGATACCTACGCTAGGGCCCTAAGACCGAACGCCATTTTTAGAGATAAATACGTGGAACGAGAGTCCTAAACCTATAGTAGTTATCCACCCTAAACTAACTACTATACTAAAACGATCCGAACGACTACTAGACCCCCTAGTATTTACTAGTAAATAATAAAAACTCTAATTATTTTTAAGCTAGCTTAAAAATAAGCTAACTAGTAATACTAACCGTTACCTAACTAAAGCTAACCAACTCTATTACGCCCTAAGTTGACTAAGAGGAGAGGCAGCTAATCTTATTAAACCTCTTTAGCTAAACTTAGTATAAAGCCTAGTTATACTTCTTAAAGCCTTATATAGTAACCTAAACCACTAAGCTACTGCTTAGAGAAAGATAAACTATATAGCTTAAGGAACGAAAAGTTTCCTAGTATACTTCTTTGAATTTAACCGTTACGTAAGGGAAACAGGCTAGAATGACTCCGCACTAATTAACAGCCTCGTTAAATCCCTAAGCCCTAAACTAAAAACCTCCCTAATAGGCGTAAACCTACTGGGAGCCCTTAATATCTGCGTAAACGTTATTAATAAATGGTATAATAATATACTACGCCTAACACCGAAACACACTCCTTGATATAATATAACGGCCCTATAAATGTCTACTAAGTCGTCTTAGCTTAAGCACCCTAACGCCATAGATATTGATACTAGGACCTTAGGATACGCCCTACTAGGGTCCTCTAAATAAGAATAACGTATTAAGCTAGGCCTCTGTTTTAAATATAAAAGTAACTCCTACTTCTCTAACTACTACTCCGCCCTATTTTGAAAAGATCTATAAATAGTTAACGCTAGTAGCCCACCGTCCCGATCCTCTAGCTACCGTCCCTAGTCTTTATCTGGCTCTAGCTTAATAAGTAGTAAGCACCGTTTATAAGGACGAAGCTCTAACCGACGTCCTATAAGAACTTTACGCTAATTGCCTTTAAAAGGAAGGTCCCGGAGCTAAGTCGCTCTTTAGAACAGCTCTGCTATAGGATTTTATTAAACGCATTTAACGTTATAAACTCCGATTCTTAGAACTGTAGTATAACTATTAACTGCCGTTTTTGGCAGAATAGTTAATAGGATAATGCTTAAATCCTAATTAACACAGGAGCTAGCGGCATAGGATTTATTAATAAGATCTTTATATAAGATAATGGTTTTACCCTAACCCCCCTTAACCGGCATATTAACGTATTTGGATTTAATAGTAAACGCACTATTTTAGGCCGTATTACCTATGTAGTATTCCTAAGACTCCAATACCTGAACTATAAAGAATTAATTAAACTTTTCGTTACTACCCTGGGTTACTTAGTAATCCTTAAACAACCCTAGATGAAGCTATATAAGGTAACTATTAATTAGGACAACCTTAAGCTTCTATTTACCGCCTCCCGTTATAAGCAGAAGTGCCTTATAACTCGCTACTTAGACCCAGAACTGAAATCTAAAAAATCTACTAGGATTTACCAGTTTAGAATTTTTATAACTGTCTACCCCGTACGCAAGGAATCTACCAAGTTCTACTAATATGAGAATTTTACTAATATCTACTAAGGATCCGAAAACTCCACTAAATTCTATAAGTTATTACTAAGTACTACACCGCCCCGAGCTAAGTAGAAGCTTAAGCTTAATACACGAAAATACTAGAAGGACTAGTATTCTACTATAAAAAGGGTTTTTAAAGAACCCGAACCTAAATCTAATACTAACTCCGTACCTAATACTAAACCTAAACCTAAATAAGAAACTATGGGCAATCTAAGCGAGCTCGGCACCCTAGATATCTGCATAATTAGAGCTACCCTGTTAGCGCAACTTGCTAAAAAAAACCCGAATATATAATCTTCGCTGTCACTATAGCTAATATTAAGAAGGCCTTAGCACTAAAAAAGCATACTAACCCTACTATAAAGGTACTAGTAGAGTACTATAACCGCCTAGAGGTATTTTTATAAAAGGAAGCCGACAAGCTACCGGAACACCGATCGTACGACCATAAGATTATACTTAAAGAAGGAAAGCAGCCTAGATTTGGACCTTTATACGGAATATCCTAAAATAAACTCTAAGTGCTATAAAAGTATTTAGATAAGAACCTAAGTAAAGGATTTATTAGAGTAAGCTTATCGCCTATAGCCGCACTAGTGATCTTTATTAAGAAACCCGGTGGCGGTTTATACTTCTATATAGACTACCAAGCTCTTAACGCCGTTACTATTAAGAACTAATATCCAATCCCGTTAATATAGGAGATACTAAACCGACTAAGTAAGGCTCGCTACTATACAAAGCTTGATATTATCTCTATATTTAACCGCCTCCGTATAGCAAAAGGAGACAAATGGCTTACTAAATTTCGTACTTAGTATAGATTATTTAAATACTTAGTAACGCTATTTAGCCTCGTAAATACTCTAAGCTTGTTTTAATATTATATAAATAATACCCTACGTCCCTACCTAGATATCTTCTATACTGCTTATATCGACGACATCCTAATATATAGTAATAACCTAACTAAATATTGGAAACACATTAACCTTATTTTATAAGCCCTATACAGAGCTAGTCTATAATTGGATATAGATAAATGCAAGTTTTATAAAACGGAAGTTTTATACCTTAGACTCCTTATTTCTATAAACGGTATATAAATGGACCTAAAGAAAGTTAAAGTAATTGTAAACTAGTAAGAACCTAAGAACGTTAAGGATATAAGAGCCTTTATAGGATTTGCCAATTTCTACTAATAGTTTATTAATAACTTCTTTGCCCTAGTTTTACTTCTTATTACTTTAACCTAAAAGGATAAAGCTTTTATCTTTAATAAGGAATATAAGAAGGCCTTTACTTATCTAAAGGTTATATTTACTACTGCATCTATACTCTAACACTTTAACCTAGAGCGAATAAGTGTTATAAAAGCCAACTTATCTAATTACGTTACTAAAGGCATTCTGTCTTAATACAATGAAGAAGGAGTATTACACCCTATAGTATACTTCTTAAAGCAACTAAGCCCTGCTGAATGTAATTATAAGATCTATAATAAAGAATTACTAGCTATTATTAGATGCTTTAGGTAATGGTAACCTAAACTAGAAGGCGTTGGATTTTTAATTAAGATCCTTAGCAACTATAAAAACCTATAGTTATAACGGAACCTTATAGCAAGTACTATAATGGGCTCGTTATTGGGCTAGGTGTGTAGGTAAAGCAAGTAAAAGAGTCAACAACGTAATAATAACTGGTGGAGTGGTTACCCAACAGATTAACTCTAATTGTATTCTAAGAATCACTATAAGGAAGGAACTATCTAGGTAGGGACTAAAGGTCCTTAAATATATAACCGTACTCCTATAAAATCCTCCTTATACGTAATATACGTGTTATATATATTATACGTACGTTCCTTTTATACACTGCGTATACTACGTATAACGTTATATAACCTTAGTTACTATTCCTCGTTATATAGCTTTACCGGCTCTATCTTAGACTGTGCCTAAAGCAACTAACTAGCTTCTTTTAACTCTTCTCTAAGTAGTTATAATATTGTACTTAAAGCGTCCGTAATACCATCTCCCTCCTCTTTATCTTCGTCCTTAAAGATCTTAAATATCTCTAAGTTGTTTACTAGAGGTATAATATCTATCTAATTAATTTAGTTAATATTGTTACTTATTATACCTAAGGCTCCTTCTTCTTTGCAGGCGCAACATCGTGCTTATACTGTTGCTGCGATATTGTCTCTTAGTGAAATTATACTATCTCCGTATTCTTATTGTTTGAAAAAGGGGTTAGTTTATATTACGTTAGCGAGTCTATCTTTGCGATAACCGTCCTCTTACTTAAAGAACACTAAAGCGAATATTCGTTCGTCCTATAACGTTCGCTCCGTCTTTAATGCTAAATATACGCGACCTATTACTCTTAATAGTTGTCTAGTTCCCTAATTAATTAATTTTAGGGTCTTATATTTAATTTACTACTATACGGCTAGATAGTAAACTATCTTAAGCCCTTACTAAATTAGAACGTTCTTGTAATATAGAGCAAAAGGCTCTTAAGGCCCGTATTATAGCGTCCGCTCAGTTACTCCGTCTTAAGAAAGTTTATAAAAAGGTTTATTTTAAGAAGTAGAAACTTATAAAATAGGGTCTATAGGAACTTAGTAATGAGAGAGCTAACTCTCCTCTAGTTAAGAAGGAAATAGTTCTAAGTAATTTAGCAACTGCTCTTCCTAGGTCCCCCTTAGGTAACTTATTCTTTAGCGATCCTTCTTTATTAATACTGCCTAACCTATTTTCTCCTAATACTCCTATACCTTTCCTATAGCGTTCTTTAAATTCTTTAGTAGCTCCTAGGTAGTCTTAGTATAGCCTATCTACTTAACCTCGTACCATATTTTATCGTTAATGTCCTTATAACTAACGATCTTTAAAACTTACCATTTATCTTCTTTTTACCCTCTATACGTGTCTTCCTTATAGACTAGTGGCTTAATATTTTTGTATACTGGCTTTAGTATTACAATATGCTATATAGGGTAAATCTTTATCTTAGCTAGTAGGTTTAACTTAAATGTAACCGGTAAAATCCTTTATATAATTTCGAAAGGTCCTAGTTTAATATAGTCTAACTTCTTACTTAGTCGTCGACTTTTAAAATTTTTGTATAGTAGCTATACTTTATCTCCCTCCTTAAGATCTAGTCCCTTAGATCTCTTAGCATTATAGTACCTTTTTATTCTTTCTTATACTTTCTTTACTAATTCTATAAGGTCTATATAAAGATTTATTAACGTCTTTATCCTTTCCTTAGCTGTGCTACTTATTTTCTTTACTTATTATAGTAACAACGATATTCTTAGCTTCTATCTATAATTTACCTTAAATAGTAATATGCCTATTTCTTTTTATGGTGTTATATTATATGTAAACTATATAACTAGTAATAATAATACTTAATTATTCTATGCATAATTAATATAATATCTTAGATACTGTTCTAGTGTCTAATTTAACCTTTTTATTTAACTATCTGTCTGCGGATAATATACGGTAGAAGTTACTGCTCTAACTCCTTATTCCGCTAAGAATACCTCCTAGAATACTGCTATAAATCTTAGATCTCTATCCAATATAATTTTACTTAGTACTCCATGCCTTATAAATACTTCTTTAATATAGATTCTAGCAACATCCTCCGCTAATATCTCTTCTATATATGCTATAAAGTATACTTCCTTTATAAGCTTATCCACTATTACTAAGATCGCGTTATAATCTCGTTTAGTAATAGAATCTCTTAACTTTAGTAACTTAATAATAAAGTCCCATAATATAACCTCCTATAGTCTCTCTAGTATTTTAATAGGTTATAGCCCTCTATATAGCTTATACCTTGTTAGTTTATTCCTTTAGCAATCTAGATATTCTTTTATAACTTTTCTCGCTAAGCTCTAAATTCCATTAATAATGTACTTCTCCTAAAGTCTTAATACTAAGCCTATTGCTCCGTTATGCCCTTAAGTTATTCCCTTATGGAAATCTTCTATAAAATACTCTGCTATGCTTCTTAGGATATACTTCGCTTCTTAGTTTATGTATATATCCATCTATAGATCTTCTAGCTGTGCTTTTAGAATTCTTTATACCTAAAAGCTTTCTAGTGTCTTATAGACTCTATCTAATTCTTCCTAAGTCACTGTAATTTTTGGGTAATTATATCTAATTAATCCGTCTGTGTCTTTTTACAATAAAGCCCCTAATAACTTTTTATTATTTTATAGTTTAGCTTTCTAGCTTAAAGCGTCTGCTTATATATTATCTGTGCCCTTAGTATACTAAATCTTAAAATGGTATTTTATAAGTATCTCTGCCTATCTAACCTATCTTTAGTTAAGTTCCTTTATTATTAGGAATTCTATTAGGTTCTTATAATCCGTCTTAACCATAAATAGTTTCTCTATGCCTTATAAGAATACTCTCTATTTCTTTAGTGCTATAACTATACCTAATAACTCCTTATTATAAATATTATAGTTTAACTTTAGTGGCGTTATCTTCCTACTATAATATGCTACTAGGTGCCATCTATCTTAATATTTCTATATAAAGTATACCCCTAGTATAAAGTCTAATACGTCTGTCTCTATAACCGTCTCTAGTCCTAGTTAATAGATCTTAAGAACTAGCTCCTAGGTAAATAACCTCTTTACTTTTTTAAATAATTTCTGCTATTCCTTTCCCTATGCCTATAGTTCTTCTTTCTTTATTAACCGCGTAAATAGTTTAATGTCTTTTAACCACTGCGCTATAAACCTCCTATAGTAATTATAAAACCCTAGGAACGATCTTAACTATATAACGTTCTCTAGTTCTTACTAATTTACTATAGCCTTAATCTTCTTCGGATCTATATTAAGTTAGCCTAGTTTAATAATAAATCCAATAAAATTAGTCTTCTTAGTAAAGAACTCGCATTTCTTAATTACTACTAGTATTTGTTCCTCTTATAGTCTCTCTAAAACCTATTTAACGTACTTTCCGTGTTCTTCCTTAGTTATTAAGTAGATAATAATATCGTTGAGATATACTATAATAAATTCATCCAAGTATTCTCTTAATACATTGTTAATACGCTTTTGGAACGTTGCTAGTGCGTTTATAAGCCCAAATTATATAACTAATAGTTTATATAGTCCTTTCTTTAACCTAAAAGCTGCCTTTTATTTGTCGCCTTCCTTAATTCTAATCTAATAGTACGCCTATCTTAGATCTATCTTTATAAAGATTTGCGCGTTACCTATCCTATCTTAGATTTCGCTAATTAAGGGTAAAGGATACCTATCCTTCCTAGTAATACTATTTAACTATCTATAGTTAATGTATAACCTAAGTTTACTATTCTTCTTTAGTACGAATAGTACTAGATAATCTACTAATAACTATAATGGTCTAATGTATCCCTTTTATAAGTTTTCTTAAATAAACTCTTTTAATGCTCTACCTTCTTCTTTAGTAAGCTTATAAGTTAGAAAGAACCTTAGACTTATTCCTAGTTCTAATTCTATCCTATAGTTCTATACTATATACTTTAACAGCTTCTTACTTTTTAGTAACTATAGTTTTTTGCCGTACTTATAGTATCTCTTTAGTACGTAACTTAATCCTTTCTCTATTTCTTTATAGGTTGCTCTTACTTAGTACCATACTAACTTAGTTTATTATCGCATCTTATAGCGTTAAGTATCTCTAATATTAACCTATCTTATAATCCAATTAATCTTTAGATTATATTCCTATAACTAAGGCATCCCTAATACTGCCTTATTATTTCCTAATAATAATATATTAAAAGATATCTTAATTTATCTTTCTTTAATAGTTAACTAAATAGGTCCTGTTTTAAGATTAATAATACCTCCTCTATAGGCTATCGGATCTCCTAAAATTGTTACTAATAGGTAAGGGTGCTCCCTTTTCTTATATAGTAACCCCATTCTTCTAACTACTGCTAGTAAGATATGGTTCCTTATTGCTCTACTATCTATTAATGCCTTAAACTATTAATCTTGCTATTTAACTTATAAATTTAGGTGTTGTCCTTAAATTCCTTTAAGGGTCTAAGGCTCTACTACTAGTTCCCTCTGGTCCTATAGGCCTCTACTTTTCCCAACTGTTAGCTGCTTAATCCTATTTATACTTAGTCTAACTTTAGCTAATACTTAGTTCGCTTTTTATCTTTAATATACTATAAACATATATTCTCTAGGCATTCCCACTACTATTATCTATCTAGGTATTCTTCTATAAGGAATCTTCCTAGTTAAAGTGTTAAGTCCCCTTAGCTTTATACTTTTACTAAGTGCTAACTATATATATACCTAGCGTTTCGATATTTCGCCTTATCTAATAACCAGTATATCCTTACTGGGTACTTCTAGTTCTTATTCTTAGGTGCTCTATACATGTTATATATATTATCTATATACGCTATCCATGCCAATATATAATGTGCTTAATGTTTTAGGTTAACTCTTAGCTCGTCTTTGTCCTTAAGTTTAAACCTCTCTCGTATTAATCTAAGCATTAACTTTACTTATAGGTACTATAATTTGCCTTTTACTTCTCTAGTCCTCTAATTACTCCTCTAGATCCTTTAATATTATAATTAAGGCTCCTTTAATATAACTTATAGCCTTTTCTATAATTAGGTGGTTTTAGATAACTTTTTCATCTAACTATATATAGAAATCTTTCCACTTATTGTTATACCTTTACCTATACCACCTTTAGTATAGCTGCTAGAGTATATACGGTTTATTTATAAGGAAGTATCTTTTTATTACTATATTATAATAACCTTTTATGTGTCGTTCTTCGAACCTAGTTAGAATCCCTAGATTCTCTTTTTATTCTAGTTTAGTAAGCTACTTAGCTTTTAGTATACCTACTCTAGGTTTATTAGTAATTCTTTATACGGGTGCTCTATCTCTTATATAACCTAGTATACTAGATCTTTTATCTAGTTTCTATTTTTATTATAAGGTAATTCTCGCTTTAAATTCCTCTATAGTTTCTTTCTTTTCGCGTCTTATAAGTAGATCCTTAAAGTTATCTTGCTTCTTAATCTTGTTAATAGTCCTTATTTATGCTTTAAAATCTTAGTTCTATAGAATTCTTAGTCCTAAGCTAGCTTTTATCTTAAGCTTTACTCCTACCTTAGTTTAACTAGGCTTAGGTATTTTTATCTTATTTTAAGAGTCTTAAATCTCACTTATTTTATCTTAAGAATCTTATACTTATAGGAAACTCTATCCCAAGCTTATTTATATATCTTTAAACTAAGCTACTACCCTACTCCATTGGTTGCTATCTATTATAGGTCCTTAGGTATACCTTATTTCATCTTAAGAATCTTAAGCCTTTAGCCTTTTGCCTTTATTAAGTGCCGAAGTAGTTTATTATCCTACTTCTCTTACGTTTTGTAAAGCGATAGATATCGTATCTAGTGGGGTCTTAATCCCTACTAATGTTCCCTATTCTGTAGTAAAATCATCCTCTACCTTTAGTATAATATCTCCAAAGTCTATGTGCTCCTAGTAAGCCGCCCTTATCGCCTTATTGTTATAAAATGTTTCGCCTACATTAAATTTATCGTCCTTAATATCCGATCTACGAACTAGTTTGTTAGTTCCCCTGCACTCTAAGAATTTTGGCTCCTATAGCTAATAGCTTACGCCGTACTTAGCGTCTTTATAAATCTAGTATACGTTATTATAATAAAACGCGAAACTTCTAATTAAATACTCTTTTGTTCCTTGCAGTATACTATCGTCCCTCTATATATATATATCTTCTACTACTAGTCTAGTTTCCTTTATTATATAGTAACTCTAACTATCTTTATAATCCCTTATAAAATAACCTTATTTTCCGCAATTTATATAAGCTCTATCTTTAAACTATTAACTTTATTATAGAGTCTGCCTAAATATCTTTTACTACTAAAATCCCTAGTTTAGCCTCTGCTCCTTAGTCCTATAATTACTAGATCCTTAACCTTTAGGTTTCTATAGTTTCTTACTCCATCTCTTATAGGCTTCTTTAGTACTACTTAGGTCTATTAGCTCTGCGCCATACTATAGTTTCTAACTTAGCTTTGGTCGTTATATACTCTACGCCTTATACAACTATAGAACTCTATTCTAGCCTCTCTTAGCCTATTCCCTTTAGTAGATCTAATTGTTAATCTTAATCGCTTAATCTATTAACTCCTATAGGGTATTTATATCTTCCATTAGAATAATTATATCCTAAACTTTAGTCTTAAGTCCTTGTTTATACTATACTATAAGCGCCCTATTATTCTACTTAACTTATATAGCTAACGTCTGGAACTATATTGTGTACTTAATTACTAAGGTCCTTTATATAATATCTTAGAGTTTTCTTTCCGCCGTAGTTACTGCCTCCGGGTCTCTAAATATTTGTATAAGTCGCTCTATAAACCCTTTCTAGCTTAAAAACATAAATCGCACCTCCTAATTAGTGGTTGTTATTCCATTTACCTATATTTCCGTAAGGTAAGGCTTAAATTACTTAAGTGCTCTTCCTAACAGGAATAGTCCTGCATAGGCTATTTAATCTATAGGTGTTGGTAGCTTTGCCCCTTCTTACGTGACTTTAAAGTGCATTTGCGTAAGAAATCCCTTAAGCTTTAATCTCTCCCCTAAGTATCTCTTAATTAATAGTAACTTGATCTTCGCTGCTCCTATCCTATTAACCCTTTCTTCTAGCGCCGCATTATTGGTTATTAACTAGTTAACTATCTTTTATAGTTATCCGACCGTTATAGGTTGCTATAAGTCAGTATCTGCTATACTAGTATCGCCTCCTAACCTTAAAGTAGTTGCCACCGTTAATGGCGTCATGGTGGCTGCTTTTGGTGGCATATTATTCGACCTCTTGTATTTAACACTATAACTAGGTAGTAATTGTATAACGGAACCTTATAGCAAGTACTACGATAGGCTCGTTATTAGGCTAGGTGTATAGGTGAAGTAAGTAGAAGAGTTAACAACGTAATAACAACTAGTGGAGTGGTTGCCTAACAGATTAACTCTAATTATATTTTAAGAATTACTATAAGGAAGGAACCACCTAGGTAGGGACTAAGGGTCCTTAAATATATAACCGTACTCCTATGAAATCCTTCTTATACGTGATGTATGTGTGCTCTATCTGCTCTGTTACGGATTATATAGATCTTATAGATTATATAGATCATGTTATATAACCTTAGTTACCATTCCTCGTCACATGGCTTTATCGGCTCTATCCTGGACCGTACTTAAATCAACTAACTAGCTTCTTCCGTCTCTTCTCTAAGTAGTCGTAACATTGTACTTAAAGCGTCCGTAACACCCTATACAGCCACTATAACGCGTCTGGATATTACCTTTACAGTATTACGGCTAGCAAGGTTCAATTAGGACCTAAGCTAAGAGCACTATTAAGCGGCAGATAGAGTTATCTAGTACCTATATAGCACGAGGAGTAGAGCAATCTACTATAGAGGAGATAAGGAAGGAATGAACGGTAGAGGGAGAGATAAAGGAATACGCGACTAAGGACGAGATAACGGAGACAGTAGAAGTAAAGCGCAATTATTTATCTGTGCTAGCGACGCATTATTTATAGACAACTCCGTCGACAGAAAGAGCTCGCAAGGATATATTATAAAGCTATTTAGGGGGCCAATTGCCTAGAGAGCAAATAAGCAGGGTATAGTTATAACGTCGAGCACAGAAGCTAAGCTATTAGCCCTATTACAGACAGCAAAGGAAGCTATCTTTATCAGTAGGCTGTTTAAAGCAATAACATTACAACTAAACGAGCTCTTAATTATTAACTGCGACAATACCTAGATGCTCTAACTAATTATAAAAGACACGGCAAAGCTAATTACAAAGCTCCAACACGTTAATATCTATTAATACTAGCTACGTTAGGAATACGTAAAAAGACGAGTATAATTTTAATAAATAGCAACAAAGGAGATGATCGCTAATGGACTTACGAAGGCCCTACCTAAGTAGAGGTTTTAAAGCTTCGTTAGTATGATCGGGATAGTGGATATTAAGGAGCGGCTAAATAAGGAGAAGCAATTAGAGGACCTAAGGGAGAATATTAGAGCGAGACGGAAGGATTTAGATAAGATTATGGTTTAATTAACGCATTAACGGACACGAGAAGGTGGCTAGCTTCGTCCACGACCAGGTCGAAGCTAAGGGGGTGTATTAAATAATCTGTATTCTCGGTGGCGTAGGACGTGCACAGGTCACGTGCACGGGTCACGTGTATTGTAAATATCTTCGTCTAAGCCCAGGGGCCCTAGGTCAAGCAACGATCAAGATCATCAATTAATTAACCCATTTTATCAATAAATAGCTCTATATAAGTTATCTAACAATATAATTATAATATAACCAAATATAGAAAAAGTAGAGGGGCTTAGGGGATAATTAGAAATAGAAGTCCTTATAAAGATTTATAAAGAGGTCTATAACGCTGTTATAGTCTAACACCTTAGGAGCGGAGATATTAGAGTTACCCTAAGGGACTAATAGGTAAAGGAATGAGCCGTTAGGGTAGGGGACAGGCTAGGAGAACGTATTGGCATAAAAGTGCTCTGTAAAGATTACCTAGTTAAAGTTCTAGTGGTTCCCCTAAGCCTTAGGGTAGAAAAGGGACGCCAGGCGGATAATACAGCAACTATATTTAAGATAGTAAAATAAACGGAACGCCTTATACTAGGACTTAAGATTACCTAAATCTAATAGCTTTAATAGGAAAATGTAAACTAAGTATATAATAAGAATAACGAAAGAATATAAGGGTCGCTAGAGACTTGCTAGGGAAACGCCGGTTAAACGTATAGCTCCCTCATTATTAGTATATATATACTAGGAATGCAAAAACTCCTTATTTAAAAAGGTATTATTATAAATGGCCTTATATATAACGCAAGGCTCTATAACTATAGACTCCGCCTAAAATAATGTTATTGTTATGTATAATGGGGGTATACCTAATCCACATACGCAGTATAGGTATGCTGCGGCCACTATACAGGCCCCCACGATATAAAACACTGCTTAAATTAAGACTAAATAAAATGCGTAAACTGCTACTAAAGCATACATAAGGCGTAGGAGAGAGAAGGCTATATTAAATATAGGAGACGGAAGGTAAGGGCTTAACAGCTGCGGGAATAACTATACACTAGGTTATATAAATGGAAACAATAGGTAATAAGCTAGGGGGGCGCAGGTGCCTTTTTAGCGTTTCCTACCTTTAATACTAGGGGGCTAGGCTAGCTATCCCAAGCCTTAATAGGCTAGAAGCGACGCCGCGCGATATTACTAGACTATATAGGGATATAAGGGTTACAGGGGATATAAGGGAGAGGACGCCCTATAGGAAGACCCTTATAGACAGCTATAGTAAGCTTAAGACCAGGATAATTAAAAATTAGACTTAACACGGTAAATATAATATTCGCAGCCAACTCTTAAAGGGTATATAGCCAACTAGTAAGAACAGGGGAAGAACTGGAGATAATAATAGATTTAGATATAGAAGCGCTAGTAGGAACACAAGATATAGGAATAGAAAGCTCTATATAAAATGAGTAGTAACTAGGGTATAGACATAAGAGATAGAAGTTTTAAATATCCTAGAGAAAGTGGAAACAAAAAAAGCGAGGAACGATAAAGAGGCGAAGAACCCTCGCTAGGGGTCCGCCACCTATCTATTATATAGTATAACTATAGCAATACCAACCACCGTCTTATAAGGCCCTTACTAGACAGTCTAGACCTAGAGAAATACTATATCCTTACTATATAAGAGCCGTACTACAATACCTATATATAATTAATATACTGCCCCTAAGGATTCCAGCTCCTATATAAACCAAAAATAGCCATACGCGTATGCTTTATAATTAGTAAGACTATTAGCCTATCCTTATAGTTATAGTAGGCAGTTAATTTAGATATTATAGTCGTAACAATCCAGATATATAGAGGACTAGTATAAATTATTAATGTGTATAACCCTAGGGTTAAAGGGGTCCTATAAACAGAAAACATTATATTAGTAATAAGCCTACTTAAAACTAAAGGTACAGAGTTTATCCTATTAGGAGATATGAACCTCTACTACCCGCGGTAGGGGGGTATCTATATCGCTGCTAAATAATAGGCAGAGTGCCTACTAAAAGCTATAAACACCTGGGGCCTTAAGCTGGCTACCCCCCCTAGAGCAATTATATGGTAATAAGGACCCGCTAAAAGTATAATTAACCTTATATTTATAGACAAAGGCCTATATTAGAGACTTAAAAGGTATAACCCTAAAGAAGAATAGGCACTTATCTTAGACTATATCCCTATCCAGATACAGCTAGATCTAGATATTAAGGCGCAACTAAATAGCAAAAGATACGTAATAAGGATGCTTAAGGCAGACAGTTTCCTTAATATAGTAGAATAACAACTTTAAGACCTAGAAGAAATCCACCCGATACTAAATAAGCGAGGCTTATTAGCTACCCCTAAGGAAATTAACTAAAGACTAGAAAGGATTTAGGCAGTAATTAAAAATAGGCTAGAAGAGTACTGCCCGGTCTTAAGACCGGGCCCCTACACGCAATACGTATGGTCCGTATAATGCGCAGTTCTTATAGCTAGCCAATAACAAGTAAGAAGGAAATACTTAAGTAGCTATAACCCTAAAGATAAGAGATAATATAAAGATATAAGAAACTAGTTAAAGAATACCCTAAAAAAAGAAGTAAGGAATAATTAGAAATAATTTATAAATAAGCACACTTCTAACCCGAGCCTCCCCTATAATAAGGGCCTGTGGGCTATAGTAAAATAGGTAAAGAAAAAGGTAGGGCGACTAGTAGAAGATCTATACCTACTACCCCTACGAACAGCAGGGGAATTATAGGCTACTAATAATAACGATAAGAAGGCAAAGATCCTTATAGAGAGGTTCTTCCCCTAACCGGCTCTAGTAGACCTTAGTAATATTACGGGTAAAGCACTAGTAACTCGCCTATGGGTTAACAGCAACATAACAATAGAGGAAATGGCTAGAACTATTAGCCGCCTTTTAAATAATATAGCACTAGGTCTAGATAGGATTTTAAATAAGGCCTTAAAGACCTGTGGACCATTTATAGCACCCTAGCTTACAGATATAGCTAGAGCATGCTTTACTATAGGCTACTACCCATAACTCGGAAGATCTATAACGACGGTTATTCTATAAAAAGAAAGTAAAGTAGATTACTTAATCCTAGGAAGCTACCGCCCTATTGCCTTAGAAAACACCCTTAGTAAGATCTTAGAAAAGGTAATAGCGGACTACATAGTAGACACGGCTAAGGAACACGCCTTACTACTATAGAGCTAAATAGGGGCAAGAAAAAACCGCTTAACACTATTAGCACTTACGCTACTTACTACCACTATTAAATCTGCATGGGCGATGCGAAGGGACTTTATAGTATTAATGCTTAGCCTAGATATTAGTGGCGCCTACGACAACGTACCCTACGAGCGTCTCCTATATATCCTTAGGGCAAAAGGCTTCCTAGAATAGATTATATAATTTATCTAAGGGTTTATAGGTTAGAAAGAAATATTACTAGTCTTTAGCGGATACCAGAGCCCCCCTATTATAGTTGCAATAGGAATACTATAAGGATTACCCCTCTCGCCTATACTCTTCCTTTTCTTTATAAGCAACCTGCTTAACTCCTTTAAGGAAGGGGCGACTTAGGGAATAGGCTTTATTAACGATATAAACCTAATTATATACGGGCCATTAGCCGTAGAGAATTACAGAATACTAGAGAAAGCTTATAAAACCTATATAGAATGGGCAAGACAATATAGAGTCTAATTCTTACTAGAGAAATACCAGCTAATCCATTTTATAAGAAAACGCAACTAATCTATAGATTTCCAGCATATAATCCGCATTTAAGGCTTTAGGGGTTAACTAGTTTAGGGCCTAAGGGTATTAGAAGTATAGGTAGATAGTAAGCTCTAGTAGAGCGTATATGCGGCGTAAGCGGCCCGTAAGGGCTAAGTATAGTACATTATATTATCTAGGATCGTTAATTCTATATAGGGCCCATGCTTTTAGAGGTTACGCCTACTATATATAGCAGTTGTCCGGCTAACCATAACATATAGGTCCAGTATTTGGGCCATTGGAGAATCTAAAAAAGGCCCCCCTAAGTCGCTCCTTAAACCACTCTAAAAGGTCTAAATAGCTTATCTCTGGAGTATAATAGGCGGATATAAGCAAACGGCCACAGTACTACTTAAGAAGGAAGCCAATATTCCCCCCCTATAACTATATATTAAAGCCACTGTAATATAAAGGGCCTAAAATAAACACAACTCTAATATTATAAAGTATATTAAGACACGCCTAAACAAACTATAGAGGGACCCTAGGGCGCCCCGTAGGAGAACAAACTAATAACCCTAAAGTAGGGAAGATATATTGGAGAAATAGGTAAAAAAAAAAAGCAGAAGAAGAATAGTGCTGCTTTAGGGCCTAGGCCTATATAGAGGAGGAAGGGAAACGCGTAAGAGGCCAGCAAAGACAATAGTAAGAGAGAGAAAGGAGCTAAAGTAGAGTATAAAAGAACGCTAGGAAACCATCTACCGTAATATAATATTGGTTAGACTAACGCTAGAGAGGTATATAGGAGTTAAAGGTATAAAGGCTAACTAAGGCAAGAGGAACCTAAGCTGTAGCATGGTTAACGCTATAGGGGGTAAATACTTTAGGGCTTTAAGAAGGCCTAACGAAGGTAGAAAATATAATAGCGACACTCTTAAGAATAGAAATAATAGGACTAAAAGACTGGCTCTACCGGGTAGGTGTTCTAGTAGGTAGCCTAAGATATAAATATGGCTGGCTAAGACAGATACTAAAACACGTAATACTATTATGCCCCTTATATACTAACTAAGAAGTAATGCTTTTAGTAGCTAGCACAGAGAACTATAATACACTACTCTTAATATAAAAAGGCCTTAAGGCGGTTACCTAGTGGCTTATTAGCTAAAATATACTAAACTAGTTCCGGGTTATAAGGGAAATAATAATAGAGGGTGGGGGGGCAAGCAACGGGCGCCCCCTAATAACTCTACAGTAGTAGAGTAAAGTTTACAATACTAGCGCGTCTGTAGGCTTATTACGGCAGCAGTGGTTCCTAAGGAGGTTAAAAAGTAAGGTAGTAGGAGCACCATAGGTAACTTGTAGGCGCCTTATAGGCGCCTTGTAGGCGAGTCCTAAAAGGTAGGGAGATGGATCACGGGGTTTTCTTAAATGGAGTTTTCTCCCTATATGTATATAAGGAGTAGTCCGCGTGGGCCTAATAGGGATCTAAATCGGACGTTAAGCAATGAATTATTATTATATAGCAAGGATATAGTATTTCTTTAGGTCTAGACTGTCTAATAGGGGCCTTATAAAATGGTAGTTTATATTACCGTAGTTATACTATATAATAGATAGGTAGCGGACCCCTAGTAAGGGTCCTTTGTCTCTCCTTTATTCCTTACTTCTTCTATTTTCACTTTCTTTAGAATATTTAGAACTTTTATCTTTTATATCTATACCCTAGTCGCTACTTATTTTATATAGAGCTTTTTATTCCCGTGTTTTATATTCCTACTAGCCCTTCTATATTTAAATCTATTATTATCTCCAAATCTTCCCCTATTCTTACTAGTTGGCTATATACCCTTTATAAGTCGGCTACAAATATTATATTTGCTGAGTTAAGTTAAATTATTAATTATCCTAGTTTTAAGCTTACTATTATTGTTTATAGAGGTCTTTTTACAGGGCGTTTTCTTCCTTATATCCCTATTTAGTCTAGTAATATCGCGCGGCGTCGCTTCTAGCCCGTTAAGGCTTAGGATAGCTGACTTAGCCCACTAGTATTAAAGGTAGGAAACGCTAGAAAGGCACTTATGTCCCCCTAGCTTATTGCCTATTATTTCTATTTATATAACTTAGCGTGTAGTTATTCCCGTAGCTATTAAGCCCTTACCTTTTATCTCCTATATTTAATGTAGTCTTCTCCCCCTACGCCTTATGTATACTTTAGTGGCAGTTTACGCATTTTATTTAGTCTTAATTTAAGTAGTATCTTGTGTTATAGGGGCCTACACAGTGGCCATAGCACACCTATGCTGCGCATGTGGATTAGGTATATCCCTATTATACGCAGCAATAGTATTGTTTTAAGTGGAGTCTATAGTTATAGAGCTTTATATTGTATATAAGGCTATTTATAATAATTCCTTTTTAGATAAGGAGTTTTTACATACCTAGTATATGTGTACTAATAATAAGGGAGCCATACGTTTGACTGGCGTCTCCCTAGCAAGTCTCTGGCGACCCTTATAACCTTTTATTATTCTTATTATATACTTAGTTTGCATTTTCCTATTAAATAGCCTAATAAATTTAGCGCTATATTAACTGTTTTATAATTATAAAATACTATAGGTTTTCATAGTCCGTTAATAAGCATATTAGAAATAATAATCCTATAAGTTCTAAACGCTATTATTTAAAGCACCTAATAAGTATAAGTAGCTCCTTATTATATATCTTATAATTTAATTTAATAGAGGTAAATTTTTAAAAGAGAAAGGCTACTAGATGTAGCTCGCCGTTCTTATTATATTACAATAATACTCCTCCTAGTATATAATTAGACGAGTCTGTTTTAATAATATATTTAAGGTTAAGGTTAAAGTAGGTAAGGATTAGAGTAATTATAAAATAACATTTAAGGTTATTAAAACCTTATTTATATTTAGCAGTCCACTTAAATCTTATATTCTTTTTTATTAAATTTACTAAGGATTAGACGATTTTAAGAAGTAGTTAATAAATTAATAATAGAAATTTATAAATCCTAGAAATTCTTAAACGTCTTATATGCTACTAAGATTTTCCTAGTTTATAATTATAGTAACTTTCTTACGATTTATTTTAATTCTATTATAGGATATAATTAAGCCTAAGTATATAACCTTAAATGCGTAAAACTTATATTTCTTAATATTATATTATAAGCCTGCGTTTTATAGGCGTTTAAGGATTATTTAAATATATTTCCGATATTTAGAGAGTAAAAATAAGTAAATTAAAATATTATTAATATCCGCAGTAATAAATATACCAAGGAATTTATAAAGTATATTATTAATATATTACGAAAACATACCTAGACTATTTTTTATACTAAATGGTATTACTAGGTATTTAAAGAGTCCCTATTATATATAAAAGGCTTTATATTTTTTATCTCCTTTATAAATATAAATTTAATTAAAGACGGCGACTATATTAAGCTTTATAAAATACTATATCTTTAATAAACGGTTAAGCGTCTTTTAAAGTAAGGAAATTAGATATTAGTTTTAAATTATAATTATATTTAGGGTTTAATAATTAATATAGAATCTTAAGCCTCTTTCTAGCTTTTTAATAAATAGTATAGGTAAAGTAAATAGAGATTAACTAAGGCAAATAAATCCCTTTTTTAGATATTTATTAAGGTATTATTATATTATAAGCAGTTCTTTTTATAATATACTATATAGTAGACCGAACTTTAGTATTATACTAGGCTTAAATTCTACCTTAAAATTCTACTTATTAATTAGATTATAATATTCTTTAGGTATAAGAAGTTAAGGGTTAACTTATTATTTTAGTTTTAGTGCCTTTTTAATATCTTCTATTATTATAGTAAAGATTTTATAGTCTTATCTTCTTACTAATTAAATAAAAGGTATAGCTCGTATTATATAAATTTTAAGTGTTTTTAGTATAATGTCTTTATATTCTTTACTACGCTTAGCAGTTATAGTTTTACTATATTATTTTAAGGTTTATAGCAAGGGTAATTTATATTATATTAAATTTAAATAGTTATATATATGTTTATAGGGCAAGTAGTTTTTTAGGTAATAATTTTAGTAGTAGGTTATACGGAATTTTAGTATTTCTTTAACCTAGCTAATTAAAGGGTTATATAATTTTAGCTATTTATATCTAAGTATTACCTTATAATACTTTAAGGGTATTATAAATAGGGAGATATATTTAAGGTATTTACCTATTCGCATTTTTATAAAGGCGTAGTACGTTAGTTTACTATATATTAAGGGTTTACTATTAAAGCCCTATAGGCCTTAAGGCTTATTAAATTTCTTTAAATTTAGGCGTTAAGTTTTTGCGTAGTTTATATTAATAAAGCCTATACTAGTAGCTCCACTATTTATTAGGATTTATACTTCCTTCTATTTTTTAAGTATTTAAATTTTACTAAGTATATTAAGTGTCAGAACGTTAATTATGTAACGTGGTCACAAGATCACGAAGCGAGACTAGCTAATCTGACCTTAGAGTAACCCCTTACTTCTAGACTAGAACAACTACCAACTTTAATACCGCATACGTACTACTACAAGTGATATTTATGCACATTAATAATGCGAGTATACTGACATTAAGGGAGTTATATTATATATTAGCGCTAAAAAATCCTAGGTACTTATACTCTTCTATTTTTTATTTTAAGGTATAACTTAGCTTTAGGATAATTTGTTTTTAAGTTAATTAAAGATAAAGTACTTTATAGTAACTAAGTATAATTTATAAAATAAGTATAAGTTAAAGATTAAGAGGAACTATAGCAGACCTTTTTAAAAGGATAAGTTTAATAATTCCTTTAAATATATCTCTTTTTACTATATCTAAAGCATTATCTATTAACGGCTTATATTCTTTATTTATTAGTTTTTAAGGGTATATAGAATTAAGTGGCGTTAAGGTCTATAGGGTTATATATAGGGCTTTTAGGTTTTAAAGATAGATCGCGCTTTAGGATATATACTAGTTTTATAAAGTTTTAAATATAAGGTATAGTTAGCTTTAAAAAATAGGTCTATTTATTATATTAAAGGTCCTTACTAATTTATTAATATATTATAGTAAATTTAGGTAGGTTTTTTAGTAGTTTCTTACCTACTAACCAAGCTCTAATTTTACCTAAAATAGCTTAATATAAAGCAGTAACTCTAGCGGCTTTATTCTAATCTAGTTTATTAACTAGGCTTAGAAATTGTAAAAAGAAACTAGTAAAATCTTAGTTCTATTATTATAGGGTTTTAAGTTTAGTAATAGCTATATACTTATAGCTAGTGTTATTATATATTTATTCTAGTAAAGAAATAAAGATTTTAAAATTAATAAAGGTACTATTATAGAAGAATAGGTCTATAGTTCGTATAGCGTTCTTACTTAAATAAGATATTTTATAGCTAACCTTGCTAGCTTTAATAGGGTATTAGTTATAGTTTATTAAAAGTTTAAAATAGAGCTTGGTTATAAAGGGATATAGGTTATTTTAGTTTTTATTAAATATTAAAGGGTTAATGTCACAGTGCTGCAATAAAGTAGACTAAATAACTACGTTATAGTATAAAGAGGGGAAGAAGGTGGAAAGGGGGTATTATATATAAATAGTAGGGCCGGCCGCTAAGTCACTAGTAGTAGGCTAGCTAATAGTAGAAAATAGTATAAGATAGTATAAAACAGTATACGTTAAGTTAGTGCCGTAATAGTACTCCTCTCCCCTAGATAGTTTAGTCCCTAAACTAAATAAATAACTTAAAAATAGGCAGTATATAGGGTTGCCTATTTTTTACTATAAAGATATTAATTCCGCTTACCGCCCTTAACCAAGCTAATAGTAATTTTTTATACCGGGCATAGAAAATCCTAATTAGTTAGTTTAGTAAGTAAGGTTAGTAAAACTCTATACCGCTACCTAAATTAATCCGCGTGGCGTTTCTTAGTAAGAGTTTAGCTAATTAAATAACTTTAACCGCTAGTTAAAGTTCTATAACATCTTAACCACTATAAATTTTAATATAGTGGTCGGCTGTAACCTTAGCGTAACTTTTCCTTATCTTATACCTAGTCTAGGGATCTTAGCTTCTTAGGGTGTTGCTTATAAAAGCGCTATATAGCTTATTTATAACCTTTTAGGTCTTCCTCTAGCTACTAAGTTATATCCTTATAATATTTCTATTTAATCTTATAAGTTAGGCCTTAGGGGTCTTCGTTATATATATTAAGGATTTTCTTAAACTCCTCTTTATCTTCTATGTTACCATTATTATCTCTTTCTACCACTTGTCCTTATATATTATGGCGCTCTATAATATTAATATTTACTTAGCTAGGGATCTCTTTAGCAGCCTAAAGGCGGACCTTAGATATATAAAAGGATTTATTTACTTAGATATAGTCTAGGAGGTTTACTACAACTGCTCCTTAGTATACTGCGAGTACGGGGTATAGGCCGTCTTATTTATTATCCTATTTCTTCTTAGGTCTATTTATCTTTATATTTTCTAAGCTAACTATAACTATATCGCCTTTATAGAATAACGCGCTCTTATCCCTATAGGTATTAATATTATCTTTATAGCGTTACTATAAAATCTAAGCTAGGGCCTTAAGCTATATTAATATCCGCTTAAAGCGGTTAGCTATAGAGTCTACGTAGAAGAACTCCTTTTTTACTTATACTAATAGTGTTAGTAAATAGGGGCTAGTAGGCTTAATTCTAAGGTAAGGGTTAAAGCTATAGTTTATAAAAAACGGGGAGATACCTATACTCTTATTAACTTAGTTATTTATAGTAAACTTAGTAAGTAGTAGGTAGTTAACCTAGTTATTCTATATAAAGCTAATAAAAGTATAAAGGTATTTATTTACGGCAGTATTAATAATTTTAGTTTAGCTATCTATTTCTAGATGCTAGGCTAAGCTTAGTCGCAAAATTATTTTAAGGCGTTTACTTAGTTATTACTAAAAGTCGCTAATAAATTATATACCGCGATTAGAGATAATAGTGCTTAGTATACTATGGAGCTTATATATATTATTAATAAAGCTATTAACTAGCTCCTTTATTAAAAGTCCTATTACTAAAATAAGGTATTATATTTTAGTTAGGCGGTCTATAATAATAAGGATATATTTATATACCTTATTATAGTATTAATATACTAGCAGCGTTATAATATAGTTAATTAAGATATCGGTTTATAGGCAGGTAGGTAATTTTAGTAGCTTTAGGAAACTAGGCGGGGTAAAACAGGGGGTCTTAGTATAAAAGTATAGGGTATAGTCTTTAACGAAGGTAGCTATAAACTGGGAGATTCCTAGCTACTAGTATATTTAGTTTAAGAGGTTAAAAGTCTTAACCTAGCTAGAGTAACTAGTAGGGCCGCTGCTATAAGAGTAATAGGTAACTTTTAAGTAGAGGTCTAAGGTATTAGGAATAAAGAAATATTAGCGGAAGTAGATCTATCTATTAATAATACTATATTCTAACTTATTATAATAGAGTAATTTCCTAATCTTCTTTAGCTAATAGTAAGCTTTCCAATTATATAGGGCTGCTACTATATCTCTTACAAGTTTATTCTTCTAGTATCCTAGCTAAATTAACTCGTCTAGTAACTTTTTAGCTATTTTAGGGTCTAGAGCGGTTATAAACTCTACGTTATTAAAGTTATAGGACTTATATAGTAATTCTTCTAAGATTATAGGGTTAACTTTTTAGGGCGGTATAGCGACTTAGGCTCGGTAGCGGAGGTGTTTATTATTGGCGTCCTTAGGCCTTATTCCTAGTAGCTAGCTTAGGGCGTTAAGGAGCGTGGCTTTACTACTAGGTCTATATATAATTACAAAGTTAAACTATAAAAGGAACTCTGCCTACTAGACTTAGCGCTAATTTAGCTGCTTAGTAGTTATAAACGTCTGTAGGTTTTTATAGTTAGTAATAATTTTAAACGGCTCCTTAGTCCCTTATAGCTTGGGATGCTATTTCTCTAAAGTCTTAATAATAGCTAAGAGTTCTTTATTCTAGATCTTGTAGTTATACTTTAGCGTAGAATGCTTTACGGAAAAGAATATAACCAGTTTTAATTTTCTATTATTATTATACTGGGAAAGGACTCTAATAGAAGCCTAATTTAATATATCTATCTCTACCACTGTTTTCTTTATATAGTTATAGTATACTAGTACTAGTACCAAAGTAAAGGCTCCCTTAAGGGCCTTAAATAATTTAGCTTATTCTAGTCCCTATAGCTATCTATTATCCTTCTTTAGGAGTTTTATTATAGGTATAGTAATAGCAGAGTAGTCTTAGATAAATTGTTAGTAGAAGTTCGCGAAGCCAAGAAATTATTATAGTTCTTTAATTAATATTGGGTCCTTCTATTTCTATAAGGCCTGTACCTTCTTAGGGTCTATAGTCATACTATTAGTCGAAATAATTAAGCTAAGGTATTTTATTTTAGTAGAGTAGAACTTAAACTTATTAATATTAATCTAAAGTCTAGCATTACCGAGTCTTTAGATAACTTAATTTATATACTTAGTATACTTAGCGCGTGTTTTAGAAAAGACAAGGATGTTATTAAGGTAGGTAGTATAGTAGTTGTTAAGGGCGTTGTGTAAAATATAGTTTTAAAACGTAGCGGGTGCATTATAGAGGCTAAATAGTATAATTAGTATCTTATAGAGTCCGAACTGGGTAATAAATACTATAAGCTACTTATAGCCCTTTATAATCCAGATCCGGTTAAACATAGCAATTATATTAAGTTTAGTAAAGTACTTAGTACTATAAAGTGCGTTAAGTGTCTTGCAGATTAATAGTAATGGGTACCGATTCTTAATAGTAACTATATTTAGGCCTTAGTAGTTATAGCAGATTTATATACCGCCGCTAGGCTTAGTAGCGAGGAAGAGTAGTACGGTAGCTAATAAGGTTAATTTGCGGATAAAACCCTTATCTAACATCTTATTAATCCACTTCTTTACACACCTAAGTTTAGTAGGTAAGAGTGGTCTATTTTTATAGTATAGGGCCTAGTTTCTAGGGATAATCTTAATTTTATAGTCCTATAGTTAGTAAGGGGGCAGCTTATTTATATTCTTAGGGAGAAAGTATTTAATATATTTATAAAACTCCTTTAGTAGGCGTTATAAAAATGTCTTTACAGGTTAATCCTAGTTTGCCTTTTAGGAATGTTTTAATATTAGTATTAACTATCTTCCGACGTAAAAGCTTGGGTTTAGTTTTTAGATTTATCTTAAGGAAGTTATAGAAATAGGGGGGAGCACTTTATAGGCTTCCTTTATTATATAGTCGCCTTCTACTAGCCGGCGGAAAGACCTTTCTAATAGGTTTAGTACTTCTATTAGGCCTATAGGCAGCTCTTTAAGTAGCTGTTAGTGTTTATCTTATTTAATTAGTTCTACTAGCTCCGCTATATAGATCCTTATTACCTTTATATCTTTTTATTTATAGAACTAGGTAAAATTAATAGCATAAGTATATTTAATATTGTCCAGGTTAGGGCGTAACTAGTTCTCTAGTACTATAGCTAGGCTAGTATAGCTTAGTTAGCCTAGGGGGGCGGAAATAAGGCAGTGGCCCTATACGGTACGCGCGGGAAATAGGTATAAGGTTAGGCGTTACGGTGGCGCGGTTTCTATTATCTGGGTCTTAGTAGTTCTATAGCCAGTCCTTACTATAACGCGAGCTATAGTGTATGTATATAGCATATAGCTTAGTTTTAGGTATTAGGCTAGGCGGCTAGGGTTTAAATAGTGCCTAGGTTAGGGTTGGATTCTTAATAGTAGCGGCGCAAAGTGGACCTTCTTCCTTAGTCTTAGTAGGGCTAGCTAGCCCGTCGTTTTGGTCTTAAGTGCTAGGGTAGTTTAGTCTTCCACTGTCTCGTTTCTTTACAGCTATACGGGCTCCCCTTTATTAAGAACGTCTTCTACTATTAGGGCTTTATATATAGTCCTAGGTATAAGGCTTAGTAGTGCTAAGTATCTATATAGGGCGTCCCTACTACCGTCGGTTATCCCCTATAGGAGGCAGTGCCTAAAGTAGTAGTCTAAGTTCAAGCGGATTTTAAGTCTCCTAAAGCTAGGATAGGGCTTATACTTCTAAAGCTAAGGTATACCTAGGATAATTAGGGTAGCGAGCGAGAGTTTAGTAATAAAAAAGAGTATAGCTTTAGTATGGAGGCCGATTAATATTTAGGTAATAAAGTAGTTTATAATAAGCGAAGTTAGGATGCTATCTGCGAGGCGTAGTGGCCTAGGTACTAGTAGCTTCTTAGTTATAACATTATACTTTTTTATAATAGACTCTGCGTTAGTAAATGCTATTATAGTACTACTGGAGTCTATTAGGCTTACTATATTAATATAAACTTAGGGGTATAGGTTATATAATAAGGAAAGTTAGGTTTAAATAAGGATTAATTTCTTATTACTATTTGCTAATCTAAGATTAAGTAGTAGCTTACTAATAAAAAGAACTAATTAATCTAATAATAGGGACCTAATCTTCTTATCTTCCTTCTTATATAGTTTAGACCCTTAGACGTAACTTAGTCTAAGGGTTTACCTTTTAACGACTAGGGTATAGGGCTGTCTTAGCGGGGCGGTCTAGTGTCCGTCTAGCTAGCGGTATTAGTTTTAGTCTTAGTTAGGGTATAAGAAGATAATACCTCGCTAATAATGTAGCTGTGTTTGTATTTGCTAGCGCGAAGTCGCTAATACTAGGCGTTATTAACGGGTTAGGCTCCTATATAGGGTATAGTTTAGAGTAACTAAGCTATAGGGTTAAAGGGGGGGGTTATCCACCGCGGCTATAATAGGCTCCGCGGTTGCTGCGTCTATAATAGACTTTATAATTACTGCGTCCGCGGTTATTAGTTCGCGTTATTTAACGGGGTAGTATTAGGACTAGGTTTACTATTTTAGCGGGGTTATAGGCGTCCTTTTAATAGCTAGGTAGGCTATAGGTAAGGTATAATCTATTATTAACGCGGCGCTTACGCTCCGTATCTGAAATTCTATTAAGGTTTATAGGTTTTTTAGTTACTACTGGGGTTGGGGTTAATATAGGGATAGGGGCTTAGGTAGGTAGGCGGTAGTTAGCGTTCTTCTTAAGATTAGCTTAGTGTGTATAGTTTATAAATATATCTATCTACTTACTCTAACCTATATAGTCGCTGTTATTAATTTTATAGGTAAGTCTAAGTACTAGCTCTTCCATCTTTAGAGAGATAAACCTTTAAAGTAGGTCTACCTTCTATTCGTCTATCTTCTTAGTGCGGACTATTAGCTTATTAAGCTCTCCCTTCTAGGACTAGTAATTATACTCGCCCTAGGGGAAATGATTAAGCTTCATCGGCAAAATATGGTACCCTTTCAATGGCCTCAATGGTTGGTGGTTGACGCAATTGGCGCGCAGTTGAGGTCATTTGGCAACTCGACCGACTAGCCTATGTCGTGTTTTTTTGATACGTAGCCTGCGCGCAGCCTGTGAGCAACCTGCGCGTAACCTACGCGCAACCTGCCAGTAATCTGCGCATTTGGCAACTATAATTATATTTACCTCTTTTATACTAATACCATATTTTAAATAAATAAAAGCTATTTTAAAGCTATTTATAAGGCTAGCAAAATAAATATTATTTTAGATAATTTAATATAATATAGCGATGGTTCTCTTCTACCTATCTACCTACCTGCCTGCATTGCCTACCTGTCTGCATTGCCTACCTGTCTGCATTGCCTACCTGTCTGCATTGCCTACCTGTCTGCATTGCCTACCTGCCTATCTACCTACCTGCCTGCATTGCCTACCTATCTACATTATCTACCTGTCTGCACTGCCTACCTGTCTACATCGCCTACCTGTTTGTATCGCCTACCTGTTTGCATCTACCTACCTATCTATATCTGCCTACCCGTTAGCATCTACCTACCTGTCTGCATCTGCTTGCCTGTCTGCATCTACTTACCTATCTGTATCTGCTTACCTATCTGCATCTGCCTACCCGTCAGCATCTCCCTGTTTGTGCCTACCTGTCTGTGCTACCTTGATTCGATTAATCGATCGAATCGTTTATAGTGTTCGCTAGCTAGTCGTTGTCGTCTGGCTCTGGCGACAGTCGTCTGGTTCTGGCGACGGTCGTCTAGTTCTGGCGACGGTCGTCTCCTACCTACCTACCTACCTACCTGCCTGCCTGCCTGCCTGCCTGTGTTAGTGTATGATTCAATTTGGGGGAGGGGTCGGCCTGATTAAAGGCCCTGATTACATTCGAACGGTGGTCATCTAGGGTGCCTCCCTAGGAGGCCTTGATTTATTTGTGGTGTTTGCTAGCTGATTATTTAAACGGTCGTTGTTTGGTTCTGGCAACGGTCGTCTGGTTCTGGCGACAGTCGTCTAGTTCTGGCGACAGTCGTCTAGTTCTGGCGACGGTCCTCTGCTGGCTGCCGTTCTGGTGCCTCCCTAGGTAGGGAGGATGTAAGGAAGGAAGGGTAAAAAATAAGGTGGCTACCTAGGTATATAGATAAGGGGTACACTTGGCAGAGGCACGTGTAGAGGCTATCGGGAATATAGCGGGGACCCGATGCAGAGCTTCGTGTAGAGCCTCTGTACGCAGAGCTTCGCGCAGAGCCTCGTGCAGAGCCTCGTGCAAGAGCTTCGTGCAGAGCTTCTGTACGTAGAGCTTCGTGTAGAGCTTCGTGTAGAGCTTCGTGTAGAGCTTCGTGTAGAGCTTCGTGTAGAGCTTCGTGTAGAGCCTTGTGCAGAGCCTTATGCAGAGCCTCTAAGTAATAAAACTGTATAAAAATTCATTTGCGTAATTAGCATATGACTTTACCTTAATTGCATGTCAAGGAATATACAGTTAGCTTTTAAAGTTATTAAGTAGGTTAACTGCGTGTCATTTAACTTTTAAATATGTTAAGTAGGTTAATTGCGTGTCAAGGAATATGCAGTTAGCTATTAAGTAGGTTAACTGCGTATCAAGGAATATATAGTTAGCTTTTAAAGTTGTCAAGTAGGTCAACTGCGTGTTACAGTCGCTTCGGAAAAGGACGATCAAATGTCAGAAACCATGATCAAAAACAGAAATTTGCCGAATCCTCACCTGTTTGAACCCTTTTTCTGTACTCGCGCATGCCACCACCCATCCTCCCAGCTAATATATCGCCGTCGCCTATTTTTGAAGCTATTCGAAGCCTATATTATTTCCTATTTCAGTTAGCGCCATAACGCATAGGAGGAGAGCCAAAGCACCTAAAAATACCGCAAAGAACACTTCTAAAGCGCCTAAAGAGGTAAACCTTACTATTAAACCTACACCACCTTCTACTGTTATAGAACAGTCTAAAGACCCTTAAACCTTTATTCTAAATACAATCGTGTACGCCAATACCACAAAGATATTTAGTAATATTCTAGCCATCCCGTTCGGAGCCTTTAAATACCAAAAGTTTATCGCCTAAAATACACATTAAGCTAATAAATATTACGGTCTTCGTTCTTTCCAGCTTAATTATTTAACTGCTATTATTACGTTATCAAATTAGAAGGATCCTATAATACCTAAAGAGATAAATAATATAGATAAATAGCGCGAAGTAGAGGGAATAATAGAGGCACAGTTAAAGTACATAAGGAGGGTATGGAGGGTTGATCTTACAGTTAAATATAAGGCCGCTACTACACCTATTAACGCGTCTGCTAATGCTAGAGACGCTAATTTTACTACGGCTATTAATGCGGCGCTTTAAGCAAGAGGTATTTTAATTAAAGCAGCGGCTAATAAAGAGGTAGAGTCCTCTGGCAAGGATTATAAAGGTATAGTAAAGGAAGCTACTGGTAAAAAGAGGGCGTCAACTACCACCAAAATGCAAAAAGAGGCTGCTAAACGGCGTGAACGTGTAAAAGCTAAAGGCAAGCATCTACATACGCCGCTTAAACGCCATCGCTGCCTTTAACAGCACTACAAGAACAAAAAGCACGGTACTATATACTGTCTTAAATTCGACTTAAAGCACTACCTAATACTATTTTACCACTTAATGCGCTGGTCAGAGGCAATAGAATAGAAGAAAGCCACGGTTAACATACTAGATCTGTCCTTACTATTAAAGATTAAGTATAGTAAGCACCTACAGGATAAGGAGGATAAAAAAGATATAAAGGCGTCTTTAGGCAGCTATAAGCACCGTTAAGGTAACTCTTATAGTACAGACGAATTAAGCTCCCCCCCCTAACGACGGCAGCGACGGGAGGCTTATACCACAGTTATACAATCACCAGCCAATCCTATTCAACACGATCCATCACCAACAGCATTAACGCTTTTAATGAACCAGATACAGCAGCAGAGCTAGATACAGCAGCAGAACCAGCTACAGAACCAGTAGACGCTATAATAGTTACAGAGTGCTATATAGGCAGTACTGCCTTTTTCTATATTACCAACCATCGCTAATAGTCGTTTTACGGTAGATCCTATACTAAATATAAGACCTTCAGTGCCTTCTTTACAGAGCGCTCCATCCGATTCTACTCTATCCTCTAAAACGCCCACTAGTCCTTACCATCCACTCTTAAATATGCCTTCTACTAGCCTACTACCTAGCAGCCCTACCCGCAGCGATATTAAACAATTAAATAATAAGCTTAGCGCCTTTATTAAATAGCTATAAAGCCGTTATCCAGCTTTTATACACGCCTTTACTAAAGTAGAGTTAATTTTGGTTGACAAGTACTATACCTTTAAGATACTTAAGTAGGCGCTGCTTAATAATAATATAGGCCATGTAAAGCTGTATAGGGTTGGTTTGACGTACAGGCTCATTAATCGCATAGTAGATAACTTGGAGGACTTTAGAATAGATTGGCGACGTCATAATGCTACAGCAGAGGCCTTACTTGACGTCTTAATTAGTAGGCGCTCTATATAACAATAGACCTTATCCTTCCCTTTATCTACTTCTTAATACCTACCCGTAAGAAATGACCTTTCGCCCTTTTATTAAATCCTTATTACTCTACCGCATAGTTTAAAAAGTCGCTAAAGTTATTCTATAGTTTAGCTTTAAATCAATGAGTACGCAGCTACTGCTTTAGGTCGTAAAAAGAAGCCTTAATTGGATTAAAATCGGGTAAATAAGGAGGAAGATATTTAAGTCTAACACCAGCAGCGTTACAGAGGCGTTGAACTTCCTAGGTTTAAGTAAGCAGCAATGTTAACGCGCCTATCCTTTATGGTTACCACATACCTCATTATAATGGATTAATATATTATCTATTACTAGAACTAAATAAGGCTGTAGATAAGGCTGTATACAAGTAAGAACCTCGTTCTTTATCTACTTAATAAACAATAACCTGTTAATGGCGCCTTAATATATTAACTAACTACGCATATAGCCCTGCTAGGTATACGCTGGCAGTAAGCTCCATCTTTTAGATCTCTTTAATTCCGACATTTCTTCAGCAGGCTTATTAATAGGTACCCACCCGTACTTCCTATCTATTGTCTTCTTATTATAAGCCAATTCGTTAATAAAAACAAACTGATCGCGCCTATAGTCACAGATTCGAATAATCCAGTTGTCTCTTAGGCCTAGGTTGCGTTATTACGCAATCATTCTTATAACCTTTCTACTCTATCTCCTTTGCTTTAATTCAGCCGATAGCGTACTCCGTGCCACTATTATATTATATTCATCATATAGAAACTAGAGCATCTCTTTAAAATAGGCGTCTAGGCTATATAAAAGGTATTTAAGAAGGCCCTAAGGTACGCGTTAATAAATTAATATTAATAACACCTGACGTCATACATCTAGGGCCTTATCCGTAAGCAGCAGCGGCCTACCATTCGCCTTAATCGGTGGATCAATCTAGCCATATCTCTTTAAATTCACCCTCTAGCGTTAAAGAGTAGGTTAAGGAACGCCGGTCTTAACTTCTATATAGAAGTTGTCGTTGCTGAGGTTAATTAGAGCTTGTATAATCGACTTCTGTTTAATTAACTAAGTAGGTTTACCCATGGCTTCAAATATAAGGTAATAATAAGGTGATGGGTAGTGGCATGCGCGAGTACAGAAAAAGGGTTCAAACAGGTAAGGATTCGGCAAATTTCTGTTTTTGATCATGGTTTCTGACATTTGATCATCCTTTTCCGAAGCGACTGTATTTAACTTTTAGATGTGTCAAGTTGGTCAATTGCGTGTCAAGTTGGTCAATTACATGTCGAGTTAGTTAAATTACATGTCAATTACGCGAAACGCGAAAACCAAAGTCTACTTAAATCTCATCCTGCGAATATTTTCCCGATGTTATTCTTTACAACCTAGATTATATTAAGGACCTTATAGTAGGTAGTGTTACGGACGCTTTAAGTACGATGTTATAACTACTTGGAGAGGAGTCGGAAGAAGCTAGTTAGTTAATTTAGGCACGGTCTAGGATAGATCCAATAGAGCTATATGACGAGGAATAGTAACCAAGGTCATATGACGTTATACGCAGTATACGCAGTATATAAGGGAAACGTACGTACAATATATATAACACGTACATTATGTATAAGGAGGATTTCATAGGAGTACGGTTATGTATTTAAGGACCCTTAGTCCCTACCTAGATAGTTCCTTCCTTATAGTAATTCTTAGAATATAATTAGAGTTAATCTATTAGGTAACTACTCCACCAGTTATTATTACGTTGTTAACTCTTTTATTTACTTTACCTATACACCTAGCCTATTAATAAGCCTATCGTAGTACCTACTATAAGGTTCCGTTATATAACCACTACCTAGTTACGGTGTTAATATAAGAAGTTAAATAAAATACTACTAAAAGCAGCTACTATAACACTATTAACGGCGGCAACTACTTTAAGGTTAGAAGGCGATACTAGTATAATAGATACTAATTCGTAGCAACTTGTAACGGTTAGACAGCTATAAGAGATAGTTAACTAGTTAATAACTAATAATGCGGTATTAGAAGAAAGGATTAATAGGATAGGAGTAGTAAAGATTAAGTTACTATTAATTAAGAGATACTTAGGAAAGAGATTAAAGCTTAAGGGATTTCTTATATAAATACACTTTAAGGTCACGCAAGAAGGGGTAAAGCTACTAATACCTATAAATCGAATAGCCTATATAGGACTATTCCTATTAGGAAGAGCACTTAAGTAGTTTAAGCCTTATCTTACGGAAATATAGGTAAATAGAATAACGACTACTAATTAAGAGGTATAATTTATATTCTTAAGCTAGAAAGGGTTTATAGAGCGACTTATATAAATATTCGGAGACCTAGAGGCAGTAACTACAGTAGAAAGAAAACTTTAAGATATTATGTAAAGGACCTTAGTAATTAAGTACATAATATAGTTCCAGATATTAGCTATATAAGTTAAGTGGAATAATAGGGCGCTTATAGCACAGTATAAATAAGGACTTAAGGCTAAAGTCTAGGACGTAATTATTCTAATAGAAGATGCGGATACCCTATAGGAGTTAATAGATTAAGTAATTAAGATTAACAATTAGATCTACTAAAGGGAATAGGCTAAAAGAGGCTAGAATAGAGTTCTATAGTTATATAAGGCGTAGAGTACATAATAACTAAAGCTAAGTTAAAAACTATAGTATAGCGTAAAGCTAATGGACCTAAGTAGTACTAAAGAAGCCTATAAGAGATGGAGTAAGAAACCGTAGAAACCTAGAGGTTAAGGATTTAGTAATTATAGGACTAAAAAGTAAAGGCTAAACTAGGGATCTTAGTAGCAGAAGATATTTAGGCAGACTCTATAATAAAGTTAATAGTTTAAAGATAAAGCTTATATAAATTATGGGAAATAAGGTTATTTTATAAGGGATTATAAAGATAGTTAGAGTTACTATATAATAAGGGGAACTAGACTAGTAGTAGAAGACATATATATATAGAGGGATAATAGTATACTATAAGAAACAAAAGAGTGTTTAATTAGAAGTTTCGCGTTTTGTTATAATAACATATACTAAATTTATAAAGACGCTAAGTATGGTGTAAGCTATTAGCTATAAGAGCTAAAACCTATAGAGTATAAAGGAACTAATAAACTAGTTTATAGATCAGATATTAAGGACGATAAATTTAACATAGGCGAAATATTTTATAACGATAAGGTAATAAAGGCGGCTTACTAGGAGTACGTAGACCTTAGAAATATTATACTAGAAGTAAAGGATAATTCCACTATAGAATAGGGAATATTAGTAGGGATTAAGACCCCACTAGATACAATATCTATTACTTTATAAGACTTAAAAAAAAGAAGAATAGTAAACTACTTTAGCACTTAATAAAGGCAAAAGGCTAAAGGCTTAAGATTCTTAAGGTAAGATAAGAGATAACTAAGATTCTTAAGACGAGATAAGGTATACCTAAGGACCTATAATAGATAGAAACCGATAGAGTAGGGTAGTAGCTTAGTTTAAAGATATATAAATAAGCTTAGGATAGAGTTTCCTATAGGTATAAGATTCTTAAGAGGAAATAAGTAAGATTTAAGACTTTTAAGACGAGATAAGAACACCTAAGCCTAGTTAGACTAAGGTAGGAGTAAAGCTTAAGATAGAAGCTAGCTTAGGATTAAGAATCCTATAAAACCAAGATTTTAAAGTATAAATAAGGACTATTAATAAGATTAAGAAGTAAGACGACTTTAAGGATCTACTTATAAGACGCGAAAAGAAAGAAACTATAGAGGAATTTAGAGTGAGAATAACCTTATAGTAGGAATAGAAACTAGATAAGAGATCTAGTATACTAGGTTATATAAGGGATAGAGCACCTGTATAAAGGATTACTAATAGGCCTAGAGTAGGCATATTAAGAGCTAAGTAGCTTACTAAACTAGAATAAGAAGAGGATCTAGGGATTCTAATTAGGTTTAAAGAATGATATATAAAAGGTTATTATAATATAGTAATAAGAAGATACTTCCTTATAAATAAACCGTATACACTCTAGTAGCTGTACTAAAGGTAGTATAGGTAAAGGTATAACGATAAGTGGGAAGATTTCTATATATAGTTAGATAAAAAAGTTATCTAAGACTACCTAATTATAGAAAAGGCTATAAGTTATATTAAAGGAGCCTTAATTATAATATTAAAGGATCTAGAGGAGTAATTAGAGGACTAGAAAAGTGAGAGGTAAATTATAGTACCTATAAATGAAGTTACGACGCTTAGATTAATATAAGAGAGGTTTAAACTTAAGGATGAGAATAAGCTAAGAGTTGACCTAAAATATTAAGCATATTATATATTGGCATAAATTATGTGTGTAGATAATACGTATAATATATATAAAGCACTAAAGGATAAGAACCGGAAGTACCTAATAAGGATATACTGGTTCTTAGACGAGGCGAAATATTAAAACGCTAGGTATATGTATAGTTGGCACTTAGTAGAAGTATAAAGCTAAGGGAGCTTAATGCTTTAGCTAGGAAGATTCCTTATAGAAGAATACCTAGACGGATAATAGTAGTGGGAATGCCTAGAGAATATATATCTATAGTATATTAAAGATAAAAAGCGAACTAAGTATTAGCTAAAGTTAAACTAAGTATAAATAGGATTAAGCAGCTAATAGTTAGGAAAAGTAGAGGCCTATAGAACTAAAGGGAACTAGTAGTAGAGCCTTAGACCCTTAAAGGAATTTAAGAATAACACCTAAATTTATAAGTTAAGTGGCAAGATTAATAGTTTGAGGCATTAATAGATAGTGGAGTAATAAGGAACTATATCTTGCTAGCAGCAGTTAGAAGAATAGGGTTACTATATAGGAAAAAGAAGTACCCTTACCTATTAGTAACAATTTTAGGAGATCTAATAGCCTATAGAGGAGGCATTATTAATTTTAAAACAGGACCTATTTAGTTAACTATTAAAAGGAGATAAATTAAGATGTCTTTCGATATATTACTATTAGGAAATGATAAGGTAGTACTAAAGATGCCTTAGTTATAGGAATATAATTTAAAGATCGATTAGATTATAAGGTAGGTTAATATTAGAGATATTTAACACTGTAAGATATAATAATAAACCAAGTTAGTATAGTACTAAGTAGGAGCAACCTATAAAGAAACGGAAAAAGGATTAAGTTATATACTAAAGAGATACTATAAGTACGGCAAAAAGCTATAGTTACTAGAAAGTGAGAAGCTGTTAGAGTATATAGTATGGGACTATAAGATAGAGTTAGAACTAGGAATAAGTTTAAGGTTTTTTCCAACCTATAAACTTACCGAAGAAGAAGGTAGAGCGTTAAAAGAGTTTATCTAAGAAAACTTACGAAAGGGATATATTAGACTATTATAGTTATTAGCGGGTTATCCAGTACTATTTATACTAAAGAAGAATGGTAAACTTAGGTTATATATTAACTATAGATAGTTAAACAGTATTACTAGAAAGGATAGGTATCCTTTACCCTTAATTAGCGAAATTTAAAATAGGATAGGCAATGTGTAAATCTTTATAAAGATAAATCTAAGATAGGTATACTATTAGATTAGAATTAAGGAAGGCGATAAATAGAAGGTAGCCTTTAGGTTAAAGGAAGGACTATATAAGCTATTAGTTATGCAATTTAGGCTTATAAACGTACTAGTAACGTTTTAGAAGCGTATTAATAATATATTAGGAGAACACTTAGATGAATTTATTATAGTATATCTTAACGATATTATTATCTATTTAATAACTAAGGAAGAATATAGAAAGTATGTTAAATAGGTCTTAGAGAGACTATAAGAAGAATAAATACTAGTAGTAATTAAGAAATGCGAGTTCTTTATTAAGAAGACCGATTTTATTAGATTTATTATTAAACTAGGCTAACTTAGTATAGATNTAAAGAAGANTAAGGCTATAGTAAATTAGTAAGAACTAGAGAACGTTATATAGTTAAGATTGTTTTTAGGGTTTTGCAATTACTATAGGAGGTTTATAGCGTAATAGTTAAAAGATATTAAACCATTTACGCGGTTAATAAAGAAAGAAGAACTATAGGTATAGGGAAAGGAATAGTGAAAATTATTCTAGGAAGTTAAAAGGTTATTTACCTAGGAGCTAGTTCTTAAGATCTATTAACTAGGACTAGAGACGGTTATAGAGATAAACGTATTAGACTTTATACTAGGGGCATACTTTATATAGAAATATTAGGATAGATGGCACCTAATAGTATATTATAGTCGGAAGATAACGCTACTAGCGTTAAACTATAACATTTATAATAAGGAGTTATTAGGTATAGTTATAGTACTAAAGAAATAGAGAGCATTCTTATAAGGTATAGAGAAACTATTTATAGTTAANANNGATTATAAGAACCTAATAGGATTCCTAATAATAAAGGAACTTAACTAAAGACAGGTTAGATAGGCAGAGATACTTATAGAATACTATTTTAAGATTTAGTATACTAAAGGTATAGATAATATATAAGCAGACACTCTAAGCTAGAAAGCTAAACTGCAAAATAATAAAAAGCTATTAGGGGCTTTGTTGCGAAAAGATATAGACGGATTAATTAGATATAATTACCTAAAAATTATAGCGACTTAGGAAGAATTAGATAGAGTTTATAAAACACTAAAGAGCTTTTAGGTATAAAGAATTCTAGAAGTATAGCTAGAAGATCTATAGATAGATATATATACGAACTAAGAAGCGAAGTATATCCTAAGAAGCATAGCAGGGTATTTTATAAAAGATTTCTATAAGGGAATAACTTAAGGATATAATAGAGTAATAGGCTTAGTGTTAAGACTCTAAAAGGAGTATATTATTAATAGAATCTGGGGCTTAGCAAGAAAGGTTATAAGAGAATATCTAGATTGCTAAAGGAATAAACTAATAAGGTATAAGCTATATAGAGGGCTATAACCTATTAAAATACCAGAGAGACTATAGGAGGTTATATTATAGGACTTTATTGTTAAGTTACTAAAGTTAAGAGATCCTATTACTGGACGAGATTATAATATAATTTTAGTAATAGTAGATAAGCTTACGAAGTGGGGATACTTTATAGTATATATAGAGAAAATATTAGTAGAAGATGTCACTAAAATCTATATTAAAGAAGTATTTATAAGATATAGAGTACTAAGTAAGATTATATTAGACAGAGATCTAAGATTTATAGCAGTATTTTAGGAGGTATTCTTAGCGGAATAAGGAGTTAGAGCAGCAACTTCTACTGCATATTATCTATAGATAGACGGTTAAATAGAAAGACTAAATTAGACACTAAAACAGTATTTAAGACATTATATTAATTACGTATAAAATAATTGGGTATTATTATTACTAGTTATATAGTTTATATATAATACAACACTATAAGAAGGAATAGGCATATTACTATTTAAGGCAAACTACGGATATAAGCTAAAAACATCGTTGTTACTATAATAAGTAAAGAAAACGAGTAGCACAGCTAAAGAAAGAATAAAGATGTTAATAAATCTTTATACAGACCTTATAGAATAAAAAAGTACTATAACGCTAAGAGATCTAAGGGACTAGATCTTAAGGAGGGAGATAAAGTGTAGCTACTATATAAAAATTTCAAAAGCAGACAACTAAGTAAGAAGTTAGACTATATTAAACTAGGACCTTTTAAAATCATATAGAGGATTTTACTAGTTATATTTAAGTTAAACTTACCAGCTAAAATAAAGATTTATCCTATATAGTATATTATAATGCTAAAGCTAGTATACGGAAATATTAAGCTACTAATCTATAAAGAAGACACGTATAGAGGATAGGAAGAAGATAAATAGTAAGTTTTAAAGATCGTTAGTTATAAGGACATTAACAATAAAATATAGTACGAAGTTAAGTAGATAGGCTACACTAAGACTACCTAGGAGCTACTAGAGAATTTAAGGAACGCTATAGGAAAGGTATAGGAGTATTAGGAGAAAATAGGTTAGGTAGTATTAATAAGGAAAAATCGCTAAAGAATAAGTCACCTAAGGGGGACCTAGGAAGAGCAGTTACTAAATTACTTAGAACTATTTCCTTCTTAACTAGAGAAGAGTTAGCTTTCTTATTACCAAGTTTCTACAGACCCTATTTTATAAGTTTTTACTTCTTAAAACGAACCTTTTTATAAACCTTTTTAAGACGGATTAACTAAGCGGATACCACGAGATAAGACTTAAGGGCCCGTTACTAAGCATTAGCAGCCTCCCGTTCTGTATTATAAGAATAGCGTAACTCTACCAGAGCTATAAACAGTTTATTATCTAGCCGCGTAGCAGTAGATTAAATATAAGACCCTAAGATAAATTAATTAGGGAACTAGACGACTATTAAGAGTAATAGGTTGCGTATATTTAGTATTAGAGATAAAGTGAACGTCATAGGACGAATAAATATTTGCTTTAGTGCACTTTAAGTAAGAGAACGGTTATTGCAAAGATGGACTCGCTAACGCAATATAGACTAACCCCTCTTTTAAATAGTAAGAACACGGAGACAGTATAATTTCACTAAGAGATAGTATCGCAGCAATAGTATAAGCACGACGTTGCGCCTACAAAGAAGAAGGAGCCTTAGGTATAATAAGTAACGATATTAACCAAATTAATTAGACGGATATTACACCTCTAGTAAACAACTTAGAGATGTTTAAGATCTTTAAGGACGAAGATAAAGAGGAGGGAGATAGTGTTACGGACGCTTTAAGTATAATGTTATAACTACTTAGAGAGGAGTTAAAAGAAGCTAGTTAGTTAATTTAGGCACGGTCTAGGATAGATCTGGTAGAGCTATATAATAAGGAATAGTAACTAAAGTTATATAACGTTGTACGTAGTATACGCAGTGTATAAGGGAAATATATGTATAACATATATAACACGTATATTACGTATAAGGAGGATTTTATAGGAGTACGGTTATATATTTAAGGACCCTTAATCCCTACCTAGATAGTTCCTTCCTTATAGTAATTCTTAGAATATAATTAAAGTTAATCTATTAGGCAACCACTCCACTAGTTATTATTACGTTATTAACTCTTTTATTTGCTTTACCTATATACCTAGCCTATTAATAAGCCTATTGTAATACCTGCTACAAGGTTCCATTATAGGTAGTAAGGTCTTTAAGTATATCTTCCTTAGTAGGCCATTTCTATATAGATATATTGTTTGGGTTCTTATATATAAGCTCTAGGCCCTACTTAATAAACTTATAGGCTTTATCCTCTAGTATATCTAAAATGTAAAGAATCTGGGACTAAACTATATTAAAGTAGTTCTAGTCCCGGTTAAAGACTCCCTTAATCTTAATATATTAGGTCTTAAAATTAGCTTATTATTTTAGTGGAGTGCCTTTTCCGCTAAATATTAGCGGGTCTTTAGATCTCCGTTTTTTCTGCTAGGTTACTACCGTTATTATAGGGGTTAATTATTTTAGAACGGTAATAGTCTCCACTTAGGAGTTAATAGTTCCTATCTAGGAAGCAATAAGGGCACTAAGGTTTTCATTAGCTTTCTTATTGGCGGTGTTTGTGTTATATATATACTATAGTCCTACTTTAATATTATTAAGAAACTTATTAGTATAGTTAATAAGGGTAAAGTAAGCTTTACTAGGCTTAAAGGTCTTAGGGTATAGTAGGGAGCGGTAGATTATCTACGCGATATTAAGGTATATCTCTATAAAGAGGTCTACGAAAACGTCGCGGGGGTTCTAAGTTTCGGCTATTTTGGTGTCGTTGGTGTCGCCTATCTAGGCGCTAGGTAAAAACTAAGGATTATTCTAGGACTATACTAGGGATATATTAGTTTTAGCAGAGGTATATGCAGGTCACGATTACTCTAGGGCGGAGGTTAATTGGCTAGGGTATAAAGAATTAGTAATCGCGACAGGGCGCAAATTAAAGATACTATAAACTGTTATAGTGCTATAATAAAGTAGACTAAATAACTACGTTATAATATAAAGAGGGGAAGAAGGTAGAAAGGGGGTATTGTATATAAATAGTAGGGCCGGCCGCTAAGTCACTAGTGGTAGGCTAGCCAAAAGTAGGAAATAGTACGAGATAGTATAAAACAGTATGCGTTAGGTCAGTGCCGTAACAGTTAAGGAGCTTTTTAGATTTTATAATTGGTATTAGATTTATTATATAGGTTAAGCTACTATTATTAGTTTATAATTTATGTTTAATAGGTTAGGTTTAAATATAGTTATTTTAATCTTATTTATAAGAGGTGTTAAAGTCTTTAATATAAGTATTTTTACATTATAGAGTTCTTCGCGGATTACTTCTATTAATTGCTAGTACTAAGCCTTTAATATAGCCCGTTTCTAGGCTAAGGCATCTATAAAAGACTATTATATTATAGATAACTACTCTCTAATTAGGGCTATAATATTCGTAATTAATATAGAGGGTTTAAGTTCGTTTGCTATTTTAATAGTAGTTATATTAATATAATGTAATATAAGAGTATAAAGAGGCTTTAGAGTAGATTTAAAGGAATAAAATATATTCTATCTAAATCTAGGGGTATAGCTCTTATAGAGAATAAGACATTATGTAAAGAAGAGAAAGGAATAACAAGAGAATCTTATATTTAAATAGTTAGGGGTCTTAGTAGTCGATATATACACATATACGCACGCGGTCTTTAGCGGATTTTAGTAGAATTTAATTGCTTCTAGCAGAACTTGCTTAAAGCGTTTAAATTTATCTATTAAGTATTTTACTAAGACGTTCCTACTATAACTAGGCTAGTCCTATTATAAGAACTTCGCGTTATATAACCGCAATCTATAGTAATCTATGGCAATTTACTAGTATTATAACAATTATATAATCGTAAAGTTCTGCTAAGTTCTGCTAACTAAGTTCTACCTTTTCTACTAGTGCTATAATAAGTATAGTAAGAAGCTATAGAGCCTAGAAAGTAAAAAGCTATTAAAGTATATAGTATAGGATTATAAAATAGAGTTAGAACTAGGAACTAGTTTAAAGTTCTTTCTAATTTATAAGCTAACAGAAGAAGAGTTAGGAGCACTTAAGGAGTTATCTAGGAAACCCTATAAAAAGAGTATATTAGACTATTCTAGTTATTAGTAGAATATCTAGTACTATTTATACTAAAGAAGAACGAAAAACTTAGGCTATATATTAACTATAGATAGTTAAATAATATTACTTAGAAGAATAGGTATCTTTTACCCTTAATTAGCAAAATCTAAAATAGGATAAATAATATATAAATCTTTATAAAGATAGATCTAAGATAGGCGTAATATTAGATTAGGATTAAAAAGGACAATAAATAAAAGGCGGCCTTTAGGTTAAAGGAAGGGCTAAATAAACTATTAGTTATATAATTTAGGTTTATAAATATACTAGTAACGTTTTAGACGCAAATTAACAGCGTATTAGAAGAACACCTTAATAATAATATTATCTACTTAATAAGTAAGGAAGAGCACAAAGAATATATTAAATAAGTTTTAAAGAGACTATAGGAGGAACAGATACTAGTAGCAATTAAAAAAATATAAGTTCTTTATAAAAAAGACTAATTTTATTAGATTTATTAACTAGGTTATATTAGTATAAACTTAAGAAAAATTAAAGCTATAGTAAGTTGGTAAGAACTAGAGAATATAATATAGTTAAGATTATTTTTAGAGTTTATTAACTACTATAAAAGGTTTATCACGCAATAGTTAAAGAATATTAAACCTTTTATAAGGCTTATAAAGAGAGAGAAACTATAGGTATAGGGAAATAAGTTAAAAAAAAAGCTATTTTAATGTAAGGGCACAAAGAGGCTTTGGGGCAGATTTGAAGGAATAATATAAATTCTATCTAAATCTATAGGTATAGCTCTTATAGAGAATAAGACGTTAAGTAAAGAAGAGAGTGTGTTACGGGACACCCCCGTAATACCTTACACACGTTTACCTGTTTCCACCGACTTAGCAATTAGAGACTAACCGCGAAATAGCAATCTAATGGCAATCTAACGGCAATCTACGGCATTCTGCCATATTCTGCCAAGTTTTACTAAATTCTGCTAAGTTCTGCCAGGACCATAACCTAAACCCTATTCTGCCCTATATACGTATTAACTAAGCAACCAAGTTAACAATATATACCCTTTCTTCCCGTTTTCCTACCTTCTTTCCTTACGTAACGTCTTAATCTTATTATACAGTTTATATACATAGCTTAATAATATCTACTTTGCTATATATTATTGTCGCTTATACTTACTCCGTAATACTATATTACGTTAAACCTATACTACCTTGCCCCACCTAATATACAGAACAACCCGGAAGCCCCTATATCTATAACTAACTTACGTAATATATTTACTGAATAAATAAAGGGCCTATAATAGGCCTTTATAAATACCCTTGCCTAATAAAAGGCTTAACACTAAGAAATAATTAGATCCCTAAGAAAAGAAATTAAAGAGATCCGCCGTAACCTACCGTCTGCTATACTATTGCCCCTACCTATTCCTACTAGTGTTAACCTATAAGTACTAGATAGAGAAGACGTGTCTAAGACTAGCTCCTTAACCCTAAATTCGCCAATTAGTGCCCCTATAAAGAAGCTATCTAAACGCCTCCCTAATCCTCCCGCCTATTTAAGTAAAAGAACCAAACTACGCTCCTTCCTTAACTAACTTAAGAACAAGCTAAACGGTAATATTGATCGCTACCCTACCCCTAATAGTTAACTATATTATACCATAAGCCGTCTAACGGGAGACGCCGCGGAAACTATATACCCGTTCTAGCCAAACACTGTAAAAAAACTAGTTACCATACTAAAAGCATCTTATAGCGACCCTAACTAAATTGTAATAGTATAAAGGAAACTAAATAAGATAATATATAGCTCTAAGAGCTTCCCATTATACTTTGCTAAGTTCCACCGCTATACTAAAGAGACTAGATAGAATAAACCCGCCTTAATTAATCGCCTAGTGGAATCCTTAAACTCCGAACTAAAGGCTTCCCTTATAAGAGTTAAACTGCTAGATACCCTTACTGCCTACGCCAATGTTATTAACGGCCTATATAACGATATACTACGCCTTACCCCAAAATATATACCTTAATACTCTGCCCCCTAACCGTCTAAGACCCGCAAGGACCTAGACACTATAGATATTAACGCTAAAACTCTCTCTTACGCCCTAAAAGAATCTGCTAAACGTAAATAACGCATTAAATATGGCCTTTGTTTTAAGTGCGGAAGCAACGCTTATATTTTAAGTTACTGCTCTATCCCCCTGCCCAAAATAGATATTTAAATAACTAGTCTAGGCGGTATACCACTGTCCTAATTATATAAAAGGACAACTAGTATAAGTAACTAATCGCCTTAACTAAGCTCTATTTACTAACCCTAATTATTATCCGGCTCTAACACGTTATATAATAAGCACCACTTATAAGGACGAAGCTATAACTAATACGCTATAAAAACTCCGCCCCAATTGCCTTTAAAAGGAAGGTTTTAGAGCTAAGTCGCTCTCTAGAACGGCTCTGCCTTAAGATCTCATTAAATACTTTGGATGTTATGAACTCTAACTCTTAGGATTATAGTATAACCGTTAACTGCCGCCTATGGCAGAACAATTAACGGGTTAGTGCTCGAGTCTTAATTAATATAGGAGCTAGCGGCATAGGATTTATTAATAAGATCTTTATATAAGATAATGGTTTTACCCTAACCCCCCTTGACCGGCATATTAACGTATTTGGATTTAATGGCAAACGAACCGTCTTAGGCTGTATTACCTATGTAGTATTCCTAAGACTTTAATACCTAAACTACGAAGAACTGATTAGGCTTTTTATTACCACCCTAGGTCACTTAGTAATCCTTAGATAACCCTAGATGAAGCTATATAAGGTAACTATTAACTAGAATAACCTTAAGCTTTTATTTACCGCCTCCTATTGCAAGCAGAAGTGCCTTATAACTTACTGCTTAGACCTAGAACTAAAATCTAAAAAATCCACTAAGATCTACTAATATAAGACTTCTACCGATATCCACTAAGGACCCGAAAATTCCACTGAACCCCACGAATAGACCCTAAGTACTGCACTACCCCGCGCTAAGTAAAAGCTTAAGCTTACTATATGAAAGTACCAGAAGGACTAGTACTCTACTATAAAGAGTATACTTAAAGAACCCGAACCTAAATCTAATACTAACTCCGCACCTAATACTAAACCTAAAGCTAAATAAGAAGCTATGTAAGAAACTATAGACGATTTAAGCGAGCCCGGCACCTTGGATATTTGCATAATTAGAGCTACCCCACTAGCGCAACTTGCTAAGAAACCTAAGTATATAATCTTTGCTATTACGATAGCCGATATTAAGAAGGCCTTAGCACTAAAGAAGTATACTAACCCTGCCATAAAGGTACTAGTAGAGTATTATTATTGCCTAGATGTATTTTTATAAAAGGAAGCTAATAAGCTACTGGAACACCGACTATACGACCATAAGATTATACTTAAAGAAGGAAAGTAGCCTAGATTTAGACCCTTATATAGAATGTCCCAAAATAAACTCTAAGTGCTATAAAAGTATTTAGACGAGAACCTAAGNAAAGGATTTATTAGANNAAGNTNGTCGCNTATNGCNNNACTAGTGATCTTTGTNAAGAAACCTAGNNGCGGNNTACGCTTCTATATAGACTACCAAGCTCTTAACGCCGTTACCGTTAAGAACTAATATCCGATCCCGTTAATATAAGAGACGCTAAACTAACTAAGTAAGGCTCGTTACTATACAAAGCTTAATATTATCTCTATATTTAACTATCTCCGCATTACAAAAGGAGACGAATAGCTTACTGCATTTCGTACCCGATATGGACTATTTAAGTACTTAGTAATACCCTTCGGCCTCGCAAACGCTTTAAGCTTGTTTTAACATTATATAAATAACACCCTGCGCCCCTACCTAGATATCTTCTGTACTGCTTATATTAACGACATCCTAATATATAGTAATAACCTAACTAAATATTGGAAACATGTTAACCTTATCCTATAAGCCCTGCACAGAGCTGGTTTATAATTAGATGTAGATAAATGCGAGTTCTATAAAATGGAAGTTTTATACCTTAAACTCCTTATTTCTATAAACGGTATATAAATGGACCTAAAGAAAGTTGAAGTAATTGTAAACTAGTAAGAACCTAAGAACGTTAAGGACGTAAGAGCCTTTATAGGATTTGCTAATTTCTACCAACGGTTTATTAATAACTTCTCCGCCCTGGTTTTACCCCTTATAGCTCTAACCTAAAAGGATAAAGTTTTTATCTTTAATAAGGAATGTAAAAAGGCCTTTGCCTATCTAAAGGTTATATTTACTACTGCGCCCGTACTCTAATACTTTAACCTAAACCAAATAAGTGTTATAGAAGCCGACTTATCTGACTATGTGTCACGGATTCCGACCGTAGCACCGCCAAGGGCTCGCCCTAGGCGAGCCTTGGCACCCACAGTATATAGAGCCACGGTGCCTCCGCACCTCTTTGCACCTTCGTGCAACATCCTGTCGTGTACTTAGTCAATACCACGACCTTCTCAGAGCCTCTTGACCTCGTCTCGTGACATTATGTTGCACCCAACGGCTCGCATAGGCTTCACCTTACCGCCTATGGAGCCGGCATGGACGACCTGCTTGACTCGTACCGGACCGTCCGTTGGCCGACGACGAAGTTCGATACCCCCCTTAATCTGACTCCCTAGCTCTCGACGGTTCCTAGCGCGTCGATGTCTCTCTCTCTATCTACTGGTCTCTATGATTCTACTTGCCTGCGCATACGACTACGACGACGACGCCGGATCCAAGACCAGCACCTCTATTCCCCGCTATAAGCTCCCGCGGCGAGCACAGGACCAGCGCCTACTGTCTTGCTGTAAGGATACTACTTCAAACTACGACTAATAAATAGTTATCTACTTACACTTAACGAACTTAGAAGAATAGTTATAAGACACCTTAGACATTAAGTTGTCAATCTACCTATCGAATCATCACCTCAGTTAACCGTTCGTGCAACACCTACCAGCGAACACCCCAGCCAATTGTTCGTGCAACGTCTGCTAGCGAACACTTTAAAAGAAAACACTCTGCTAGTCGCCAACGAGTAGCCACAGTACTACGCATAAGGGAGGATCTGCCTTAAGGGACTTCGGGCTTTGTATTTAGGGGGGGGAAAGTGTCACGGATTCGACCGTAGCACCGCCAAGGGCTCGCCCTAGGCGAGCCTTGGCACCCCACAGTATAATAGAGCCACAGTGCCTCCGCACCTCTTTGCACCTTCGTGCAACATCCTGTCGTGTACTTAGTCAATACCACGACCTTCTCAGAGCCTCTTGACCTCGTCTCGTGACACTATGTCACTAGAGGCATCCTGTCTTAATATAATAAAGATGGAGTATTATACCCTATAGTATACTTCTTAAAACGACTAAGCCTAGCCGAATATAACTACGAGATCTACGATAAGGAATTATTAGCTATTATTAGATATTTTAAATAATGGAGACCCAAACTAGAAGGCGCTGGATTTTTAATTAAGGTCCTTAGCGACTATAAGAACCTATAGTACTTTACGACTATAAAACAGCTAAGTTATTGTCAGGCCCGCTAGTTAGAATACCTATCTTATTTCCGATTCTCAATTATATACTGCCTAGGCGTTTAAGGTTAAAAGCCTAACGCCCTAACCTAACGCTCGCAAGACGCGCTAGCCCTAGAAAAAGTGCGCTCTTACCGAAATCAGACTCTACTTCGCCCTAAACTATTTAATCCTCCTACTAAAGACCTTACAGTATATGTCCTTAAAATAACTAATTGATTAATTGAACAGATTATAGTTAATAAATACCTAAATAACGAGTTTATCTAAGAGACGCTTAAGCTAATACAAGATAGCACTAGACGCTTTAAAAAGATTTCTTTAAGTAAATATAAAGCCTATGGAAACCGCTTATATTACCAGAACCGCCTAGTTATACCTAACTATAATAAACTTAAGCTTAAGCTCCTTGAATATGTACACGATCTATTAGTAGCCGGCTACCTAGGCTAAGAAAAAACCCTAGAACTGCTCTAATGAGAATACTATTGGCCGAATATACATAATACGACATAAAGGTACGTCTCTAGCTGCTATATCTGCCGACGAGCTAAAGCTTCGCATAAGACGTATAACGGCCTCCTAAAGCCACTGCCTGTTCTAGACCGAAGATAGAAGGACATCTTAATTGACTTTATTATTAACCTTCCCGTAAGTAAAGGCTGTATAAATATTATGGTAGTTGTAGACCGACTATCTAAAATAAGGTACTTAATCGCCTGCCCTAATATATCAACGCCTACTATCGCCTAACTGTTCCTAGATTATGTATAGAAACTCTATAGACTTCCTAAAACGATTATCTCCGATAGAGGCAGCCAGTTTATTTTTGTATTTTAGAAAGAACTAACTACCCGACTCCGCATTAAAGCACTACTGTTTACTGCATATTACCTAGAAATAGACGGTTAAACGGAACGCGTAAACGCTATAATGGAATAGTATATCCGGATATACACGTTATATTTATAAGATGACTGGATTAACTGGCTTGTATTTGCCGAGTTTACTGCAAATAATTCCGTCTTGGAAACTATAAAGGTCTCCCCGTTTCTGGCCAATTACGGCTAGCACCTACAAATGGGTTTTAAACCTTTTAGTAATGTTCCTTGCCCCGCTCGTTACGCCTTATAAATTGCAGAAGTAAACGAATTTATAGAGAAGATGGAGAAACTATAACGGTTCTTTACTAACAAAATAACATAGGCCTAATCTGTCTATAAAGCCGCAGCGAATAAGAAACAAACCCTAGCGCCAGCTTACTAAATTAGTAACTTTGTCTAGTTAGATATAAGAAACCTAAATATAAAATAACCTGCTAAGAAACTTGATTAGAAGAACGCTGGCCCTTATAAGATTAAGAAGGTTATTTTCTCTTACGCCTACTAACTAAAGCTCCCTAATACGGTTAAAATCCACCCCGTATTTTATACGTCAGTCCTCCGCCCTACTGCCCCCGTATTAGACGCCCTGCCCAGATAGATATAAGACCCTCCCCCACTAGTTAAAGTAGATGGTGAGAATAAGTACTTTATTAAAAGAATTAACGACATTAAGTATAATAAACGGAAACGCTAATATATGTATCTTATAAAATGGAGAGGCTTTACTAAGCCCTTATGGGAACCTGTTAACTCTATAGAACTTATATAAGCCGCAGAAGACTTTTATAAACTCTATTTAGAACTACTACAGCCCCATTTTGCAGAAGCTTGAGTTTAAAGGGGGGGTACTATTATGGGACACCCCTATGACACCTTGCACACATCCACCTGTTTTTACCAACTTAGCAATTAGAGACTAACCGTAAAATAGCAATTTAATGGCAATCTAACGGCAATTTATGGCATTCTGCTATATTCTACTAAGTTCTACTAAATTCTACTAAGTTCTGCTAGGACCACGACCTAAACCCTATTCTGCCCTATGCACGTGTTAACTAAGTAACTAAGTTAACGATATATGCCCTTTCTTCCCGTTTTCCTACCTTCTTTCCTTATATAATGTCTTGATCTTATTATATAGTTTATATACATAGCTTAATAATATCTACTTTGCTATATATTATTGTCGCTTGTACTTACTCCGTGACAGAAAGGAAAATAAGAGAATTATAATTAAATAGTTAGGGGCTTAGTGATCGATGCGTGCGTATATATACACGCGGTCTTTAATAGACTTTAGTAAAATTCAATTAATCTAGTAAAATTTAGTTAAAGCGTTAGAATTTATCTATTAAGTATTTCACTAAGATATTCCTACTATAACTAGGCTAGTCTTGTTATAGTACCCCCTCTTTTAGCTAAAGGTCCAAATAATTTAATTTTAGTTAAGACTTATAACTTATTATATATTATATTTTCGTGTTAAATAGCGGTATAGAGTTTTACTAATTCTATTATTAAATAGGCCAATTAGGATTTTCTATCCCTAAGATAGAAAATTACTATTAGCTTAGTTAAGGCGGTAAGCAGAACTAATATCTTTATAGTAGGTCTTAATAAGGCAGATCTAACTAATTAAATAACTTTAACTAGTAGTTAAAGTTCCTTAATATCTTATGTATTATATAATTGTATTATAAACGTTATAATATATTTTAAGTTCTTTTTAATTTTAAGCTTCCTACTATTATATTTCGTGTATTTATATTAAGTAGCAGTTGTTTACCTTTATATTATATCTATCTAGCTAAAGTAGGCCGCGAAGGATAGTCTTTATAGAATTCTTTTACTAGGGAAGGCGCGTTAGTCTTAATCTAGTTATGGGTTTTCTAAGTTTATATTTTATATCCTTCCCACTTAATAAGGAGTTTAAATTATTTAGATTATATTTTCTATTATATATTATTAATTAAGTTAATAAAGTAAGAACTATTACTATTGTTAACAATTATAGGAGGTAGTGGCGGCACTTTGCAAGTTATAGGTTCATCCTTTAAAGGTTATAATAAGCTTATATAAAATATAAAATATATTTTTATCTTAGTTAATAGTTTAAGCTTATAAGCGTATAGGCTTAGTCTCTTCTTAATTTAGTATAGGCCTGCAAACTTCTAATTAAGTTTCTTTAAGGGTTATTAAGTCTTTAGGTAAACTATATTATTTTCCTTAAAGTCCTACGTAGGAGCTCGTCCTTTATTTACATGCTATTTCTATACTATTTAAGTATACGCTAATTTACTTTATAATAATTCCGTTAACTGCTTTATTTAATTAGTAAAGTTATACGTATTAATTAGTTAAATCCTCTTAATTATAGGTCCTATTATATTAATTATAGGTTATATTTTAAATCTAAGTTAAGGGTCTTATCCATAGGTTGCGTAAAACGGCGTTACGCCTATTAATTTGTTTCTTATATTATTTATAGTAAACTTAATTAAAGGTAGCTACTTTTCCTAGTCGTTTTGCAGGTAAGAGTAGTATATTTATAGGTATTATTCTATAATTTCGTTTACAATTTTAGTTTAACTATTTATCTTAGGATAAAATATAGTTAAAAGTTGTATTTATATACTTAATTATTTATATAGGGCTTATTAGAAGTCTAAAATAAACTAGCTTTTATAGTTAAATATTATTAAATTAGGAAGTCTATATAGCTTAAAGACGTATTTAACAAAATATTTAGCTACTAATATTATATTAATTAAGTCTATAGAAATTATATATTATATTTTTATAAGACAGTTAATAATTATTATAATATTTATAAACGTATTACTGTTAGGTAGGTTAACTATAAAGTTAATTAAGATATCTCGCCGTCTTTATATTAGAATTGGTAATAGTTAAAGTACTCCTTACTTCTTTATATAAGAGGTCTTCTTACATATATATATTTTATATACTTAAACGTATTTTTATATATAGTTATACATTATAGGCTAGTAATATACTTATTAGATAATCTTATAGATCTTTATATAGCTAAGGTACCCTACTATAGGGGAATTATATATAAATTTAAGTATCTTAAATTATAATGGTTTGGAATTTAGGACTACTATTTTCTATTAATAGTATAACTAATTATTATGGATTTTGTATTTAGCGAGTATAACATCCTTATATTACTATTTCCCTATTTAAATTGCTTTTATTATATCTACTATCTAAATATTATTCTTATATTTATACTCTACTAATTTATTAATTTTTATATCCCACTTATTAATTTCTAATTTATTCCTATTAAGCTCCGCGTTTAAAAATATAGGGCGTAGTTTCTTAAAGCGTTTAGGGGGTAGTAGAATTTATAATTAATTTATAATCCGTTTATTAAAGGCGTTTATAAGTAAGTCCTATAATTATTATATTAATAAGTTAGGCTTTTAATTAAGTTTACTAGGTTAATATATAATCTTAAAGTTAAATTATAAAAGGTATTTGGCCTAATAAATTTGGCGCTATATTAATTGCTTTATAGTTATAAAGTACTATTGGTTTTTATAGTCCGTTAATACGCGTATTANNAATAANAATCCTTTAAGTTNTAGACNNNATTATTTAAAGTATNTAATAATTATAAGCAGTTCCTTATTATATATCTTATAGTTTAATTTAATAAGGGTAAGTTTTTAAAAGAGAAAGGCTACTAGGCGTAGCTTACCGTTCTTATTATACTATAATAATACTCCTCCTAATGCATAATTAGACGAGTTTATTTTAATAATATATTTAAGGTCCGGATTAAAATAGGCAAAAATTAAAGTAGTTATAAAATAATATTTTAGGTCATTAAAAGCTTATTTATATTTAGTAGTCTATTTAAATCTTATATTTTTCTTTATTAAGTTTACTAATAGCTAAACAATTTTTAAGAAGTAATTAATAAATTAATAGTAGAAATTTGTAAATCCTAAAAATCCTTAAATATCTTATATACTATTAGGACTTTCCTAGTTTATAATCGCAGCAATTTTCTTAGGGTTTATTTTAATTCTATTACGGGATATAATTAGGCCTAAGTATATAACTTTGGACGCATAAAACTTATATTTCTTAATATCGTATTATAAGCCTGAGTCTTATAAGCGTTTAAGGACCATTTAGACGTACTTTTAATACTTAGAAAGTAAAGACAAATAGATTAAGATATTATTAATATACGTGGTAATAAATATATTAAGGAATTTATAAAGTGTATTATTAATATATTACCAAAACGTACTAAAACCGTTCTTTATGTTAAATAGTATTACTAGGTATTTAAAAAGTCCCTATTATATATAGAAAGCTATATACTTCTTATCTCCTTTATAAATACGGATTTAATTAAAGGTAGCGACTATATTAAGCTTTATAAAGCATTATACTTTTACTAAGTAGTTAAGCGTTTCTTAAAGTAGAGGGATTAGATATTAGTTTTAAATTATAATTATATTTAGGGCTTAATAATTAATATAAAACCTTAAGCCTCCTTTAAGTTTCTTAATAAATAGTATAAGTAAGGTAAATAGTAATTAACTAGGGCAAATAAATCCTTTCTCTAGGTACTCTTTAAAGTATTATTATATTACTAGTAGCTCTTTTTACAATATACCGTATAACGGGCTAAACTTTAGTGTTATACTAGGTTTAAGTTCTATTTTAAAATTATACTTATCTTAATATAGGGGTAGTTAGTTTACGAATTGTTTTTTAAATATATTAATTAGATTATAATATTCTTTAGGTATAAGAGGTTAGGGGTTAATATATTACTTTAGTTCTAACGCCTTTTTAATATCTTCTAGTATTATAGTAAAAATTTTATAATCTTGTTTTCTTACTAACAAATAAAAGGGTACGGCTTATACTATATAAATTTTAAGGGGTTTTAATATATTAACTTCGCATTCTTTACTATAATTAGTAGTTATAACTTTATTATATTAGTTTAAGATTTATAGTGTTGGACTTACAAGGGGATATCACGTAGCTACTGTTCGTAGATAGTATAATGGTTATTGTTTATTCTTAATTAATTAATGTTATAGAAATAAGGAAAGGGGTAAGGAACTAAAGGTTCCTTACCGCGCTAGGGCCACGTTAACACGTAACGACCGCTTACCTTATTCCCAATACTAGTAACTCTTCTTTTATAGTTGCTATCTATATATACTTATAGATTACCACTATATAAAGATATAAAGCTAAGGGAAAAAAGAAGAAGAAGAAGGGTATTAGGGGTTAACGTAAAGACGAGTGGGCCGCTAAGGCGCTAGTCGTAAGCGAGCTAATAGCGATTTTCTATCCCAGGGATAGAAAATCCTAATTGGCTATTTAGAATTAGGGTTTATAGAATCCTTCTACTCCCTTTTAACCTAACCTTTAACTTATATACGTAGAGTATTTATATTAATAAACGTCTCTAGTGCCTTATTTAGGTTTGCCTTTATTATTATATTTACTAGGTTATCTTAGCCATTAATTTATTAAATCTTAAAGAGTTCTTAACGCTTATAGGATTGCTAAAGGGCTATAATATTAATTATAAGACGCTTCTCCTTTATAGTACTAAGCTTAACTAAATACTTATAGAGGGAATATAAGTTAGTNTATANAATTNTAGNNATANNNGGAAGTTTAAGNNAATTTATAATTATNTTNAGGGTAGTTCTAATTNTAATTNCTATGTTAACTCCGCTAACTATTCTATATATCTCTAACGCTAGAACGCTTTAAGTAACNCGNTTACTCTTAGTTAAGCTNTAATAGATAAGATTACCNTAGATTATAAAGTTANTCTCTNTAGTAGATTNNTTTANNATAATAATCTTATATCCTAGCTAGAAGCTAAAATCTTTATTATTTATAAACGACCTATTAATAAATATAAAGAGCTTAGTAGTAGAAAGATTAATAGATATATAAAGTAGTCCCTAATTAAAATAGGTTATTTACTAGAAAAGGTACTTATTTAGGGTAAGAACGTCCTCCTTAGTTAGTTTTTGGTATTAAGTAGTAATAGAGAGATTAAAGGAAGCCTTAGGCTAATAGATAGAAGTAATATAAGCTCCGCAAGCGCGTTACTCTACATATCCTTGCTTTAAGGAATTAACGTTAATAATGTTAATTTTCTTACCTTAACCCTTCTAGTGTAAAGCAATAAAGTCCTTATTTAGGGAAAGGATATATCCATTAAAGAGTAATGGCGTTATTGTATTAAGTCTTTCCTTTAGCTTTGCTATAAGATTTGCCTTTACTAGCTTATCTTCCTTAAGAGCTAAGAATTAATTATCTCCTAAGATAATTATATTATTAGTTTATATACTAATAATTCTAAATAGAGTTCCTATGGTTATAATGAGGAAGCAGGGATTAAATATAGAGATAGTTATTAGAAGCTTCTCTTTATAGTGCTTATTATAGGTAGCCCACTAATAAGTTTCTACTTCTGTAATTCTATATAGTAGCTTAAGCACAACCATAATCGTATCTTTAGGATATTAGTGGTGAATTTACTTCGGAAGATATGCTAGTATTAAGCGCTAAAGGCGTATCTCTAATTAGGTATAGGCTTAAGTAATATCTTATAAATAAACTGCTATTCCGTTCTTTATTAAGAAGGGAGCTAGTATAATAATGACTTGCTAACTAGCTTGTTGAATTATAGGGGATTACATAAGGATTATCTCCTTGCTATTATTGTTGTAGCCTTAAATAATAAGCCTTAATTTCTTAAATAGGGCGTTAGTAGCCTTACCCTTAATCTTATTAACCATTCTTGACTTAAAGATGCGAATTTTATCGAACTTAGTAGGGTCATACTTCTCAAATTTAAAGACTCCTTTTGTAATAAGACTGTTGATTTCCTACTTGTTAGATGCTTAGAAAGGAGCTCCTGGAGTTATAATATAACCTTCCTTTTAGAGCTATTTTGCGAGCTTAAAGTTAGCCTTCTCTTTAGCTATTATAAAGGCCATTAATAACTCGACTCTACTCTCTATAGTAGTAATAAATTGCTCTTTAAAATTAATAAGATATTAGCGATTTTATAATCCCTTTAGGCGACCTCTACTACGTCATAGTTACGGCATATCTACTATAATTATATTAGGATTATAGTCGCCTTCTAGGGCACGTTAATTATGGTTCTCCTCTAGGGCATCTTTTAGGGCATCTTTTAGGGCATCCTATAAANGCTCGGAACTNTTATCTTTATANTAGGGCCTAATAACGGTTAAATAGAATTAAGTAGGTCTATAGGGCATCTAAAGAGTATAAGTTTAACTATTAATTATAATAATTTTATATAGGCCTAACCATCCTCCCTTTTTACGCCATACCCGTACTTTAGATTGGAGTAGTAGATTAAGCGTAGTTAAGGTGTTTAGGCTATTTCTTATTTCTAGTACGTTATTAACCTAGCGCGTAGCGTATAGACGTTATACCTCCTTTATTACTTTATAAATAGCCTTAGCTTATTACATAATAGAGGGAGATAGTGGAGAATTATTAGTTATTTAAGGGTAGGCGCTAAAGACTAGTAATATGGGTATAAGCCTATCTAGGCCAGCGGAATCGTTAACGGCCTTAATAGCTATCTATAAGATAATTTCTTTGCTAGCGTCCTCTAGTTCTGAAGAAATAATCTTATATACTTGGCGTAATGGTGTATAGTATCGCTTTACTTTTCTAATACTGTTATATGCCTTAATAGGGACTTCCTTAACCTTAATTGCCATTGCTTTTGCCTATTATTAAAACTCTATAGATAAGAAGTTTTTTCCTATGTTATAAATAATTTAATTAGGGGGTCCTAGGTAGATATTAATCTAGTATAACTAAAGGGTATCCTATGCATTTCTAGCTAATATATCCCTTAAGAAATGTATGGTTTAGAAGGAGGTTGATAAGTTAATAGCTTAGAGGACTGGCTTGCCATTAAGATATATAACATTAATAATAATACAGAAGTTAAAGTTATAGTTATCTTTAAGGGTAAACTTAAATTGGCCAGGGGACTTTTGGTTTATTTAGTAGTAATAGTAGTACTTTATAAGATGCTTAATTGCTTTAACCTTAACTTTATAACCTACTCGTTAAAGAACCCTAAGTAGTTAGTGAATGGATAGGTGGCTAAAACAATGGTGTAGTTAACATAGCTCTAACTTGGTTAAGTGACTTTAAGCAACGCTCCTTTCTAGTTATTGGAGGAGTAATTAAGGGTAACCCTACTTGCGTATAATGGGCACCTAATTATCTCCCTAAATAAGCATATTCTTAAGGTTATTAAGCTTAATACCTAATTAATTTATATTTTGGATATAGAATAGGAATAGGGTGTTTATAGGAATAATATAGAAGGTAATATATTCTAATAGGGTTTGGACCTTAATTATGCCGAGAGAGATTATAGTACCCTTACTAAAGCGAATTATATATTAGCCTACCGTTAATTAGTTAATTTAAATAGAGCTATTAAGCTGCTAAAGAGCTTGAACTTAAGGTTCTCCTACTATAAATACTCCTACGGCTTTAGTATCTGGCATAATACTATAGAAGACGTTTACTGAGTATCTATTATTAAAGGAGAACGCGGAACTTTCCTTTAGCTTATTAAAGATATCTAACTTTATAATAGAATGGAACGTAGATTAGTTATTAAGGATAGCGACGGTTTATATACTATTTACCTTACTATACTTAATAAAGTATTAGTTGGGAGAGTAGTCCTTAATGTCTATATCCATAAGGAGCTATTCGGCCTTATTAACCTTATCCTTAAGGTCTTTTATGCCTTTATATTAGACTAGAAAGCTTTAAAAGTAGGCTGTAGTAACCTTATAATTTCTAATATTTCTTATATTTTATTGGAACTTGTTATATACCTCCTTTTACTTATTAAAAGAGTGTCTATTTAACTAGTAATTTAGCTTCTTATAAATATAGCACTTCTTCTAATAGTTGTTCCGAAATAAACCTCTATAAGGACCTCTACAATTGCTTTATAGTTAACGTTGATTATACCCTTTACCGTATCCCCTACTCCGGCCACTATATATTTAATCAGTCTAGTTATGATTATATTAGTCTAGAATCCTAATTTAAATAAGGTTTTTAGTATAGAATTGTTAGGGTTCTTATGTTTATATTATAGTGCCTATAGCGGAGCGTAGTTTAGTATATACTCCTTTAAATATATTTATAGGTTTATATAGCGCTAAGTTACACTTAGAAACGCTATGGTATACTAAGATAACCTAGTCCCTTAGACTGTTCTTATTTTGGTAGGTTTTAGTAAAACTATATTAGATTTTCTAGAGTTTATTAAAGAGTAGTTAAAGATACTCTAGGTAAGTTATTATTGGGTTAGAAGCAATAACTCTCTAGAATATAGTCTCCCGCTATTTAGATATATAGAGTTGGTGGTTTTTATTAGTTTTAAAGTAGGCTCTAGTAAGCCAAAGCATTATATTAAAGCTATAGTTTTTACCTATAATATAGTTGTAATAAAATATTACCGCCCGTCCCTTTAATATAATAGAGAAAGTATAATAGAACTAGTAGCATTAAATTCTAACCTTATTATAGTAGTTATAAAATACCTATAGTTTTGCTCTAAGTATATTATACAATTCTCCTCTAAACTTCTTCTTTTTGTCTAAATATACCTTTATTAGATTTGTAACTTCTTAAGATAGAGGCTTATTGGTTGGCTGGGATAGAGGAGTTAGAGGTNGTGGAGGTANANGAAGAGNACNTTTAGGTAGGAGAGNACCTTTAGGTGGGAGAGTAGTGTTCTAGGGGTTTTATTCTAAATTAAAGTTACCTTCTAAAGAATATAGGTTAGTTTTAGGTTTCCGTAGTTAACGTATAATCTTAGCTTCTATCTATACTGGTTCTTCTATACTAGTAAGAACGGCATAAATATTACTGGCAATTAGGTTATCGTCCTTAGTAATATATACCCTATTCCTTTAGAGGGAGTCTTAAAAATCCTAAATAATATTAACATTGCTAAGTACCTAGGTGTTGGCGGTCTATCCTATAAAATCCTCCCTAAAGTATTCCTATAACTGTAAATTAGCGTAGTGGCTATCTTAATAGAATAGAATATGGTATAAAAGAAAGCCGTTAACTTGTTTTACGATATAGGTTATTATATTAAAGGTAAATACATCCTAATCCTTATCAATAAGTTTCGCGTATATAGCTACCCCTAGTAGTAAGGAGTCTTTCTAGTTATTTAGAGTGGCCATAGTTATGTCTTTAGAGGAAGGGAATATTGGTAATATAGGGATTATTATTTAGTACGCGTTTATGACGTATATTTGTGATTATAGGGCTTAGGACCACTTCTGGCCTTAAATCGCGAAGACTTGTAAAGCGTGTTATTCTGCGTAATGGACGTAAGAATCCGTAATCTTAGAAAGGCTTAGGACCAGTTCTGGCCTTTAAATCCTTAGATTTATAGAAGAGTTCTATTTAAGGTTTAGGACCAGTTCTGACCTTAAAAGATAGCTTCCTTTAGCACGAGTAGCACTGGTATAGTGGCTTGTCTCTTCTTGGTGGAATACCTAGCTGCTTTATAGTATAACAGTGAAGTTAACCACTAATTAGTATTGGACTTATAAGGGGATATTATATAGCTACGGTTTGTAGATAATATAATGGTTGTTATTTATTCTTAATTGATTAATGTTATAGGAATAAGGAAAGGGGTAAGGAACTAAAGGTTCCTTACCGCGCTAGGGCCACGTTAATATGTGACGACCGCTTGCCTCATTCCCGACATATAGTAAGGGCAATTTATATTATATTAAATTTAAATAGTTATATATATATTTATAGGGCGAGTAGTATTTTAAGTAATAACTTTGGCAATAGGTTATACGGAATTTTAGTATTTCTTTAACCCAGCTAATTAAAGGGTTATGTTGTTTTAGCTATCTATATCTAAGTATTACCTTATAATACTTTAAGGGTATTATAAATAGGGAATATATATTTAAGGTATTTACCTATCTATATCTTTATAAGAGTATAGTGCGTTAATTTGCCGTATATTAAAGGCTTACTATTAAAGTCTTATAGGCCTTAGGGCTTATTAAGTTTTTACGTAGTGTATATTAATAAAGCCTATACTAGTAACTCCACTATCTATTAGGATTTATACCTCCTTTTATTTTTTAAGTATTTAAATTTTGCTAAATATATTAAGGGAGTTATATTATATATTAGCGCTAAAAGAGCCTACCTTAGCTACCTACCCTATGCGTTTATGCGGTCAATCGCCGGCTTCCTAAAGAAGGGAAAGGGCTACTTTCTTCCCTACGCGCAGGAGGTGCTAGAGGAGGCCCTTTACTTAAAGATATAGTCTAAGACTAACGTCTGGCTAAAACGTATAGAGACCTACTACTTAAATAGGGCCGATAATAAGGTTATACGGCTTGACCTTACGGGTTTAGGATTTCTACGCCTCCTCTATGCGCTTAGGGTAATCCTATTATAGAACTTAGTAATCCTACATAAGTAGTTCCCGCTCTACCCCCTATAGAAGGACTTCCTCTTTAGCTATAAGGAGTACTAGAGGTTTACTACGCGGGTAAAAAGCTTATTAGCTAATATAGTTACGCCGAATAAACTAATAATGTGGAAATACTGGCCCGCTTATAAGGCCGTAGCTAAGCTAAGATATAAGGCCGCAATCTTAGAAATTAAGGGGGTTTAGTTGCACGTATATACGATCTTAGAACGCCTTAGTAAAATAGAAAGGTTATTAGTATTATTCGCACCTACACTTATATAGATCTAGTAAGGAAAGATAGGCATCTAGATAGGGCCTACGGAGTCCGTATATCTACTATCTACTATAATATCTACTATAACGTCTACTATATTCGCGCCACCTACTTAGCTATCTACTATATCTGTACCGCCCGCTTAGCTATCTACTATATCCGCACCCCCCGCTCCACTATCTACTATATCTATACCCCCCACTTAGCTGTCTACTATATCCGCACCCCCTACTTAGCTGTCTACTATATCCGCACCACCCGCTTAGCTATCTACTATATCCGCGCCGCCCCCGCTAGCGTAGGCGTAAGTAGATACTTAACTACCTTTCCTATTTATCTTTAACCTATAGGCGTTACTAAGAAAATATAAGATGCTTTAAGGCGGCAATTTGGTATTCTAGCTCTAGGCTAAGTAGACTTTAGGGCTAGCGGGTAGGCCGTTAATTAAAGCTCTTAATTACTACTAGGGGGCGCGCTAGCGGGTTAACGGCGAGGCTATATTCTATAGCCGTTGCCGTAAAATAATTAAGGATATAAAACGGCGCGTAGAAGACAGTATAGTAAGAGATAAGAGATAGGCTATTAACTAGCTAGAGTAGCTATGGGGCCAATATTCTTTAGATTGGCTTTATAAGAATATCTAACTACTAGCTCTTAGGGCAGGGGAGGAAGAAAAAGGCTTTATATTAAATACTATATATATATATATAATACTATCTCACTATAAGACTACTATAGTGACTAAGACGCCTTAATATAGGACTATACTATAGTAACTAAGACGCCTTAATATAGGACTACTGTAGTGACCGAGACGCCTTAATGTAAGACTATACTATAGTGACCGAGACGCCTTAATATAAGACTATACTATAGTGACCAAGACGCCTTAATATAGGACTATACTTTAGCGACCGAGACGTCTTAATATAGGACTATATTATAGTAACTAAGACGCCTTAATATAGGACTACTGTAGTGACCGAGACGCCTTAATGTAGCGACCGAGACGTCTTAATATAGGACTATATTATAGTAACTAAGACGCCTTAATATAGGAATAGCACGCGTTTAGGTGTTTAAAATTTAGAGTAATATTACGTAACTGTCCAGAAGTACCGATCTAACTTAAATTATATACCTTTTCGCCCAAAATCGCGTGCAAAGGTACTTGGGGGCGGTCGCTGCGCGACCTCATACGGGGTTCGCGCCAATTATTAGTAGGGGTGGCCCGAACCTTGTATTAACCTAGGTCGTAACTAAGCCAAATAACCCCCCCTAATATGTGATAGGTATTAGAGGTCCGGGTTAGGCTTGGTATAACCTTATGTTACGTATAAGCCCCTAAGGTCCTTAATATATCGTCTAAATATCGCACCCCCCCCTAGGTAGTGGCCCCTACTTTTTAGACGCGTTTTTAAGGCCTAGGTTAGTACTGGGTTAGTATAGAGGGCCTTAACGCGCCTTTAACCTCATTGTTGTCTTAATAATCTATTTTCCAACCCTTTACTATTCTTATGCCCATGATAGCTCGCGTAGGGCTTCTAATTTTATATAAAAAGGCCTACCGCAATTCTAATTCTATAATATAGAGCTCTCTTCTTCTTCTTCTATAATATTTACGCGTTTAGTAGCTTTATTTACCCGCGCCGCGCTTACGCGTTTCCCCCTTACCTCTTACGGATATGGAGTCTTTTAAGAATCTTTTTACCCTACGGTCCACTTTACGGCTAAAGGAAGCCCCTTTAGCCTCCCCCCTTATAGCCTCTAGAGCGAATTTAAGGCCCAGATAGTGCGGCTATAGGATATTTATAAGGCCTAGCGCTTAAAGAATACTATAAGGGCGTATAAGCTAAAGCAGAAAGAGTGGGAAGACTAGTATATAAGATTAGAAGGTAATATAGACGGCGCCTAGGTAACGGAAGATAAGCTTTACCTATTTCTAGAGCAGTAAGTTATTAACTAAGAATTATGGGCCGCTAGCTATTAAAAACGCAAGTTAAAACGGAAAGAGATATAGAAAGATAGTAAGCGGGCGAAAAAGAGGCAGAAGACGGCTAAGGCGGAAGGGTAGCTAGGGGGGAAGGCAGTTATAGGGGTAGCCGCAGCTATAGGGGAAGAAGCTATAAAGGATAAGGAAGGAGAGATATAGGATAAGGAGGCCCTAAACGCCCTTTTTAATAAGATAGTCTGATACTTAGTTATAAATAGCTACGTCTTCGCTATTACTAAGCTCTATATATAGTAATCAAAAGGTAAAGCCTTACAGCCGCTATAGGGGGTAAAGCTTTTAGCGATACTAGATAGCGTCCGCCATAATAAGGACCGGATTTAACGCGTTAACTTTATTAACTAAGGCCTATTTATAATTACTGGCGGCTATAACGTTAAAGGGCTTAAAAGGGCGATTACTTAGTGCTAGGAGATGGGCTCTAAAATGCCGGGTTTAGTTAAGTCTTACCTTTAAACTGCGGCCGAGCATTTATTAGGTTTGTATATTACTAGTTTATATAGCTACTATTTTCTAACCTATTCCTTTCCTTAGGCCATACTACCGTTACCTAGGGTAAAAGTAAATGCGATATTTAGCTTACTAACCTCGTCCTTATTAAACTAGAGAATAAAGGGCCTAAACTAGACGAGCTAGCGCTATATATAATTATGTTAATAATATAGAGGAAGTAAAATTAGTATGGCAAGGTTAAGTATATAGGCTATATGCGTAATATTAACCCTATCCTCTACCCTCTCTCTATAATAGCTTTTTACTTCTTTAACCGCTAGGGTAAGAATAGCGCTAAGAGCTTTTTATCCTTTTAGTAGCTAGAGGACTACTATAACCTATACGTTTTCCCTAGTAGTATTAAAGTACCGTAATAGCCGCTAAGCTATTATACGCAGTTTAAATGAAATAAGAAGATGTTCTAGGGGGTAGAGATTTACTTAAAAGAGAAAACCTATAGCGCCTGTAAGTAGAGCGTCCGGTATATTAAGCTTAGCGGCGTTAAGGAGACCTAAATTAGATGGGCCGGACGCTAGAATACAGACGCGATAATAGGAGCCTACCTTAGCTACCTACCCTATACGTTTATACGGTCAATTACTAGCTTCCTAAAGAAGGGAAAGGGCTACTTTTTTCCCTACGCGCGGGAGGTGCTAGAGAAGGCCCTTTACTTAAAGATATGGCCTAAGACTAATGTTTAGCTAAAATATATAGAGACCTACTACCTAGATAGGGCCGATAATAAGGTCGTACGGCTTAACCTTATAGGCTTAGGATTTCTACGCCTCCTTTATACGCTTAGGGTAATCCTATTATAGGACTTAGTAATCCTACGTAAGCAGTTCCCGCTCTACCCCCTATAAAAGGACTCCCTCTTTAGCTATAAGGAGTACTAGAGGTTTACTATATAGGTAAAAAGCTTACTAGCTAACGTAATTACGCCGAATAAACCAATAATGTAGAAATACTAGCCCGCCTATAAGGCCGTAGCTAAGCTAAGATATAAGACCGCAATCTTAGAGATTAAGGGGGTTTAGTTATACGTATATACGATCTTAGAACGCCTTAGCGAGATAGAAAGGTTATTAGTATTATTTATACCTATATTTATATAAATCTAGTAAGGAAAGATAGGCATTTAAATAGGGCCTATAGAGTCCGTATATCTACCATCTACTATAATGTCTACTATAACGTCTACTATATCCGCGCTACCTGCTTAGCTATTTACTATATCTATACCACCCGCTTAGCTATCTACTATATCCGCACCCCCTACTCCGCTATCTGCTATATCTATACCCCCTACTTAGCTATCTACTATATCCGCACCCTCTACTTAGCTATCTACTATATCCGCACTACCCGCTTAGCCATCTACTATATTTGCGCCGCCCCCGCTAGCGTAGGCGTAAGTAGATACTTAACTACCTCTCCTATTTATCCTTAACCTATAGGCGTTGCTAAAAAAAATATAAGATGCTTTAGGGCGGCAATTTAGTATTTTAGCTTTAGGCTAAGTAGACTTTAGGGCTAGCGGGTAAGCCGTTAATTAAAGCTCTTAATTACTACTAAGGGGCGCGCTAGCGGGTTAATGGCGAGGCTATATTCTATAGCTGTTACTATAAGATAATTAAGGATATAAAACGGCGCGTAGAAGATAGTATGGTAAGAGATAAGAGATAGGCTATTAACTAGCTGGAGCAGCTACGGGGCCGACGTTCTTTAGATTAGCTTTATAAGAATATCTAACTGCTAGCTTTTAGGGCGGGGGAGGGAGGGAAAGGCTCTGTATTAAATAGTATATATATATATATAATACTATCTCACTATAGGACTACTATAGTAACCGAGACGCCTTAATATAGGACTGTACTGCAGCAACCAAGACGTTTTAATATAGGACTACTGCAGTAACCGAGACGCCTTAATATAAGACTATACTATAGTAACCGAGACGCCTTAATATAAGACTATACTATAGTGACTAAGACGCCTTAATGTAGGACTATACTTTAGCAACCAAGACGTCTTAATATAGGACTATATTACAGTAACTAAGACGCCTTAATATAGGAATGGCACGCGTTTAGGTGTTTAAAATTTAGAGCAATATTACGCGACCGTCTAGAAGTACCGATTTAACTTAAATTATGTACCTTTTCGCCCAAAATCGCGTGCAAAGGTACTCGGGGGCGGTCGCTGCGTGACCTTGTGCGGGGTTCGCGCCAATTATTAGCAGGGGTGGCCCTAACCTTGTATTAACCTGGGCCGTAACCGAGCCAAATGACCCCCCCTAATATGTGATAGGTATAGAATAGTTAACAACGTAAACATAACTAGTAGAGTGGTTGCCTAATAAATTAACTCTAATTATATTCTAAGATTTACTATAAAGAAGAGAAACTACCTATAGAGACCGTGTGTCTTTAAATATATAACTCCTCTCTATAGTAAAGGGTTTAGTATATTAATACGTTAGTATATTAGTATATTACGTTCCCATATTCCTATATTCCCACATTTTAAACTTATAATGTAACTAGCTATATAACTTAGCTACTCCTTATTCTATAGCTTAATCGGTTCTAGCGCCTCCTATACTATTTTAACTAACCTATTTATATCTTCCCTTAGTAGTCGTACTACTGCTAATATAAGGTCCGTAACACTATCCCCCTCCTCTTTATCTTTATCCTTAAAGATATCTCTTATCTCTAAGTTATCTATTAGAGGTATAGCATTCCTATCTTTAATTTAATAACTTTTATTATTTCTAATACTTTTTATTAAATCTTTTGCGTCTAATTATTATAACTAGCTAGTGACATTTATTCTTTCCCTTAGTAAAGTTATGCCGTCTTATTCTTGTTATACAAAGAAGAAGTTAATATATATTATAATCGCTGCTCTATCTAGTTACTAACCTTCTTCCTATGCTAAATATATGTAAGTAAATATGCGATTATCCTATAATATTTAATCCGTTTCTAACACTAAGTATATATATCTTGTTATTCTTTATAACTGTTTAGTTTCTTATTTAATCTATTCTAGGGTCGCGCGTATTAATAGCGGCCGAAAAACTAGAGAGTAAGCTAGCTAAGGCCCTTACTAAAGTTTAACGTCGTTTTAATAAGGCGTTTTAGGCTCTAAAAGCTTAACTAGATACTGTTACGGCTCCGTAACGGATCTAGTCAGGGGGGTTCGCTTACGTCTTGGCTCCATGTATATAGACGTGTCCTTTCCACGACCTTCTTCTGCTCCTCATTTTGATATCCTCGTTAATAGACAATCCAATTGTACAGGCTTGCATACGTTCTTTACGGCGCTCGTGCCTCGATTGACTGAGTCGCTATAATAGATACTTATACTCGCCTAAGCCGTCTAGTAAAGGTGCGTAAGAAGGTGCGCTTAAAAGAGTTGCGTTTAGTAGAGTAAGGTCTGTCTAAACTTAAGGCTAAGGAGGCTAAAAAGAATTCCGGTTAAAAAGAGGTAGAAATAACTAATACGCTAGCGGTAGATTCCCTAAGTAATCCGGCTTATTTATTACCTTTAACTAATTCTTTTATTTTAGGCTCCTTTTTAATATTACCTAACCTATTCTCTTCTAATACTCCTATACCTTTTCTATAGCATTTTTTAAGTTTTATAATAGTTCCTAGGTAGTCTTATTATAGCCTATCTACTTAACCTTATACTATAATTTATTATTAATATCCTTATAACTAATAATCTTTAAAACTTACTATTTATCTTCCTTTTATTCTTTATACATAACGTATTCTACCAGCGAGCCGGCCACCCCACCGAGCCGGCCACTTCAAAATACACCAAAAAGTCGATATTTGAATCTTAAATATCTCAACCACTACTTAATAATATTTTCTAAAAATTTAAATATAAGCTTTTATATACCTATTTTAGTACTTATTACAATATAAGAGTATGCGCTTCGGTAGTTGTTAAGATATTTAAAAATATCTCTATTTTTAACCCCTAAACTCTATATTATAATAACCACCAAGCTGCACGCTTTAGTATTATAATATACACTAAAATAGGTATATAAGAGCTTATATTTAAATTTTCAGAAAATATTATTAAGTAGTGGTTAAGATATTTAAGATTCAAATATCGGCTTTTTGGTGTATTTTGAAGTGGCCGGCTCGGTGGGGTGGCCGGCTCGCTGGTAGAATACGTTATCTATTTTATAAATTAGTGGCTTAATATTTCTATATACTAGCTCTAGCATTATAATATACTATATAGGGTAGATCTTTATTTTAGCTAATAGGTTTAATTTAAATATAACTAAGGAAATTCTTTATATAATTTTGAAAGGTCCTAATCTAATATAGTCTAATTTCTTGCTTAGTTATTAACTCTTAAAATTTTTATATAGTAGCCACACTTTATCCCCCTTCTTAAGATCTAGTCCCTTAGATCTCTTAGCGTTATAATACTTTTTTATTCTTTTTTATATCTTTTTTACTAATTCTATAAGGTCTATATAAAGATTTATTAACGTCTTTATTCTTTCTTTAGCTATACTACTCATTTTCTTTACTTATTATAGTGATAATAATATTCTTAGCTTATATCTATAATTTGCCTTAAATAGTAATATGCCTATTCCTTCTTATAATATTATATTATATATAAACTATATAACTAGTAATAATAATACTCAATTATTTTGTATATAATTAATATAATGTCTTAAATACTATTCTAGTATTTAATTTAATTTTTCTATCTATCTATCCATTTGCAGATAATATATAGTAAAAGTTACTACTCTAACTCCTTATTCCGCTAAAAATACTTCCTAAAATACTACTATAAATCTTAGATCTCTATTTAATATAATTTTACTTAATACTTTATATCTTATAAACACTTCTCTAATATAGATTCTAGTAATATCCTCCGCTAAGATTTCTTCTATATATACTATAAAGTAGCCCTATTTAGTTAAATTATTTACTATTACTAAGATTATATTATACTCTTATCTAGTAATAGGGTCTCTTAACTTTAGTAACTTAATAATAAAGTCCTATAATATAACCTCCTATAGTCTCTCTAGTATTTTAATAGGTTATAGCCCTCTGTATAGCTTATACCTTATTAGTTTATTCCTTTAGTAATCTAGATACTCCTTTATTACTTTTCTAGCTATGCTTTAAATTCTATTAATAATATATTCCTTTTAAAGTCTTAATACTAAGCCTATTACTCCGTTGTATCCTTAAGTTATTCCTTTATAGAAGTCTTTTATAAAATGCTCTGCTATACTTTTTAGGATATACTTTACTTCTTAATTTTCGTATATATCTACTTATAGATCTTCTAGCTATACTTCTAGAATTCTCTATACCTAAAAGCTCTCTAGTATCTCGTAAACTCTTTCTAGTTTATTATCCTCTTAAATTACAACTAACTTAGGGTAATTATATCTAATTAATCTATTGTTATCTTTACGTAGTATTGCTCTAGATAGTTTCTTATTATTCTATAATTTAGCTTTTCTGCTAAGTGCGTCTACTTTTATATTCTTAGTTCCTTTAGTATACTAAATCTTTAAATGGTATTTTATAAGCATCTCTACCTATCTAACTTATCTATAATTAAGTTCTTTTATTATTAGGAACCCTATTAGGTTCTTATAATCCGTCTTAACTATAAATAGTTTCTCTACGCCTTATAAAAATGCTCTCTATTTCTTAAGTGCTATAATTATACCTAATAACTCCTTATTATAGATATTATAGTTTAACTCTAATAGTGTTATTTTCTAACTATAGTATACTACTAAATACTATACGTCCCGATGCTTTTATAGTAAGTATACTCTTAGTATAAAGTCTAATGCGTTTATTTTTATAACTATGTCTAGTCCTAGTTAATAGATTTTAAGGATTAGCTCCTAGGTAAATAATTCCTTAAGTTCCTTAAATAACTTTTTTATTTGTCTCCTTATACCTATAGTTCCTCTTTCTTTATAAGCCTAGTAAATAGTTTAATATTCTTTAACTATTATGCTATAAACCTTCTATAGTAGTTGTAAACCCCTAAAAATAACCTTAACTGCGTCACATTCTTTAGTTCTTACTAACTTACTATAGCTTTAATCTTCCTTAGGTCTATACTAATATAACCTAGTTTAATAATAAATCTAATAAAATCGGGGTTTCTAGTAAAGAACTCGTATTTTTTAATTGCTACTAGTATCTATTCTTCTTATAGTCTCCTTAAGACCTATTTAATGTATTCCCCGTATTCTTCCTTAGTTATTAAGTAGATAATAATATTATTAAGGTATACTATAATAAACTTATTAAGGCGTTCTCCTAATATATTATTAATTCGCTTCTAAAATATTACTAGTGTATTTATTAATCTAAATTATATAACTAATAGTTTATATAGTCCTTCCTTTAACCTAAAGGCTGCTTTTTATTTATTGCCTTTCTTAATTCTAATCTAATAGTACGCCTATCTTAGATTTATCTTTATAAAGATTTGCATATTTCTTATCTAATCCTAGATTTTGCTAATTAAGGGTAAAGGATACCTATCCTTCTAAGTAATGCTATTTAACTGCCTATAGTTAATGTATAGCCTAAGTTTTCTATTCTTCTTTAGTATAAATAATACTGGATAACCTACTAATAACTGCGATAGTTTAATATATCTCTTTTATAAATTCTCTTAGACAAACTCTTTAAGTGCTCTTAACTCCTCTTAGGTAAGCTTATAGGTTAGAAAGAACCTTAGACTTATTTCTAGTTCTAACTCTATCTTATAGTTCTATACTATATAATTTACTAGCTTTTTACTTTCTAGGCTCTATAGTTTTTTACTATATTTATAGTATCTCTTTAGTATATAGGATAACCCTTTCTTGGTTTCCTTATATGTCGCTCCAACTTAGTACTATACTAACTTAGTCTATTATTATACTCTACGTTATTAAGTATTTTAATATTAACCTAGCCTATAATCTAATTAATCTTTAGATTATATTCCTATAATTAAGGTATTTTTAATACTGCCTTATCCCGTCCTAATAGTAGGATATTAAAAGACATCTTAATCCGTCTTTCTTTAATAGTTATTTAAATAGGTCCTGTTTTAAGGTTAATAATCCCTCCTTTATAGGTTATTAGATCTCCTAAAATTATTACTAATAGGTAAGGTTATTCCTTCTGTCTATAAAATAATCCTATTCTTTTAATTACTACTAGTAAGATATAGTTCCGTATCGCTTTACTATTTATTAGTACTTTAAACTACTAATCTTGCTAATTAACTTATAAATTTAAGTGTTATTTTTAAATTCCTTTAAGGGTCTAAGGCTTTACTACTAGCTTCCTCTAATCCTATAGGCCTCTACTTTTCCTAACTATTAGCTACTTAATCCTTATATACTTAGCTCGCTTTTTTAGCTAATATCTAGTTTACTTTTTATCCTTAATATGCTATAGATATATATTCTTTAGGCATTTCTACTACTATTATCCGTCTAAGCATTTTTCTATAAGAAATATTTTTAGTTAAAGTATTAAGTTTCCTAACTCCTAAACTTCTATTAAATGCTATCTGTGTATATACTTAGTATTCCTATACTATTACTTATCTAGTGCCTAATATATCCTTACTAGATACTTCTAATTTTTCTCTTTTAGATTCTTATGCATCTTATATATATTATCTACGTATGCAATCTATAATAGCATATAGTGTGCTAGGTGCTTTAGGTTAACTCTTAACTTATTTTTATCTTTAAGTTTAAACCTCTATTATGCTAATCTAAACGTTATAACTTTATTTATAGGTACTAAGATATATCTCTTACTTCTCTAGTCCTCTAATTATTCCTTTAGATCCTTTAATATTATAATTAAGGCTCCCTTAATATAACTTTATTGGTATCACCCGGGGGGTACTGTAATTGCAATATAAGGTAACTGTTTCTTGGTTTATTCGTGTTCTGTCTCGTCTACTAAAAGAGAAAGAAAGGGGTAGTAAAGGTCGGGCTATCTATCGGGCCGTAGGTAGTTAGGTGACCTACGCTACGCATACAGCCCCTACCGCATACGCTCTACGCCATTCATCTAATAACAATATTTATAACCTCTACTCGTACAGACACTGGCGACATTTATAAAAAGGAAAGAAGGTAAGAAAGTACAAAGGAGAAGTATATAGGTCAACGGGTGCTTAGGGCAGTAATCGCGGATGTTTCGGGTATTGCGAATATTACGGATATTACAGACGTTGCGGATATCGTTACGGATATTGCGGATATTGCGGTGGAAACAGGTAGGCGCGTATAAGGTATTACTAAGGTGTCCCATAATAGAGCATAGTTAAAGTTAGAACTAAAGGTATGGCGGCTTTAGAAGGTATAAAAGTTATTATAAACCATAGGGGAAAATAGGTGGAAGGGCTAATAACCAAGCATTGTATAAGATTGTTCCTCCTCCTAAGTCTAGTTGCTATTGTTAGGTAAATTACAATAAGATATACTGTTATCGGCTAGGTTGCCTAAGGTCGTACTCCTACTGCTAGGCAGGCTGCTAAAAGTTATACTATTACTAAGTAGGTTGCTAGGGTATAAGTGCAACGGGTGTTTAAGGGTAGTGCGGCTTGCTAGGGTATAGATGTAATAGGTAGTTAAGGTGTTATAAGGGTATTCGTAGAGGGAGCTATAACGTTTATTAAGGGAACCGTGACGTTTGCAGAGGGAGCTGTGACGTTCGCAGAGGGAGCCGTGACGTTTTTAGGCGGAGCCGTAACGTTTATAGGCGAAGCCGTGACGTTAGTAGATGGAGCCGTAACGTTTATAGGCAAGGGAAGCTCGGCCGTAGGAAGGTCATTTAAGACGGCTGAAGCTGGGGTGGCAGACGACACCAGAGTTAATGGACGTAATTTAAGACGGTGGTTAATAACATATGAATTAAAAGGTCCTTTAGTACTAATAAATAGTCTAATTTCTGCATCTAACCATTCCATATAGTCGTTCTCGTAGGCGACGTTATACAGTACTTATGGTACTAATTTGCTCTTCTTATTAAAGACCTATACTCTATTACGTTAGAGTAGTTACTTAAGTCCCCTAAGTTCAGACCTGTCGGCGTCTTTAAATATCTACACTATAAAATTATTAAAGTCCTCTTGGTATAATTCCTATAAGCTTTTATCCTTAAAGTTATACTTAATATACTCTTTAATTTTAAAGTTAATATAGTTAGTAAGATCTTCTACGGTAGTCTTATTGGTTAGGGTAATCCTATTACCCCAGTCCGGACGTTAAATTCCTATATCGGACATAATTAACTGACGTAGATTGTGGTATTCGTGGCTTGCAAAGGCCGTAAAAAGGGAGGGGATACGCTGGCGTTTAGGGCGTGCTGTTGACGTAATTTTCGACGTAGCAGATCTGCAAGGTAGCAGACGGTGTCGGGATTATAGGTAGGTGGGTGCCGCTGACGCTGCTGGGTTATAGGATGCTGCCGAAGCTGCTGGGTGTACTGGCTCAGTAAAGAGGTCGTACTGGGTATTAATTTGCGTAATAGACGCGAACCGGACGAAGCCTTAGTAGGAGCCAGTTCTTTGAGTTCCCAGGGCCTTAGTAGGAAGGGTTCTCCTTAGCAAACGCGACATAATCGACGGGCCTTAGTAGGAGCGATCGCGTATTATCTCTCTTCGTAATAACACCGGATTCTAATCTGTAATATCACTAATCAGTGTCGGTATCACCCGGGGGGGTACTGCAATTGCAATATAAGGTAACTATTTCTTGGTTTATTCGTATTCTGTCTCGTCTACTAAAAGAGAAAGAAAGGGGTAGTAAAGGTCGGGCTATCTATCGGGCCGTAGGCAGTTAGGTAACCTACGCTACGCATACAGCCCCTACCGCATACGCTCTACGCCATTCATCTAATAACAATATTTATAACCTCTACTCGTATAGACAAACTTATTACCTTTTCCGTAATAGGGTAGTCCTAAATAACTCGCTTATCTAACTATATATAGAAATCTTCCTACTTATTATTATATCGCTGCCTATACTACTTTTTATATAGCTGTTAGAGTATATACGGCTTATTCGTAAGGAAGTATCTTCTTATTACTATATTATAACAGCCCTTTATATATTGTTCTTTAAATCTAGTAGGGATCCCTAGATCCTCTTTATTTTCTAGTTTAATAAGCAACTTAGCTCTTAATATACCCGTTTTAAACCTATTTATAATTCTTTATATAGGTGCTCTATCCCTTATATAACTTAGTATACTAGTTCTCTAATCTAGTTTTTATTCTTACTATGCGATAATTCTTTACCTAAATTTCGTTATAGTTTCTTTTAGTTTTTACCTTATAAGTAGATCTTTAAAGTCTTCTTACTTCTTAATCTTAGTTTATTTAATAGTCCTTATTTATATCTAGAAATCTTAGTCCTATAGGATTTTTAATCCTAAGCTTCTTTCTTTCTTAAGCTTAGCTTTAGCCTTAGTCTAACTAGGCTTCTATAGTATTCTTATCTTATCTTAAGAATCTTAAATCTTACTTACCTTATCCTGAAAATCTTATACCTTTAGAAAACTTCGTCCTAAGCTTATTTATATATCGCTAAACTAAGCTATTGCTCTGCTCTATTAGTTATCGTCTATTATAGGTCTTTAAGCTTATTTTATCCTATCTTAAGAATCTTAATTATCCCTTATCTCGTCCTAAGAGTCTTAAGCCTGTAGCCTTTTGCCTTTATTAAGTGCCGAAGTAATTTACTATTTTACTTCTCTTATATCTTATAAGGCGATAGATATTATATCTAGCGGGGTCTTAATCCCTACTAATATTCCCTATTCTATAGTGGAATTATTCTTTACCTCTTTTATAATATTTTTAAGGTCTATATACTTCTAGTAAGCTGCTTTTATTACCTTATCGTTATTAAATGTTTCGCCTACGTTAAATTTATTATCCTTAATATCTAATCTACAAAATAGTTTATTAGTTCCTCTAAACTTTGGTAATTTTAGCTCTTATAGCTAATAGCTTACGCTATACTTAGCGTCCTTATAAATTTAGTATATATTATTATAATAAAACATAAAACTTCTAATTAAACATTCTTTTGTTTCTTGTAGTATATTATTATCCCTTTATATATATATATTATCTACTAGTCTTATTCCTTTTACTATATAGTAACTTTAACTACTTTTATAATCTCTAATAAAATAACCTTATTTTTTATAATTTATATAAGCTCCTTCTTTAAACTATTTTTCTTGCTATAGAGTCCATCTAAATATCTTCTGCTATTAAGATCCCTAGTTTAGCCTTTACTCCTTAGACCTTTAATTACTTAATCCTTATTCTCTGGGTTTCTATAGTTATTTATTTCATTTCTTATTTTCTCTAGTACTACTTAGGTTTATTAGCTCTGCGCTATACCATCGTTTTTAATTTTAATTTTATTATCACGTACCCTATACCTTATATAACTATAGAACTCTATTCTAACCCTTCTTAGTCTACTCTCTTTAGTAAATTCTGTTGTTAATCTTAATTACTTAATTAATTAAATCCCTAAGAGTATTCGTATCTTCTATTAGGATAATTATATCCTAGACTTTTACTTTAAGTCCTTGCTTATACTATACTATAAGCGCTTTATTATTCTATTTAACCTATATTACTAATATTTAAAACTACGTTATATATTTAATTGCTAAAGTTCTTTATACTAGGTTTTAAAGTTTTCTTTCCGCTATTATAGTTGCCTTTAAGTCTTTAAATATTTGCGTTAAGTGTTCTATAAACCCACTTTAACTTAAGAATATATACCGTACCTCCTAGTTAGTAGTCATTATGCTATACTTCTATACCTCCATAAGGTAAGGTTTAAACTACTTAAGTGCCCTTCCTATTAAGAATAATCCTGCGTAAGTAACTTAATCTATAGGCGTTTCTAGCTTTACCCCTTCTTATATAACCTTAAAGTGCATTTACATAAGGAATCCCTTAAGTTTTAACTTCTCCCCTAAGAATTGCTTAATTAAGGGTAACTTAACCTTAGCTACTCCGATCCCATTAATCCTTTCTTTAAGTATTCTATTATTATCTATTAATTAATTAACTATTTCTTATAGCTATCTAATAGTAATTAGCTAAGAGTTAGTATTTGCTATACTAGTGTCGTTACCTAATCCTAATATAGTTGCTGCCGTTAACAGCGTCGTAGCGGCTGCTTTTAGTAGCATGTTATTTAACTTCTTTTACTATAACCTTAGTAGTAAATGTGTAATAAAGCCTTATAGGAAATACTACGGTAGACTTATTAATAGGCTAGGTATATAGGTATAGAATAGTTAACAACGTAAACATAACTAGTAGAGTAGTTGCCTAATAGATTAACTCTAATTATATTCTAAGATTTACTATAAAGAAGAGAAACTACCTATAGAGACCGTGTGTCTTTAAATATATAACTCCTCCCTATAGTAAAGGGTTTAGTACGTTAGTATATTAGTATGTCGGTACGTTACGTTCCCATATTCCCACGTTCCTACGTTCCAAACTTATAACGTAACTGGCTATGTAACTCGGCTACCTTTTATCCTATAGCTCGATTGGTTCTAGCGCCTCCCGTACTATCTTAACTAACCCATTTATATCTTCCCTTAGTAGTCGTACTACTGCCAATATAAGGTCCGTAACATTAAGAAGTTATTTAAAAAGGTACTTATAGAAAGGTTAAAGGATTTAGTAATAAGTAGTAATTTAATAAGGGGTATAATTAATTAAATTAAATAGTTAAATAGGGGTAATACGGCAAGCAACCCAGGCTTATAACTGTTAATTAGTAGTTTATACACCAATTATAAGAAAAGAATAATGACTTTATCTATTAAATAGTGGCTTTAGAGCCTCTATATATATATAGGGAAGGTATAGAAAATAAAAACAAGAAGGGGGTAGGGGGGTAGTAATGGAAATAAGGGGTAGGTAACTAAGTCAATAACTAAGTTAATAGGAGGTTGCTAAGTCGGTAATAAGATAACCTAATTCAGGTTAACACTCTCTAAGTTAGTCTGCATAAGTGATATATACGAAGACCCCTAGTATACTATTACGGCCGCGCATGCTAATTATAGTAGTATTGGCTGCTTTACGGGACGAAAGCTGCTGTTCTTAAAGCAGTGCAAATACACTCCTCCTAAAGAGCCCTATTTGGAGAGATATAACAAAAGCCTATTTTATATCCTCAATTTAAGGCTTTAGAATTCTACTATCTACTAATCTTAGTGCTAGATAAGGATTATAATAAGGTAAGAGGACGTATTTAATCTAGTAGTTATAGCTCTCCGCATTTATTTAGTTACTAAATACTAATAATATAAGTACGCCGTTAATAATATAAGCAGGTAGTATATTAACTAGTGGCTTATTACGGTTATACGGTGTATATAAAACTAGTATAACTCCTACTAGTAACTAAGACGCCTTTTATATACCTATTTTTAAATTAGCTCTAGATTTGTCTATAAATACTAACTAATTAATAGTAAACTATAAAATTATGGCCTAAAATAAGGTATAATCCTCCTAGCTCTGCTTGTAGGCGACTTAGTAAGCCTTATATATAATTAGTAGCTTCTTTACGCGCAGCTATTAAGGCCTTTTTGCTAGCCTCCTACTCTAGCTAGTAACCCTTAATTCTATACTAAGCGTTTACTTACTTATAATGACCTTAAACTAGTTATAGATAAACTATATTATTTTATTAAAGTATAAGTTTAGAGCCTTATCTAATCGGTAGAGTAATATAATAGTTATTTTAATACCTAGTATACGCCTTAACTTATATTTATAACCGAGCTTAATTTTTCTATATAGCCTTATCTTCCTCTAAATACGTTAAATTGCCTTTATTACGGAGTAAGTATAAGCGGCGGTAATATATAGCAAGGTAGATATTATTAAGCTATATATATAAACTATATAAGGAGGTTAAGACGTTGCGTAAGGAAAGAAAGTAGGAAAACGGGAAGAAAGGGTATATATTATTAACTTGGTTGCTTAGTTAATACATATATAGGGTAGAATAGGGTTTAGGTTATAGTCCTAGCAGAACTTAGCAGAATTTAGTAGAACTTGGTAAAATATAGCAGAATGCCGTAGATTTCTATTAGATTGCTATTAGATTGCCATTAAATTACTATTTTACGGTTGGTCTCTAATTGCTAGGTTAGTAGAAATAGGTAGATGTGTACAAGGTGTTACGGGAGTGTCCCGTAATAGTACCCCCCCTTTAAACTTAAGCTTCTGCAAGATGGGGCTGTAGTAGTTCTAGGTAGAGTTTATAAAAGTCTTCTACGGCTTATATAAGTCCTATAGAGTTAACGGGTTCCTATAAGGACTTAGTAAAGCCTCTCCATTTTATAAAATATATATATTAGCATTTCCGTTTATTATACTTAATATTATTAATTCTTTTAATAAAGTTCTTATTCTTACTATCTACTTTAACTGGTAGGGGAGGGTCCTATATCTATTTAGGTAGGGCGTCTAATGCGGAAGTAGTAGGGTAAAGGACTAACGTATAGAATACGGGGTGGATTTTAACTGTATTAGGGAGCTTTAGTTAATAGGCGTAAGAGGAAATAACCTTCTCAACCTTATAAGGGCCAGCGTTCTTCTAATTAAGCTTCTTATCAGGTTATTTTATGTTTAAATTCCTTATATTTAGCTAGATAAAGTTACTAATTTAGTAGGCTAGTGCTAGGGTTTATTTCTTATTCGCTACGGCTTTATAGACAGATTAAGCCTATATTATTTTATTAGTAAGGAACTGTTATAGTTCTTCTATCTTCTCTATAAATTTATTTACTTCTGTAATTTATAAGGCGTAATAAGTGGGGTGAGGAATATTACTAAAGGGTTTAAAACCTATTTATAGATGCTAGCTGTAGTTAGCCAGGAATAGGGAGACCTTTATAATTTCTAAGACGGAATTATTTATAGTAAACTCGGCGAATATAAGCTAGTTAATCTAGTTATCTTATAAGTATAACGTATATATCTAAATATACTGTTTTATTATAGCATTTATACGTTTTATTTAACTATCCGTTTCCGGGTAGTATATTATAAACAGTAGTGCTTTAATACAGAGTTAGGTAGTTAGTTTTTTCTAAAATATAGAGATAAACTGGCTGCCTTTATTGGAGATAATTGTTTTAGGGAATCCGTAGAGTTTTTATACGTAGTCTAGAAATAGTTAAGCAACGGTAGGTATTAATATATTAGGGTAGGCGATTAAGTATCTTATTTTAGACAGTCGGTCTATAACTACTATAATATTTATACAGCCTTTACTTATAGGGAGATTAACAACAAAGTTAATTAAGATGTTCTTCTATCTTCGGTTTAGAACAGGTAGTGGCTTTAAAAGGCCATTATATGTCTTATATAAAGCTTTAGCTTATTAGCAGATATAGCAGCTAGAGATATACCTTCGTGTTACGTTATACGTATTCGGCTAGTAGTACTTCTATTAGAGTAGCTCTAGAGTTTTCCTTTAGCCTAGGTAGCTAGCTACCAGTAGGTTATATACGTATTTAAGGAGCTTAAGCTTAAGTTTATTATAATTAGGGATAACTAGACGGTTTTAGTAATATAAGCGGTTTCTATAAGCTTTATATTTACTTAGAGAGATCTTCTTAAAGCATCTAATGCTATTATAGATTAGCTTAAGCGTCTCTTAGATAAACTCGTTATTTAGGTATTTATTAACTATAATCTATTTAATTAATTAATTGGTTATTTTAAGGACGTATACTATAAAGTCTTTAGTAGGAGGGTTAAATAGTTTAGGATAAAGTAGGGTCTGGTTTTAATAAGAGCGCGCTTTTTTTAGTGCTAGCGCGTTTTGCGAATATTAGATTAGAGTATTAGGCTTCTAACCTTAAACGCCTAGGTGGTATATAATTAAGAATTAGAAACGGGATAAATATTCTAACTAGTGGGCCTAATAATAGCTTAGCTGTTTTATAGTTATAAAGTACTATAAATTCTTATAGTTGCTAAGGACCTTAATTAAAAATCCGGCGCCTTCTAATTTGGGTCGCTATTATTTAAAACATCTCATAATAGTTAGTAACTCCTTATTATAGATCTTATAGTTATATTTAGCTAGGCTTAGTTATTTTAAGTAGTATACTATAGGTATAATACTCTATCTTCGTTATATTAAGACAGAATGCCTTTAGTAACATAGTTGGATGAGTTAGCTTCTATAATACTTATTTGGTTTAGGTTAAAGTGCTAAAGTATAGGCGCGGTAGTAAATATAACCTTTAGATAAGTAAAGGCCTTCTTATATTCCTTATTAAAGATAAAGGCTTTATCCTTTTAGGTTAAAGCTATAAGGGGTAAAACCAGGGCGAAGAAGTTATTAATAAACTATTAATAGAAATTGGCAAATCCTATAAAGGCCCTTATATCCTTAACATTCTTAGGTTCTTACTAGTTTATAATTACTTTAACTTTCTTTAGGTCTATTTATATGCCGTTTATAAAAATAAAAAGCCTAAGGTATAGGACTTCTATTTTATAGAATTTGTATTTATCTATATCTAATTATAAACTAGCTCCTTATAGAGCTTATAGGATAAGGTTAACGTGTTTCCAATATTTGGTTAGGTTATTACTATATATTAGGATGTTATTAATATAAGCAGTATAGAAGATATCCAGGTAAGGACGTAGGGTATTATTTACGTAATATTAAAACGAGCTTAGAGCATTTATAAGGCTAAATAGCGTTACTAAGTATTTAAATAATCTATACTAAGTATGAAATATAGTAAGCTATTTATCTCCTTTTATTATACGGAGGCGGTTAAATGCAGAGATAATATTAAGCTTTGTATAGTAGCGCGCCTTACTTAATTAGTTTAGTATCTCCTATATTAATAGGATCGGATATTAGTTCTTAATAGTAACGGCGTTAAGAGCTCGGTAGTCTATATAGAAGTATAAACCGCCGCCAGGTTTCTTAATAAAGATTACTAGTACGGCTATAGGCGACGAGCTTGCTCTAATAAATCCTTTACTTAGGTTCTTGTCTAAATACTTTTATAGTACTTAGAGTTCGTTTTAGGACATCCTATATAGGGGTTTAAATCTAGGCTGCTTTCCTTCTTTAAGTATAATTTTATGGTTATATAATCAGTGTTCTAGTAGCTTATTAGCTTCCTTCCGTAAGAATACCTCTAGGCGGTTATAGTACTCCACTGGTACCTTTATAGCAGGGTTAGTATACTTCTTCAGTGCTAAGGCCTTCTTAATATTAGCCATAGTAACAGAAAAGATCGTATATTTAGGTTTCTTAGCGAGTTATGCTAGTAGGGTAGCTCTAATTATGTAGATATTTAGGGTGTTAAGCTTACTTAGATTGTCTATAGTTTCTTATTTAGGTTTAGGTTCGGTATTAGGTATAGAGTTAGTATTAGATTTAGGTTCAGGTTCTTTAAGAATTCTTTTTATAGTAAGATACTAGCCCTTCTAGTATTTTTATATATTAAGCTTAAGCTTCTGCTTAGCTTGGGGTAGTATAGTGCTTAGTAATAACTTATAGAATTTAGTGGAGTTTTTAGATCCTTAGTGGATGTTAGTAGAATTCTCATATTGGTAAAATTTGGTGGAATTCTTATACTAGTGGAATCTGGTGGACTCCTTAGGCGTAGAGTGGATATTAGTAGAAATCTTAGACTGGTAGATCCTAGTAGATTTTTTAGATTTTAGTTTTAGGTCTAAGTAGCAAGTTATAAGGCACTTCTGCTTATAACGGGAGGCGGTAAATAGAAGCTTAAGGTTATTCTAATTAATAGTTACCTTATATAGCTTTATCTAGGGTTGTTTAAGAATTACTAAGTGACCTAAGGTGGTAATAAAAAGCCTAATTAGTTCTTCGTGGTTTAGGTATTAGAGTCTTAGGTATACTACATAGGTAATTTAGCCTAAGACTGTGCGTTTACTATTAAATCTAAATATATTAATATGCCGGTTAAGGGGGGTTAGGGTAAAACTATTATCTTATATAAAGATCTTGTTAATAAATCCTATGCTACTAGCTCCTATATTAATTAAGACTTAAGTATTAGCCTATTAATCATTCTACTAAAAACAATAGTTAACGGTTATGCTATAATCCTAAAAGTTAGAGTTTATAATATCTAAAGTATTCAACGAGATCCTAAGGCAGAGCTGTCCTAGAGAGCAACTTAACTCTAAGATATACCTTTTAGTGGCGAGTAGGAAGGGGTTCCTATAAAACGTCGGTTATAGCTTCGCCCTTATAAGTAGTGCTTACTAGATATAGGGCTGGAACTAGGTAAAGATTAGGGACAGTAACTAGAAGATTAATGCGGTAAACGGTTACTAGTATTAGCCATTTATAAATCGTATTTAGGCATAGGGACGGAGCAGTAGTTAGAGAGGTAAGAGTTACTTCTATATTTAAAGCAGAGGCCTAGCTTAATATATTATTCTTATTTAAAGGACCCTAATAAGGCGTATTCTAGGGTTTTAGTGTTAATATCTATAGCGTTAGGGTGCTTAAGCTAAGATAACTTAGTAGACGTTTATAGGGCTATTATATTATATTAAAGAGCGTATTTTAGTGTCAGATGTAGTATATTATTATACCGTTTATTAATAACGTTTATATAGGCATTAAGGGCTCCCAGTAGGTCCACGCCTATTAAGGAGGTTTTTAGTTTAGGGCTTAAGGATTTAATAAGGCTGTTAACTAGTGCAGAGTTGTTCTAGCTAGTTTCCTTTACGTAATAGTTAAATTCGGAGAAGTATACTAGGAAACTTTTCGTTCCTTAGGCCACACAGTTTATTTTCCTCTAGGTAGTAGCTTAGCGGTTTAGGTTACCGTATATAGCTTTAAGAAGTATAACTAGGCTTTATACTAAGTTCGGCTAGAGAGGTTTAATAAGGTTAGCTGCCTCTTCTTCTAGTTAACTTAGGGCGTAATAGAGTTGGTTAGCTTTAGTTAAGTAGCAGTTAGTATTACTAGTTAGCTTATTTTTAAGCTAGCTTAGAAATAATTAGAGCTTTTATTATTTACTAGTAAATACTAAAGGGTTAGGTAATTATTCGGATTATTATAGTACAGTAATTAGTTTAGGGAGAATAGTTATTATAGGTTTAGGGCTTATATCCCGTATATTTATTTCTAAAGATAGTGTTTAGTCTTAAGGCCCTAATATAGGCATCTTAAGAGTATGGATTTCTTCTTAGAGGTCCTTAATTAGTTACTAGTATTATACTTCTTATTCAGCTTATTATTAATTTAAAGTGGCTTAGTTTTATATAAGAGCGTCTATAAAAGACTTCTATATCTCTACTAGTTGTTTTAAGAGTGCGGATATAATGCCGGCGGCCGTTATAGGAGTTTTAGGTTTGTTCTGCATGTTAATAATAGTATAGGTAGTTAACGTAACGTAGTGTTACAGAGTAAGTATAAGCGGCGGTAATATATAGCAAGATAGATATTATTAAGCTATATATATAAACTATATAAGGAGGTCAAAACATTACGTAAGAAAAGAAGGTAGGAAAATAGGAAGAAAGGGCATATATTATTAACTTAGTTGCTTAGTTAATATATATATAGGGCAGAATAGGGTTTAGGTTATAGTCCTAGTAAAACTTGGCAGAATTTAGTGGAACTTAGTAGAATATAGTAGAATGTCGTAGATTGCCGTTAAATTGCCATTAGATTGCCGTTAGATTGCCGTTTCGCGGTTAGTCTCTAATTGCTAAGTTAGTAGAAACAGGTGGACGTGTGTAAGGTATTATAGGGGTGTCCCATAACAGCCTTAAGGAAGTAATTGGCTTAATAGGTATATATACGCTTACTAGTGCCAGCTATAAAAAGGATTTTAATAAAGGAGTACTGCCAGTCGCCTATATTTAGAGCTATATTAAGGAAGGCAGTAGGGTAAAACACTACAGATATCGCGACTTTTAGTAAGGTAGATAAGTTTAGTTAAGCTTTAAATTCAAGATTCCAGGTTAAAGTGGGCCGTGGCTCAAGCCCTAGCTATGTACTATACCCCTTCCTGCTAGCTCTATATCCCTTCGTCTAGCAAAACGGACTTTTCGTATTGGGCGCTTTGGGCGCTCCTGCCTGGGTTAGCATGCTACAGGCACCCTAGCTAGCGTGATTTTATTAGCAAGCCTCACCAAAACACGTCAATATTGCGATGCCGATGAAATACTGCAGAAGGCCACCACCAAAAACACCTCTATATTTTTAAGGAAGTTAGGCAAAAAGTCGCGATATATAACGTCATGACTGTAGGTTTCCGCCCTTCCTTCATTAACCAGCTGCTGATTATATAGGAAAATCCTCCATTAGAGTCCTCCCCTAAATTACTGCCACCTATCCACTTTATACGCGTTCTTGACGTCGATAAGGATAAGCTAGTAAAGGACCAGCTTAAGGTTATAAGGGAGGATGTGCTATATACATTAAATAAAATATATTAAGTGCTATAAATGGTTAAACGGTTTAATCAGCGGTTATTTAATATAGAGGGTTAATTAAAGGTAGTAGAGGAGGGCTTAAAGGAGGCTAAGAAGGACGCTGCAGTAAAGGCTTAATTAGCTTTAGAGTCTCAATATTAGAGGTATAAGGAAGTAAAGGACCTAAAATAGTTACCTAGTCATCGCCTACTAAATAAAAGTTGTTAAAGTACTAAAGACATAAAGGAAGCCTACAGGCCTCGCATTTATATACTGTCTACCTAACCTTTACTGTAAGCTTCTTTGCCTCCTTCCATCTATACATCTAGCACTTCAGTGGGCTTTTATAGCCTTACTTCCTTGTAAAGCTTTTAACAGAACGGTGAGTTTACGTCTTACACCGTTAAATTACGGGTAGTGGGGTTTTAGTAGTAACGTAGGTGGTTTTTTAATTCGTTTTATTTTTATAACCAGGCCCAATACCAGATTAATATTGCCTATATTTTAGTAAGCTTTAACGAAGAAGACGCTCAGTATCGTGCTTATTTAGGCCCATCTTTTAATTGCCTATAATAACAAGGTTCCATGCTAATTATATGCGGAAACGGCGGTGGGTTTAGAGGTGCTTCCTTAACGTCCGGAAGATCTTCTTACTAATAATATAGGCGTTAATTATAGCCGTATTAAGCGCCTAGAAGAATAAGGGCAGCTAAGTATATATAGTAGTAATCTGGGTAGTATAGTAGCTTTAAAGCTAATTATAAATATTAACGCCGCCTATCTAGTTATTGTAGTTAATAGAGAGCCTAGAAAGTGTTAACTTCTTAATTAGATTATTACCCCAAACGTTAGCTACCAGCTTCTTAAGGAAGGAATTATATGCTTATAGCCGACGCCGATTAACCTTATTAACGTTCTTATTACTATATAAGTGAACTATCGTTAAAAACCGTACTAAGTTCTTATCCTGCTATATAATTAAAAGCACCAAATTAACTACGCCAATAACTACTCCTATAATAAAGTTAAACGGTAGCCTTTTCTTCCTTTTATTAGCCCTTTTATGTACCTCTAGATAGTCCTTTAAGTTTAATTAAGCCGTGCCAGCTGTAGCAATTCTAAGTTGTTAAAGCACCTAGAGCAGCGGAATATTTGTCAAGTAGTTATCTAAAAATAGGCAAAATTAACGGGCCTAAAGAGGAAGCTATTGGGTAAGGTAAAGGACGCACTTAGAGGTATTTAAGAAAACAATATCTTGGTAATCTATTTAAAAAGGAAGCCTAAAAAAGTAGCTAGGTAAGGTAAATATAAAGCTATAGTAATATCCATATTAATAAAGGCTTATTATCTTAAAGCCCTTAAATACTGGCTTACCAGGCAATTTAATTGTAGCCGTAGATTATCTAGTAAACCTTACTATTATTTTATTAAAGCTAACTATGGATCTAGGTATAACGTACTTTCTAAACGCCTCGCCTAAAGGAGTCGTTAACGGCTTAATTTTCTTAAAGACCTAACGTTTAACGCCCTCTAGTGGAGGTGGTAAGACATAAAAAAAGCGCTTAAGTTGCTCCCATCTTTTTTAACCTATAAATAAGCTAATTAAGTGTCTAGGATATTTAGGATCTATGGCCTAAAGATCTCGCATCTAAGTGCCTTTAAAGACGCCTATATAAATAATAAGCCCTACCTAAATTATTAATTCGCCAGCAGAGGTCTCCTTTTATATCCGTGATCGTTTACCTATATATCGTCCTGATCGGTAATATCCACCAGCATTTTAAGAGGCCGCATATAGGTTTGTATTAATCGCGAGCTTCTTAAATACACTAATACTAAAGAATAGTAGAAATACTCGAATTAGCAGGTCCTATCTAGATCTATACCTACTAGATGCTATACCAATCTAATTAGCCAGCGTACAGTAAGCAGAGCACTCACTATCCTTATTTTAATTAGGAAGGTTATTAGATTTATTATCTACGTTAATGCCACTAATAGGTTCACTAGCACGCCGAGCGGCGAATATTAACTTATTTGGAAGGTTAATAACTTTAAGATCTAGTTTAGGAACAGCAGCTATAGGCTCCCATAAGGTAGGCACAGCAGGAAGGCCTATTCTTATAACTTCTTCAGCTAACAGCTTTGGTAGTTTAGTCTTATCTACCTTATCTGCCTTATCCTTAGCAGTCTCTCCGCGGGCCTTAAAAACGGCTCCTACTTCGTCCTTAATATCCTCTATTTGGCTGCTTGGCCAAGCCTCCTTAATATCCTTAATTGGCACCACTGCCTGCTGCGTAGCCACCGCCGATAAGCTATTGTGTATATACTATGTCGCTTAAAAGGATTGTGAATAGGACTCCCAGGCTTGAGGTGCTTTTGGAGGCTTTGGAGCTGAAGGCGTATAACGTTTTTTAGGCGGTATAAGGACGATATTTTACTGATAATCTAATGATTAAATAGACGGCAACAATATTGAAGCTCTCTAATTAACTACACCAAATATTATAGGATTCCTGGCCACGTCGCTGCTGTTCACCGCAATATCCAAGCGTCAAAGAGGCGCCAGGGCCCTTGCTGCCGAGCAACCGCATTGACCAGAGGCTTCAACACCAAGCTCTATATAGTATAGAGCCTCTAGATTGGCTTATGAGGCGTGCATATACGAAAAGTCCATGAAAACTTGCCACACGAAGGGATACTAATTTAGCTGCAGACGTAGCGAAATTAGGTGTGTCGCGCGCACGGAGGTCGGATACCCTGTATGCCGCAACTCTGGCTGCAAGATCGTTCAGAGCCTTGGCTATCGTCGCAATATTCAACCTGGACTGCTGGCAGGCGACGCCGTCAACGCGTTCGCAAACAGCGTTATCGACCAGGTTGTCTACATTAAGTGTCCAGATGGATTTGTGATCAGAGGCAAGTGCCTACTTCTTCAACGAGCGCTCTACGGATTGCGACGATCACCTCTACTGTGGCATGGTGACTTGACTACAACACTGAAAAAGAAGACTATCAGCCAATCGTTGTGATATAGGCAAGGCTCCTCCGCCGCTGGCCTCAAGCCTTCCTTTTTTAGTGTTGTAGTCAAGTCACCATGCCACAGTAGAGGTGATCGTCGCAATCCGTAGAGCGCTCGTTGAAGCAATAGGCACTTGCCTCTGATTACAAATCCATCTGGATACTTAATGTTGATGACCTCATCGATAACGCTGTTTGCGAACGCGTTGACGGCGTTGCCCTGCCAGCAGTCTAGGTCGAATATTGCGATGATAGCCATTAAGGCTCTAAACGATCTTGCAGCCAGAGTCGCGGCATAAGAGTTCTCATTCCTGATCGTCCGTTCAACAGATTTAGAGTGAGAACATAACTATGTCGTGCACCTTTTTGGTCGTGGGCTTCTGTAGATAGAACAGTTACCTATGCGGACGGCGGGAACCGGACGAGTGCGATTAAAATATTGGATTGCTCAACGAAATCTACTGACAAATTGGGCTTTGGATAAGTCCAGGAGGCGGTGTTGAAATTGAGAAGCCACTACTGGGCAATGAGATATACAGAGATGAGAAAACGATATTGCCTTCCCGGAGAAAAGCCACCGAAACAACCGACGTATCTGAAGGTCTAGGTAACAATTATTCCTCATTCCACTAAGTGGGAGGCTGTTTGGGACGAAAAGAACCTTGTTAGGTCTAAAGAAGAAGACATTGGGAGACCGGAGAATAATCATAGGCTTCTCCTCACGCCTATTTTGCGCTTTGAGGCCACTTTGTTGAACGGACGATCAGGAATGAGAACTCTGTCTATTAAAGAGGGCTCTAGAAGCTCTTTATATACATCAGGTAGGTCTAGACAACTGAGTCAAAATAGGTAATAGAAATAGGTAATGAGACATTCGATGAGACATTAGTCATAAGTTGAGAGACAACTAAGACATAGTTCGTATAGACGATCTAGGTCTTCAGACAGTAGTACGATGGTGGTAAGGAACTCCGATTCAGGTCGACACCACTACAAAGAGCAGAAAAAAGCAGCTTAGACTATACGGACTCATTTTGAAAAGATCTCAGCGTGACAAAAATCTACAGACGAGTTTGAGAGGGTCGGAGTATTAATTCTTGTTGAACGAGCTCGTGTGTAGATTGATCTACGAAGAAAAAGAGACTACATATACATGAGGTGGTGAGTCACAGGCACCCTTGATCTAACGTTGATATAGTGATCGACACTAGGTCGACAATTCTGATAAGCATGAGGGGAGAAGATCCGTATGTTAATCTCTTTGTTAGTGGTATGCAGCGTTCTTTTAATATTATACAATTTTAAAGGTAAAGCCGTCTTTGCGTTTGAGAAGATTCTGGACTTTGCAAAGCAAATTGATATGCTAGTCAAATGAGTGTAGTGTTTTCTTAGTATTTCGATATGAAGAGTGGCCATGCCTTTCTTATAAGGTTCTTATTTTGGCTTATATTCAAATACGTAACTTAGCACTTCACTTAGGTGTTAGGATGTAGTGCGAGTATAGCTTGAAACGGTGGTCAGATCGTCCAAAAATGGAGGTTAATCTCTCTAGACATAGATCTATTATGGAAAAGAGAGGTTAAGAGATTATGGCCGTCGATTTTTATACCAGTCGCAATACTACCTACCTCTATCAAACATCGCCACAAACCAGGGCACTGCCCAAATCTATAAGAACATCTTCGATAAACAAATGAACAGGATAAACACCCATTGTCAAGCCTGACTCGTACAAAATGAATGCGTGCTTTCAAAGCCAACACAATAGTGAACCTTGGGTATCAAAACAGGGGAAAAAAAATCTACGCCTCGAAGTACAGACTTGACCTAGTTCTCGCCCACAACTCCCCAGTCTAATTCAGGCTGCCAGAACTTCTTCGTGCTAACCAGCATAGTCGTCCTCCTCGCCGCGTGTTTCTTCTTCTTGAGAACCTTATGCTGCTTATAAGACCTCCTCACCAGCCGATCCCAGCCAATCTCCTTCCCCATCACCTCCCCCACCGTTTTCGCCAGCCCCTCATCCACATGTCCCGTAATCTGCACATCGCTGATACCCCTCAGCCGCGCCAGCGGCTCCAGCACAAATTGGTACCCCTTGGCGGCCTCGGCCTTGGTCCACGGCTCGAACGTCTGCAGCTTCAGATTCTGAATGGAGAGGAAGGTCGGGGTCGTGAGGACGAAGTCGCCGGTCTCGACATGGATGTGCAGCTGGCGCAGGGCGTGGGCGTCGCCGAGGCGGTCGACGGCGCTCTTGAGCCAGCCGCGCACGCGCCGGAACGTGTGCGGCCGGTGCAGCTCCTCGCGCACCTCGATGTGGCACTTCCAGATGCGCCGCAGCACCGCCGCCGGCACCCACCTCAGGTTGTTGCCCAGCCCCGCCGTCCCCAGCCCGTCCCGCGACAGCACGAACCGGAACACGTTTTCCCCGTACAGCACGTCCGACGCCTCGTCCCTGAACCGCCGGCAGGTGCCGAGGATGTTGCGCGCGTTCTGCAGCTCCGGTGGTCGCTTCGTCAGGCGCAGGCGCAGACGGCAGTGCGGGCTGCCCATGGGACTGTAGTAGGCTCGAATTGTCTGAGGGCCGATCTCGATGGTTTGGCCGTGGGGGAGGAGGTGTCGGTAGACTTTCATGCGCAGTTCGGTAGGCAGGTCGAAGAATCGGGATGCTGGTGGTGAGGTGGGAGCTGGGCGGGGGGTTACGGTGGGATTCGGTTGATTGGCTGTGGGATCGGCATCCATTCTGGTTGCTTGGACGGCTTCACGGGAGATCAAGGGCGGTATTATGGACGCCCATATACGTGGGTAATAGTGCAGGAGGCTATCAAGGCTGCTAAAGGGGGGTGGGTTCGGGACGTTGTTGTTGCAGTGGAGGAAGAGCGGACGACACATGAAAGTGAAGCGTAGCGAATCGCGGTACGAGGACGAAATTGGCTTGGCGCGTTTGAGAGTGAGCAACCTGTAACCACAAGCCGGGATGTGCCATGGCGAGAAAGTGCACAAAGCTCGAACCGCGCATTAATACTTCGCAAGGTTTCTCTCCCGGCCCAATCTCCACGTGAAACAACGCGTCGTGTCAACTGGAGCCAACACATCGCGTTGGCCGCCTGTTCATAGGCCTAATACCAAATCGTGGATATGCTATGGAATATCGTGCTGTGCAAAAAAAGTTTGTGAGTTTCTATGCTTTATATATTTATATATCGTGCTTTGGATGCTCTCGTAGCACCACTTTTGCGGCCTAGAAGTCCTTTTTGGTATACTCTACAGGCCCAACGTATCTATGTCTCCCCTTGAATATGAAGTAGACTACGCTGAACAGAATGACAGCCCCATAAACTAGGATATTCCAGTTCATAGTCGCCGCTTCTGGCTTGGGAGATGTTGGGAAGAATGTTATAATTAACGCTAAGCACGAAAACAGTATGCTGAAGATGTTCACAGCTAGGCCGGCGCGGCCAAGGCTAAAGCGTGTGGGAAGAAGTGGCTCATTTCGAATGCGTTTGATGGCCATGCATGAAGTGGAAACGATGTAGGAAGAGAGCAGTGCGCCTGTGCCGAGGGACGTAATAATGTTAAAAGCGACGCTTGAGCCGATATTGATGAGAGACAGGAGGACCGCAATCAGGTAAGATACCAGAACGGAGTTAAGGGGAATATCCCATCCAGGACGAACCTGTGAAGCGTATGTCAGATAGTGATGTTGTAGTAACGAAGTCCAGAATTCACATTTAATTGTGATGGCAGTATTATAGGAGTATAGAGTCGGGAGATTCGTTTTTCTTATGTGCTAACGAACAGAGACGGAACTTACATGTGCCAGCCAACTGGAAAAAGGCAGTCCCTGATCTCTTGCGAATGCCCACACCTGTCTCGAGGAAGTAGCTATGTTTGTAACACACCCAAAGGTCGTCAGAGTTATAAGGATAGCTGTCAGGGTGCTTGTTCCTGATTTACTCCCTGTGGTATTGTAGAAGACTTGAATGAAAGGTTGACCGGTTGGTGTAGAAAGAATTGTATCCACATCACCAAGAGTCATGCAAAATGTCACAAGCATGGCAAAACCCATGACTCCGTTGACAAGAGTTGTGGTGATCATAGCTCGGGGGAGCGTGTAAGATGCGTCTCGCAGCTCCTCGGACATGTGTGTTGCGGAATCTGGCCCAATAAAGGAAAAGATGGGACTCAAAAGGCCTACCAGACAGGACAAGCCCGTACTGCCCCAGCCGCCCCCGTCAGTGAAGGTAAAGAACACGTCATGAGCGTTGCCGCGTTGGCCCATAACCCAGAGAGGGATTAAGATGGCAAAAAAACCGAAGATGTGGAGTATTAGAATGACGGCTTCGACAATGGGGAGCTGATGAGCGAAGAAGGTGTTGAATAGCTGGGAAAATGTTACGATAGCAATTACCAACAGGGTCGTGTGCCACCGATGGGGGGTGTAGGAGTCGTTGTTCAATATAATGAGTCCCTCAATTTGCTGACCTGCAAGGAAGGCCACGGCCGCGGTTCCGACTTGCCATCCTAGCACACACAGCCAACCAACGATGTAGCTGAGAAACTTTTGCGCGCTGGGTGGAGCAAACTCTGATACCCAGTGATATTGACCACCTGTGGTAGGTGCCCTGAGAAGCGGAAGAATTATCAAATGAGCATATTGTGTGAAGTAAGAAAGGCTTAATAGCAACTAACATTGAGGCCATCTCTGCCATTGATAGGACGGAAGCAAAGAAGCCAGCAAAGGTTCCAATATAAACCCAAATCAACCCTCCAGTCCCGCCATTGGTGAGACCGAAGATATTTGCGCTATCAACGAAGTCAATCAGCGCTCCAAATCCGCAAAGGGTTGGTTAACTGATAAGAACACACGTCAATTGACCCTCCCAAGTTGCCATTAGAACCATCAAGAACCCAAAGATGGTAAAAAAGCGGAAGTTGCGCCGTAGTTGCTGCATCTTCCCCATCCGGTACATATCGCACTGGTCGGACTGAGTGCCTTTCTTTTCCAAATACATAGGGTCTTCAGCTTCGACGTGGACCTCATAGGGCTCTCCTAGGACACCACTTTTGATACCGTTGGTGGTGGCCATCTTGGTCACATGTACCTGTAGCGATTACAGCGTGTGACAAGGAGAAGATTCGAGACGCGACTGAACAAGAATGCAGACGGTAGTGAAGGCGTAATGAGGGTAAGAAAAGGCATGCCCCTCCCAAGGATTCGAATCACAGGAAAGTCGGTTAATTGCAACTGCAGCAGCGTAGGCCTTGCATGTCGATTACCAGGATACAAGGCTTTTCGATTACCGGTGCGTGCCACTAGTCATCCTGCCATCATGCGGGCCGCTGTCATGCTAGCTCGATGGGCCGACATCATGTCTGTCGGTGGCTTGCAGCGAACACGGGAGAACAAAATGAGTAGCCAGGAGAAGTGAGGTGTATTCGGAGTAAGATGATTCCGGTGAGAGCGGGCAGTTGATCTTCCTCGATCCCCCCATGTTTCTCGCTAACGAGAACTCGCAGGACTGACTGCACGGTAGCCATCCACAGAGACGACTATGATTTGTGTCATTTGCTGCACGACCATCTGCGTTATAATCTGCGTTATAATCTGTATGCATTCTATTTACCTATTCTAAGGGGAGAGGTAGAGCCCACAAAGGCCTAGAGCCCCGGTCCGGTCGGTAGAATCTGTGGTCGAAGGTTTCGTGCAGGCAAATCTACGATAGCCATTTCGGGCCCGTCTTCCTGTTACTTTGGCATGCTTATATTCTCTTTGCCTTCTTCGGTGCTCTCTACTCATGAGATCACGGACTTGTTGCGAGTGCGGCAATTTCGTGACTAATCCTTCTGCGGGGAGAGGGCAGAAAGAGTTTGAGCACAGGCGGATGAGGCGACGAAGCCCAGCAGCTAGCAGGCGTGGCCGGCGTGGCAGGCAGTTTGCGGTTAGCAGTTGACAGTTTGCAAAGGGAACAGAGCTGTTCGACAAGGCGCATTCGAAGTGTTCAACTCGAAGCGGTAGAAGTCCAGAGCCCATGAGCCCATATTAGCTTACGCGTGAATACACACGGATGAAATAGGTAGTGGTAGTTGGATTATAATTAGATAAATGTGCCCCCAAGTGTTCTCCCCTCCCCCAAGGCTGGCCCTTTGAAAAGAGGCACGAGGGGAAGGGCGCCACGCAACCTTCTTTGGGCGGTGAAGTCTGATGCTACATATATCGCCGTCCCAGCCGACTCTCCAGGCCTTTCCTATCAACCATCATGCTGCTTCGGCCTGATTAGTCGCCCGTAATGCAAAGCGATGAGCCCTTGCCGCTAGATTTCAAGTACACCCCGTCGCTACCGCTAGGCCAGTCACTCAAACGCGACCGCAGCTCGCCTGAGCGGCCCCAGAGCCCAGTCAACTTCATTTCTGACCCCCATAACTACCCTCGCAAACGCGCCTCGATAGCCTGCGAGATCTGCCGCGTGCGGAAAACACGATGTGATGGTGCGAAGCCGAGCTGCGTTTCATGCGTCAAACTTGGTGTAGCATGCTCCTATGCGAAGCCCACCTCTGGTAACAGGTTTGTATTACTGCACCACTCTTCTTTTCCCGCATCAGCCCCATCTCAAGCCCATCTCAAGCCCATCTCAAAGCCCGTCTCCACCACTCAACAGCTGCTGCTCACCCACCTACTAACCACCTCAAGGCCAGAGCAAGACGCCGCCGGGCTCTTCCTTAGTAAAATTGACACAAGGCTGGATCGGATAGATAGCCGCTTGGACCAGATTGAATCTATGCTGGATAACAAGAACTCTCTGAGGCTCTACTCACAAAACCCGGCCACATCCCTGAAAGCGCCGTCTACCTATACCACCGCATCTACACCCAATTCTCGTACCACTGGATCTACATCAGATACCCGAGCGGGCCCCGCATCTTCCTCTACTTCAAAGTTGCCCCAGGCGCCGGATGCACCCCCACGCCTTCTCGGATATACCAAGATAGGGCTGTCCGAGGAATTCCTCGTCCGCCTTGCTGGACATGATGTTTCCTCAATTCTTAGCCCGCTTAGCTTCAATGAGGCCGAAGCTTACCTTGAGCGGGAAAATGCCCAGGGTAGCCATCTCTTTCGGGCCGCCGACCCAAGCTGGACTTCTCTAGACCTCTCGCCCCAGGCACGCTTCCGGTTCCAGCGATCGTTCGCGAGTACTATCCTTGCATGGTTCCCTATATTTGACCCGGATACCTTTTCCAAATGGGTCGCAGAAACTTATAATGATAATTTTCGTTCGCAAAATCAGCATACCCATGAGACTTCTCGAGCTCTCTTTATACTTGCTCTCGGGGCACTGGCGCAAGATGACTGTCTCACCACCGATGACCCCCGCCAGTTCTCGGGCTTGGCTTATTTTCTCGCCGCTTGTGGGATCTTAAATGAGAACCCTGTACCAAGCTATTCTATTGTTGAAATACAATGCCAGATTTTGATGGGGTATGCTAAACACCTCCGCTCATTATCCACCTCTAATCCCTGTTTGCTCCATCTGCTTAAACGAATGCTAAGCCTCTTCCAGCCTATATCTCCTGCTGTGCCTACGCCCGCTCCAAGCCTCTCACGCCATCGCTCAAGCCTCCCGTTCCGTCGTGACCCTCCTCAACTGCCGCAGCCGCCTCGCCAACAACGACCAACTGCGCGAGTCCTGCCACCGCGCCTACTGGATCTGCTTCACCGTCGAGGACGGGCTGTACTCGCACGTTATCTACGCCAACCAGCTCATGTCTCCCAAGGTCAGCGAGGTCGTCCCGCTGCCAATCGGCCACCACAACGAGCCCAGCATGCACTGGTTCCTGGCCGAGATCTCCCTGCGGCGCCTGCACACCTCCATCTTCAGGAGTCTGTGGAAGCAGTCTGACATCGTGCACGAGCCCGGCATCATGTACAAGTCCGGCACCCATTACGAGCCCAGCATCGTGTACAAGCCCGGTATCATGTACGATCCCATGCTGATCGAAGAGCAGCAGCAGTTGCTGAGCAAGTGGTACGAGAGCCTGCACCCACACGTCAAGTTTCCGGAAGATAACCTGCCTTTGCTCGAGCCGCAGAAAGCCTTTTTGCGCTTGCGCTACTTTGCGCTGCGCTGGCTCGTCTGCTGGCCAGCTGTCGTCTGCCTTATAACCAAGACGCCCGACGACGAGAAGCAGCATGCGGACCTGGTGAAATACTCGACCGAGGCCATTCGTTATCTCACCCAGCATGTCTTTTCGGCTGAGGCGCTGGTGAAACAGCGGCACCAGATGTTGTTCATGAATCTGGTTGGGTACGTGCTCTTTTTTGCTTCCGCGTTCCCCTTCTATACATACTACATTTTCCACATCACATTACGATGCACTTATTCCATCTCCATAACCTCATACTCATACACCCAACTTCCTTACCCGACTCTTGAACGGACCTCCTCTGCTATCCTCACAACACGACAACTCTTTCAAATCCTTCAAATCCTCCAAACCCTCACTTCACAATTCAACCTCCACACCACCACCTCTCAACCCCCCACCTCCCGAACCCTCACCGTCATCCCCCCAAAACCACCAAACTAACCCTCCTCCCACGACCCAGGGCACACTACACCACCATGATCCTCCTCTGCATCCACCGCGCCCCGGTCTTTTCCAACATCCCGAAACCCCGCATCATAGCCGCCATCCGCAAAGGCCACGAGTACCTCTGCTTCTGGGCCGCCAACCCGGGCGTCGCCAACAGCCTGCACCACGTCGAGCGCGAAATGGTGCGCTGCGGCCTGCTGTCGTCTGTGTCCGCATCCACGTCTGCGTCTGCGTCCGCGTACCGTGCACCGGGTGGCACGGATGGCGGTGCGCCTAGTTTGGGGTCTGTGGCGACGGCTGTGTTGGCGCAGGCGCGGATGGCGCGGTTGAGGGTGGGGCCTGAGGTGGTGATGGAGGGAGGTAGTGGGGTGTGAGATGCGGATTGTTTAGGGGGTATGGAGAGGGGTAGGATGAGGGGAATAGGATGAGGCGGATAGGGCAGTTCGAACGGATTCGACGCCGGTTTTGGGTTTTAAGGTGGCTTTCCGCTACTCCCGGGCATTTGGGACCGGGTTTGGGTAGGAAAATGTAAAAAGAATGAGTCGGGCAGAGGTATTTGTGGCTTGGTCGGGGTTAGATGGCGAGCAGAGGTGCTTCATCTCGCTGGCGGATTCGCCGGCAGGGGGGTACCGGAGGATAAGGTTCGGTGCAGATGCACCGGCCTGCCGTTGGGCCGTGCCGTCCATATGCGTCCATTCTCCTATACAGGTGGACGCATTGACTCTAGCGTTCGAGAGTGGCTGTCGTAGCCGCTCCTAGCTTGGTATGAGGCTCTACCTTCAGAGACAATAAAAAGAAGTATTCGAAACGGACGTGAAGCTGCTCAGCCATTGCTGAATTGTGCGAGCCGTTCGAATTTGTCCCTGGCCGATTCGGACACAAACACGATCTTCAACTTCTTGAAGTTGTCGAAGTCGTAACCGTTGCGAAACTCTAGCCTGAGCTCTTTCTTCTTGGAATAGTATGGCTTAAGACCAGCGATCTTGCACTCGGAGAACTTCTTGTCTGTTACGTTTCTAAAGAAGCGGATGGTGCGGGTGCCTTTGCTGTCCCAAATCTGCAGGACTTGAGAATCGCTGATTTCGCCGCTAGAATTGGAAATGGTTAGAGTTTCCGCGTTGGACATGTTTGTTTTGCCTGCGATCATGGTCTGGAAGTTCTCGTAATCTAAGATGCTGTTAACAGTTGTAGGATACCTAGGGCGGAAACACATACCTTTTTCATTTGTGAAACTGTACTCTGGAGATCCAGTGAAAAATATATTCCCATTGGGGCATTTGTAAAGCTCATGCTGCTCCCTGAACTTGATTAGATAATTTATGCGGGGGTCTACTTGTCGAACACGTTTGGGAAGATCTCCTTGTTGGGGGAGAATGGTCGTGGCCATGTCGGTCAAATTTCCACATCCTGTTAGAAATGTGAGCGATATGAATCTTAGTATCGTAGCGAAGGGTTCATGGGTGTTACCTCTATGCACAATCTCAGTGCTGTTTCTGGTGGTCATTTGAACCCTTGAGGCGCCTCTGCCACCGATTCTAGCGATGTCAAGATCATGCAAGACTTTTTCGTAGTAGTCTTGTTTAGCACGGTACCATCTGGAGGAGAAAAAATAGTTAGCTAGTGATGCCAAGCAACGGTTCGGAGGCACCAACATCCTGATCTCGCCGTTTATTTGCATCCTCTCAATCGCAGGGGGTGGTAGGATTGGCGACGGAATAGTCGTAGCAGAGGGGCTTGGTCGGGATGGTGACGATGGTTTGACAGAAGAGATAGGCTCTACCAAGGTCACCATTGATGAGCGCGTTGATCTTGAAGAGTGGCTTGATGCTGAAGAAAGGCTCGGAGATGTGGCACCGCGGACAGGGATAACGTCTCTTGCTCCGCCATACCTTGGAAACGTATCAACAGTTTCGTTTGAGCCATCTTGAGTCGTAGAGCCCGAAATAGAGAACCTCGAGTTCCAATGGAAGCCGGCCTGGCTCGATGGGCTTGGAGTAGTTGGTGAGGCTGAAGACGGTAGAGGAGGGGATTGGGGAAGCATCTCAGGCGAGTGACAGCACTGAGCGAAGCTGTTGGCTCGCCCGAGCTTCAAAATCTCTTGCCCAGTGCTCCTGGTTTCTGGTTAAGATCTGCGCATCTATCTAGCGAGGCACACGACGTACTTACCAACTCAACATTTGTAGCACGGTACGTATTCTAGTTTCTGCATTTTGAAGGTCGTTCTCAAGTCCAGCGCGCTCCTTGAGGAAGTGGTCGGTAATAACCCATATGAATCTTGCACCTAAACCACCGTTTTCGAGCTTTCTATGTTTCTTGACGAAGGCCTCGAGTTGATTTATTATCGCATCGTAGTCGGCTTTGACCCTGACGAGCAAACCCAGGTCATCTTCGTGGATATTTTCCGGGTGGTGTTCTAATTGACGCTTCCATGACTTGAGGACAGCGCGACCGAACTCAATGCCTTTGATGACGCTCTGGAGGGCGTTTGGAGCCTCCTTCAACTGCACGATGATGAGGGCCGTTGTATCGACGGCCTGGATGATATCGGTAAGCGAGAAGCCAGGAGTACCCATGGCAGATGGCAGAGCTCGCCGGTTGAGGGTGCAGGGTGTTTTCACGAGAGAAGTGGAGGCATGCTAGGAATAAAGCTTGGAACAAAGCTTGGAATCATGGACGAAGGCACGTTCATTCATGAAGAACTGGGATGGGAGATCACTGGGTGACAGAGCCTCACGGATGGGCCTCCTCCAGGCAGGCATGTGCTGGCTGGAAAGACAGGCTGGCAAGGCGCTGAGGGCGAAGAGGGGGGCCATCACGAGTCTATCGAGTCTATCTCCACGTGGGGATGCACAGCCGCGAGAGCCCTGACAACCCCCGACGAACCCTGGCGACCTTTCACCACCCTGACGACCGTGACAACTGACAACCTTGACGACTTCTCATTCCCATTACCAATACGTCCGTATTGCGCCCTTTTAGTTCGAGACTTCAACTCCGAAGGTGAATTCTTGGTCCGCCTCACTTTCCTCTCGATGGTTAGACCTTTCCTCGATTATAGAATCCGCATATAGCCGAGCACACGAAGCCCCCCAATTGAGATAAATCAATATAACACATGCAAGCCTGTTTCTAATTGTGCATTAAACGCATCGTGTCCCATTGGACACACCTTCGACGCCACAGGTCACAGCCTTGCGGCGCAGCTCACTTGGCAATACATGATCCCCTTATTCCAAGGCACACTTCTGTCGTTCGGCCTTCATACTAGCACCCACGGTGAGAGTCATAGCAATCGCGTCTTATGACATGCTTAAAACTATGACACACTGAGATTGTGCAACATGAGCCTCGCGCTTGAACACCCTTCAGGCCGAGGCTAAGACGACAAGGCTGAATCTGTGGGCGCCCCTTGTCAAGATATTCAATTGCTGGCCCCCTTCCCCTCGGAAAATTCTGCGAACCTGTCCTACTTGCTGGCAATAGCATTCCATTCCTGTCTCCTCTCTGTCGCTCATTAACGACTGGAGTCGATACCTTGTCTGCCTCCATGGTTAGCCAGCGTCAGAAGCGATGGATCCCTCGGCCCTGGAAAGATCGAATACGCATCTTCGATCATTTGGATGTAAGCAGGCACGCTTTCTTGAACCCTTCTTGTCTGGCTAACATATTCCAAGGACTTTGAGGAACAGAAGCAAGCTGCGTATAATCGCATTGATAAAGATGGATTTGGATACTGGACCGTTTTCACCGCCGGCGCAGGCTTCATGACGGGAGCTTACGACGTAAGTATACTAACCATAGGTTGTATAGACATGACTGACGTTGAGGCACTGCAGATCTTCGCTGTAAATATGATAGTGCCCATGATTAGCATAGTCTATTGGAATGGGGAGATATCCCCCAGCGCCGAGCTGTCCATTAATATGGCTACCCTGGTTGGCACGTTCATAGGACAAGTAGTTGTTGGCGTGCTTGGGGATCGCCTTGGGAGAAAGAAGATGTATGGGCTTCTGCTCATACTGATAATTATCGGAACTGTCGGTCTTTCCCTCGTCTCTAAGGGCGCCGCAAACAGCATCAATATCCTTGGATGGGTAGTTTCATGGCGCATTCTAATGGGAGTTGGAATCGGAGGAGACTATCCATTAAGGTAAAATAGAGATGAGCTGTTTAAAATGGCTATTTAACTAATTGTTGGTGTAGTGCGGTCATCACCGCAGAGTTTGTAGCCTCGCATGCCAAGGCGACCAAAACTTAAAAGCTAACGCTAACGACAGATTTGCCCCAAGACGACACCGTGCTCGAATGCTTGCGACTGTATTTTACGCTCAACCGATTGGTCAATTACTTGCTTGCATTGTAGCGGTAATTACCACGGCTTCCTTTCAGGCCAGTATCTCTGGCACCTCTGGTAATGCGAGTCCCACAAACTGTGTTGGAGCATGCCTTCATGCGACAGACAAGATCTGGCGGTGGATCGTTGGTTTCGGGGCCATACCTCCTGCATTCGCTGTCTTACTCCGGTTTTGGATTCCAGAATCTCCACGATACCTCTTAGAAGTGGAAGGTGATCCCATGGGTTTTGAAGCAGCAGATTATCCTCGGGACAAATACTACGCTGCCCCTCTCTGGGATGAAGAAATAGTTGTTAACGTTTCGAACGGTTGGGACCCTCACCAGCATATTACGAATACAGATCCTCTCAACGAGAATACCACGAATCAAGACCCTTTGGATGAGAATATTACGAATTCAGACCCTCTTGACGAGGATCCCTTGGGTCACGATCCGCCATCCACAGATATTCCGCCCTCGCAGAATAGCACTGATATGGAACTACGAGAGTTGAGGCTCGCTCAATCGCTCCTGCACACACCTGAAGGTACGCACAATGCTGCGTCTCCCAATGCTACGGCAGGGTCTTCGACTTCAGCGTATACGCGATCTACCGCAGTGGATCCACTTGATGAACGCATAAGTATTGAGAACTCTCCTAGAAAAACCCCCGTAGCACCAAGTGGTCTTCTCCCCAAGACACACAGAGATGTTGGAGTGACAGTTCAGCAAGCCACACCAGACGATGCCAGCGCCGAAAATGCGCCAGTTGCACGGACCAATTTGGAGCCGGTTACCTCTCGTGGTCAGAATACCCGTACGAACAATGCTCGCCCTCTCCGGAATGGTATAACTGGCAAGGAGAGTTGGAAGGAGTTCCGACGTGGTTTTAGCAAGTATCTCTTTAGGGAAGAACCGTGGACTTGGCAACGGCTGTGGCTATGTTTACGCTTCAAAGACGAACATTTCTTCGATGGCAACTGGACAGACCTTGCTGGAACTGCTTCAACATGGTTTCTCCTTGATTTTGGTTTCTATTTTCTGACTGTAAACAGCCCTAAACTCATTTCTAAAGTTTGGGAAACTTCGAGCTACTCGGAGGTCTACCCAATGCTGATGCAGTATTCTTGGCGGGCTATAATTTCCACCAGCGTTGGCGCCGTTATTGGAGGAGCCATTTTTATCAAGATGGCCAGGCACCGGTGGAACCTGCAGTTCTACGGATTCATTACCTTAGCCGGACTCTTTGTGATTATTGGGATTGTTTTCATTAAGCTGCTAAACACGCGCTACTTCGCCGCCATCATCGTTCTCTACTGCGCAGCCAACCTGTTCTTCGACTTTGGCCCGAACACTTCAACCTTTGTGGTAAGCGCAATTCTCTTCAAAAGAAAATGTCACGCGGGGACGCAGGTGTATGGTGTGTGAGGACTCCATAAGGTGGAGTAGTCACGAAGGATGAGAATATATACAAGCGATGATCACGTGATCTCAGGAAGCTCCTGTGGATGCCCTAACCCCCCCCCTAACCAACAGAAAATATACATGCAAATTGACATCGCACTAACTTCGCGCAGATAACCGCCGAAGTCTTCCCAACGAAATACCGCGCAACGTGCGTGGGTCTCTCCGCCGGCGCTGGCAAATTCGGCAGCATTATCACGCAGATCTTCCTCTCGAAGCTCAAAATCCACGGCAAAGGCGTCAACGACCCTCGTTCCACCTGGCTGGGATGGGCGCTGATCATGTGAGTTCCTTTCCTTTCCCTTCCCAGGACACTGTCCCGCTACCATATACGCTAAGGCTAGTATATCGACGTTCGCTAATAATCCCCTGACAGACAGGGCTTCGTCATGGCTCTTGGAGCCTTCGTCACGAAGATCTGGGTCCCGAACCCGTGTGATATCGACGGGAATAGTTGGAGCTTGGAGGATTTGGGGAAGGGGAAGCGGGAGAGGAAGGCGATGGAAAGGAGGAAGAGGGAGGAAAGGGAAGCGGCGGAGCTGGCGAATCGCGAAAGAGCAGAGTGAATATATAAATGAAGAAAAGTTTAATACCTCTTCCCATCAGACAGCTATCTAGGTCGTACCATAATTTTCCTGTTTTTAAGTTGATCACAATCAAACTCGACTCCAGTACATAGGGAACCACGATCATTCTCCTCCTCTATACTTTTCATCCCATTAAAAGAACCCGGAGATATTCTATAGAGATCCAAAGCACATCACCGCACCGCCGAGGCATCCTATACCTCTGCACCATCCGATCCCAAAGCCACGACAAAGACCCGGCACTCCCCCCCCCCCAACAAACAGCAAAAGATTCCCAGAGAAAGCCCATTCTGACATGCGTCAGATACCACATTTTCCCCAACCCCCCCTTCCACCACCAACCGCCAACCGCACAGCCCCAGAAGAAGGGAAAAAAAGAGCGTCAAACCCAGACAGACGGATACGGACATAAAAGCTCGCGAGTCACGCCCGCCAGAAAACGGTGCCGGCATATCCATCACCATCCAAGCCAAACCGAAAAAATAAGAAGGAAAAAAAACCCCCAAGAGCACCCAATCGCCTCATTTGCTCATCCGAGCCCCGATTTTCCAGCCCAAAAGTTCGTATTCACAAATGACAGGAAGAAAGGAAAAAGATAGAAGAATATTTCTCTGACCCGTTACACATCAGGTGATAGGCAGCGCTCGTCCAGCAGCCAGCCCATCCAGCAGCCAAACCCCCCAGAATCCTCCCCTTTCAACCCCCCTCACCTCTCAACCTCACGAATGCCTCGAATTCCCCCTCCCCAACTTCTTGCTCAGCTTCCTCCCAACCCCATCCCCGCCCCCCTCCACGGGTGCCCCTCCCCTCCCCAAACTACTCCGCCTCATACTCTCTTTACTTCGCATCTCGCGAATGCGCTGTGCGCCCGCCGGCGCCCCGATGGCCCGCAGTCCCTGCCCGTAGCCCTGGCCCTGTCCGGGCACGCTAAGCATGCCGCCGGCCTCCTCAATCGGCGACACAGGACTCGGGTTCATAGGCGAGGGGACCCGCGTCGTCTCGACACTGATGCCGCGCTTGCCCTGCGCCGCCGCAGAAGGCGCTCCATACCCATACCCAGCCCCAGATCCGGACGCGGACGCAGGCGCCCCATTCAAATACACCGGCGATGGCGACGCGACCGTCGGCGACGGCGGCACACTGTTGAGCGGCGACCCGTGCGCCTGGTTCTGGTGCGGGCCCCACACGACCGGATATCCCGCACCCGCATTGCCATAGTTGACGCTGTTCAGCGTCCCGCTCCCGCTGCGCGCAGACCGCGGCGGCGCGATCCCGCCCACGCCGTCCAGCCCCACGCTGTTGCGCGCGCCGGGCATTCCCATCGGCGGGGGCGGCATCATGCTGGCTTCCTTGGCCAGGACGCCGTTGGGGTGGGCGTGGTTGACGATGAAGGCGTCTGGGGCGGCGAGGTTGCCGCCGCGCGCGTCGCGTTTGCGATTGTGGCGGCGCTTGAGGTAGATGCCGAGGGCCCAGAAGGAGACGATGCCGAGGAAGATCACGATCAGCATTACGACCCATTTCCAGTGGTTGGAGAACCTGGGGGGTGGGGTGGTTAGCTGGGTCTGGTCGGGCGGGGGAGGGGGAGGGGAGGAGCCGAGCTGCGGGTGGGGTTGAGGCAGTGTTGGGTTGTATGGTTGGCTTAGGGATGAGGGGGGCGAGTTGATATGGCTAGATTCTCTGCGTATTTTTTTCCCATGAACAGAATCAGGACCTCGTGAACTCACCAATTATTATTCGGCGTATTCGCATTGTTCGCGCGTTTAATTCCCGGAGCCACCACCGTCTGGGAGTAGTCGATAACGGGCTGGGCGGAGACAGTGGTGGCGGATAGGAGAAGAACGAATGGGAGGAGCATGTCGGATAGGGATGTACTGGGGAAAAGTCGTAATAGTCGTGTTGAGGACGTCGAGTTGTCAATTGTGATTGTAGCGAGTGGCTGCCGTATTCTCCTCATCTCCCGGGTAGGCAACGGGCAAGAGTGTGGATCGGACTACGGGAATAACGAAGGACATGAAGCTGGAGATGGAAGTGGTGATGGTGAGCGAGTGTGAGGTGTAGAGGTGAGGTTGGGAGGTGAGGAGGTGAGGGTGAAGGAACGGAAAGAGAAGGTGAGCGACAGGCACAGTAGCTCAACCTCTTTTGGCTGCAGCCGAGCGACTTCCAGGGATTGGAAAGATTGGCAACTAGGGCTGCACAGGGCTACCTACGCCGTATATATGGGAAAGGGGCACAATAACAGCAGATGAGCAACCGAAATAACTGCAGAATCCTCGATATATTCTCATGCCATATTTATAGACGCTCACCCACATCAATTGAGGGTGGGGACATGTGCTGAACACTCAGAGCCACCACCCCAAACTTGCCAAGCTCCTGGCCTTCCCGCTCCCACTTTTTGGCTTGTTTAGTTCAGTAGGGTGGGTGGATGCGTAGGCCAGGGGGTGGCCCACCCACCAACAGTAAATGCTTTCTCCCCCTGCATCAAACGGAAAACGAAGACCCTCTTACCGACATGCTTAAACACACGCTGAATTGCAGCAACTAGAAATAAAATAATCCACAGCTCCCTCGATTTTTTTTCCATCGCAGAACAAGCGTCTTCTCATCTTTTATCTCTCACAGAAACCTAAATCTTGTTTAATCTTTTTAAAGTGGGCTTGCAATACTCTCCCGTCGCTCGCCTAGCCTCATTCATATTAATACTACATCGAGGCTATCCCGAATCGTCAATCATTGTTTCACATATCAGCCGAATAAGCACAAGGATAGCTAGATCGCTTCAATCCACATTTTATGAAGCCATCGCCCATATTCCATATATCCAGACTCTCCCCATCAACCAGCACTCTCCTTCGACGCCGGATGGCAAATATAGCTGCCACCTGCCTTATCCATCTTCACAGAGCTCAAGTCTGCTATCCCCGGATACCTCACCGTCGCATGAGCTCCCGCTATCGTCGTGCACCCATCATCAGTAAAAATCACACATGCAGCACCAGCATCAGGCCCGAAAGACGATATTTGATTTCCCCTAACGAACTTTAGCATTATCATCCGCTCAAAGGCCTCNCATGAGTCTTCATACCAGTCACCCAAGTTCGTACAGTTCCGGAGGTTATTCGTGAAGGATTGACACTCGCCGCCCAAGCCCACCTCGCAGCAGGTGTAGACCCGAGCGGGAAGTTGGCCTTGTGAAAGCTCAAGTGCACGAGAAAATCCTACTTTAAACGCCTGCCTAACCTCTAGAGTATTATGACCCGCGGTTTAAGCTGACATAGAAGGCAGTCCGTGGGCTTACTACCCAGAAACCAACCAGTTATGATGTAGGGGATAGAAGAATGCATATTTGCGATCATGTGAGGTTTTGAATTTCTCCAACCGTCAACTTATAGCGTAATTTGTAGGGGGAAATACTCTTGGGAAAATCCTGCTAGGCTTGAGAAATATAGTTCAGAGTGGTTGAACTTAAAGCCCAAGAAGTGGACTGCCCATTTGCTAATAAATACATCACGACTAATAATAGCCTGGCAGATGGTACAAGTGCAATTTGACGGCGTGCTGATGATGAATTCGTCTGAGATGTACGTTACAGTGTATTATGGATGGCACACGTTTTCCTCAGAATTATTCTAGTGCAGCTTCAATGGTAAGCTTCTTGGCAATCTAGAGGTGCTCCGCCACGCCCCGGTTGGTCTCACCAGCTGCGTCACGTCGGCGAGTTATCCGCAGCTATTACTCCGTAGTCGTATTTTAAGATTTTATGGTAGTATGTAAAAGGATTGATGCCGGAATGGTGACGCAGGACTTCCAGGAGCTACAGTCGCCTGTGTAAACATGTTATGTGAAACTCTCGAGCATCGCGCAATCATCAGGTTCACAATTAGCACAACTAAGTCATAATGGTTATCAATCAATAATTGTTAAAGGAGGTCTAATGACTCATGAACTTAATTTGAGGTCAGTAAAGACAAAGTAAGAAGTTAAACCGCAACCGCTTTAGCAATATCCTTGGCTTCCTCTGCTTGATCTAGATGTTTCTATCCAAGAAAGGCGGGATCTCGATAATGAGAGCAGCTCCGGAGTAGACAGTGCCCATTGAGGCATCATTTCCATACTGTGTAAGTAATTAGCTTGGGTTGGCCTTTTATCGGGTTGGGTAAGGACTAAGAATTACAGCAATATATGCGATAGCTAGTTCACGGTGCCGCATCTCTGACAGCCACACTACATTGCCGTGGTAGTAACCACCCAACTCCCTACATATTCCATTCAGGTCAGTATCTTCGATGAGGGTATCAGCAATCTCCAATTCGTGCAAGCCCTCGCCGATAATAGCTTCTTTGTATTAGACTATGATTAGCCTCAACTATAACCGGAGCCCAGTATGGGGATTAAGTTGGCCTACCTGGCATTCTGTCGTCTTCTGAGTCATCAGAGTAGTCTGAGTCACCAGAGTAGTCTTCCGTACATCCGTCAAGTATTGGGCGGATAGTTACTTGCAGCCCCAAGGCACGGAAAATTTCATACATAGCCATATCAACCCCCTTTAGAGAACCCGGGAGATTGTGGATAGATGAGGAGTGTGAGTGAGCATAGGCATGGGAGCACCAAATGCCTAAAAGTCCACCTAGAGTCTGTCAACAAGGCCCTGAACGAGTCTCTATTGTGGAATGCTTGTCAGAAACACGCAAACTTACCCTTCATCATGAAACTAGGCACCTGGAGCATGCTCTTAATAGTATCATAGAGGGGCAGTTGCTTAGGATCCATCCATGGGCAATGTCCAGCGAGATTTCCAGATCCGCGCGATACGTATAGATTGTATGTAAGGGTGATGCGGTGGCCGGAATGGACCTCCAAGACCTCGTGTTCACAGTCACTGTAAAATGCTGCCCACTTGATGGAAGGCACCTCTGACTGTTCGGATGCTGAAGTGCTCCAATCGAAGTTCAAATTCTGACTTTTGTGCCGTACGATAAGCTCGCCACCCTCGTGATCGCACGGAAGACACACAACCAAGGAACCGAATTGTGAGTCTGAACGAGGGGTGTCAACGTGGGCCTGGAATTTGCCAGAGGGACCGGAGTAAATCTACTTATTTGAGTATATTGGAGTATGGTGTGGATAGGTAGTATCACTCACATTTAGTTTGTATAGCTCTGCACGTACACCCCGCATGTTGCTCGCATCTTTTACACTTGGGAGAAGGACTTGTGCAATCGCATCGATGATACCTAGCTCATAGGGATTCAGGGTGGACGAAAATGCTGAAGCGTCAAGCTTGCTTGCCTTGCGGTAGGTTTCGTCGTAGATGTCTTTTCCCTTGTATCCAAATGTCGCAGGTTGGCAGTCTTTGACAAGTTGTTCCAGATTCCCAGACGTATTGGGCTCAAGGGGGAAGACCAACTTTGATGTCAAATTGCTGTCGTTAGAAGAGTCCCATCGAAGGATCACTGGGGAAGATGTGTGAGTATTGGGTTTGGATTGCTCAGTAGCACTTGCAGGAGCCACTTGATCAGCCGGATTCTGCTGCTGCTGCTGTTGTTGTATTGGTATTTTCGGGCCGTTGCGATCAGCAGAGTCCAAGATAGGGATCGCACCTCCGACGGCAAATGTTGCTGCAGCTGCGTGCTCGTCAATTGACTGGCTCAATTGTTCTAGAAGAGCAGCACTCGCTGTACCCCCAAGAGTCTGGGCTCCAAATCGAGCGGTAGAGGTATCCATAAGGTTTATTGGAAGTGGATAAGAAGTATGGTGAAAGAAAAAGCGGAAGACCTTCTGGGGATTTATATACCGAGTCTGCACGTGTTTGGTTAACGTGCGGTCGGCATAGTTATGGCGGTGGGGGCCCACAGCCTGTATTTTGCCTGCAATTGGGCCTTCGGTAGTATTATGACTCTATCACCTACGTTAGCTGTTCAAGAAGGGAGCCTTTGGGCCTGGTTCTTAGGGCCTGGCCCTTAGGGCAACCCTTGGTTGAACCAAAATTGGTAATACTAGCTGTCTAAGTATGTTGCCTCTTTAGGTTAAGGGCACGTTCGATACCTTTTTTTGGCCAGGTTGGCTCCACCAGGTGGGCGCTCTAAAAAAGCCACTTGGGCCCACCTGGGTCCACCTGGTCACGAACGGGCCACCGATGTCCACTTGGTGAATACTGTCCGTTCGACGCCCTAGGTGGATTTTGGGCAGATCGGTAGTCTTAATAGCTGAAAAGGAGGTTTCACTTGGCTAGGTGGAGGCGTTCGCGCCAACCGCAATTTCGCTAGTATAGCAGCGAGTTTCGTTAGTAATTTAAGCCACCTGGATAGTTCACCTGGGCGAATTCCACAGCACCTACCATTTTGAAGGGAGGGTACTAGTGGAACACCGACACGACTAGGTCGATCGATTCTACCCTCCTTTAAGATATTTTAAACCATTCATGGGCCTTGAATCGTCGACCTGGCTGCGCCCACCTGGTGGAGTCGACCTGGCCAAAAAAGTTATCAAACGTACCCTAAGAAGGGAACCTATAGGCCCGGTTCTTAGGGCCTAGTGCTTAGGGCAACCCTTGGTTGAGCTGAAATTAGTAATAACATAGCTGATTAGGTTATGACGATTTAGAATATCATCATACTGCCGAGGGCCTGATTGCAATCACCTTCGTTAGGCAGCACCTGGTCGTCGCCCTTAATACCTGCGCTAGCATCTTGTGAGTCATCTAATTCTGCCATTAGACGAAAGAAACGTCGCGCCGCGCCCTGAGGGACCTTCTTTGCCTCTGTCAGATAGTTGTCCTCTGCCTTTTTCGCCGCCTGCAATATTTCATCCTGGGTGTGAACACTACGGATGTTGAATCTACTTTTTTGGGTACTTTTAGGATTGCGATTCTTCATATAGCTATAATATTTGGCAGAAGTCGTCGGTAATGTCACCGTTTTGATGAGTTATCAGCTGTGCTGAATGCTGAGGTTGATAAGCTGGCTTGCTCTGTCGCTTGCAACTTTGGGGCCAGGACCCTTTGCGCTGCAAATGTAGTTATTCGATGAGGGGCGGAACGCTGGATGTAGTGCGGATGCGTGTTCATCAATCCAGTCCTTTACTAGAGCTCGCTGACCGTTTATTACTGGTGTTGGTCGGCCAAGTGGCTCCATACTCGAACATATTACTGGACCCGATTCTTACTGTGAGTATCAATACTCTTTGAAGGAGGTTGTCCCTCGTTGTGGCGTTTCGCGAGAGGCTGAAATCCGCGTCAAGCCGACACTGCTCGGATTTGCTCTAGCGCCTGTCCCGTAAAGAGGCCCGAGTTGTTCCCCGCAGTTGGGTGACGGGAGATTATCCCACCCCAGTCACTGATTGCCGAAGGTGCCTTTTCTGCCTTGAACTCCTTTTCTCCTGTCATTGAGCTTCATTATGCTTGATCCATTCTACCAGAGCGTGAGACTTTGCACAATGCAATCGTGCAGCTGTCTCAAGTTGATCATCCACTTCTTAAACCCCGAGCCCTGAGCGTGCTACCGCGGGAGCTATGCAGGAAATAAACTGCTTGCTTTGTAGTTCGCCTCAAGCGTTGTCAGCCACCACAGAAGTTGTGTAATACTAACGCTTGCTGGAGCGGCCTAATTAGGCGCGCCATACCTCAAGGCCTCTTACGATACCTCTTTCGCTTTCGACAGGCCTATACATACCACGTTCGTGGTTCTATTCTTCTGTGGAGCTGGAATAATTTGCGCTGAAAGGATTATAAGACGGCGAGGAAGCAATCGTGTCTCCCGTAGAGAGCGCTATCAGCCGATCCCATTGGATTGGATGACAGGCCTCACTATTCTTCTCAGCATTCTTCACCAGTCCCGCAGAATCGAAGTAGAATATAGAATATGGGTCCTCTCAGCGCCGCAGGCATATCTGGGTTTACTCGTAGTAGCGATATTCGTACGCGTCGTGCCACTTCAGCGAATATTGAAAGATGTGCATTGTGTAAGGCAAAACTACCAGGTAGTAGAGCCTCAATTGCAGAGTTGGGTGTTACCGCTAACTGCCACAGGCATTCCTACCACTTGTTCTCGCTCTCAGCGATATTTGGTTTCCCCAGCGATGATAGGATGCACACGATGACGGATATGAGGAACAATTTATGAATTCCTAACACGTCATATATTCCATAGTGCCTTCGGTACCTCCTACCCACGGTGATACTAGGGTGGAGTAGTGTCTCCGCTGCCTATCGGTTCTTTGCCCCGGTCTACATATATTTGCTCCCAATATCTCTCGGAGGTCTCCCTAATTCCAACATTACAAAACGCAAGCTTCCTCTTGGATGCCCTAATTGCGCTCATACTCTACCATCTTCTCGAATGGTCAAGATGAACCGCCGCACAACAAACGCAAAAATTTTTCTCATTAGCGCAGCTTTGATAGTGAGTTCCAATCTAGAGCGTTTGCGCGTCTATATAACTGAAATTACAATAGCTCTTGTCTTTCATACTCTTTATAATAGAGGTAATACTATACTTTGTTTTACTAGAGCAGAGCGCCTGGATTCTGGCTGCTCCTCATATTTAAATGATGTTCTTGCATTGGATGTTGTATTGGCGTGTCTCTTATTGATCCGTATATACAACGTGAGTCTTGTTTGACAGAAGGCTTGATAAATCGTTGACTTTGTAGATATATGCGTTTGGAATAATGACTACGGCTGCCATTACCACACATATATACATCTACCTACGTCGCAAGTTTTCAGACGTCCTTAACCACAATCGGTCACCCTCTTCCCTCCCGTCCCCGATGGCAAAGTTGTATGATGTATAGTGTTTTTGTGCACAGCTCTACTTTCTTATCTCATCGCTGAAACAACTGCGGGTAGCAAACTACGGTCGTCCACACAGCCAGGCTCACTCAAGCTTCCTTCGCGGGCCCTTTCGCTATTTATGATTCTCTTGCTTGGCCGAGTGGCGCTCTTGTTTTGGCATCAAAGTGACGCTGGTTTCCATCCGATTGACCTGCTAATATACGATGCCGATCTGGAGCATGGGAGATGGGCCAAGCAGGCACATTCGAGCGAATCATTAGGTGACGCAATCAAAATGTATCAGAAGCGATACTATCGACATCCTCCACCTCGTTTCGACACATAGTACGAGTATGCGGCTAATCGCTCTTCAGGTATCATTGATAATTTTGACAACATCAATAAAGATCTAGCACCGTTCGGGTCGCTCTCTCCATCAGAAATTCGAGATCGCACTTGGGAGATTCTCAAGAATCTGCAAAACGGTCTTGGTGGCATCAGCATTCGCAATGGAAGAGGAGAGATATCCTCCACTGTGCCTGAAACGCATCGTTGGATGCTAGATGGCATTCTCCGAACAATTGAAATTTTTGGAGAATGGCTTCCCGATATGGATATCGCCATAAATCTCAACGATGGTTAAGCCCAAACGACAAGGCACCAACACCGCCAAAAGTCAAGCATCCGAAAAAAGTGTAACCAAGCATTCTATAATTAGTGATTTCAGCTATGTCCATGCCCTAACCTGGAAGCCAACCTCTCAAGAAAGCACCACAGACGTTGGTTTTATTAGTGCGAGTTTTCAACCGACCTTCCAGGACTTCGGCTCAATCAATTGCCGGCCCAATTCTCGCGCTCGCACCCAGCGTCGCTGGAATACGCACACCTTTTGCATGGCGTGCATTCGCCCCCATTCACTTGGTCTTTCCGTTTCCAATTGGTCTCTTCGTCTCTCCATGCCATCAACCTGACCTCGCCAACCTCCATGGCTTGCACCTCTCCCCAGCTAATTTTTACAGGTACCCACAATCTCGTGCCTATCTTCAGCCAGAGCAAAGCGCCCGGGTACGTGGATATCGGATATCCATCGCCCTGGAACTATGTACATAATACAGCTTATGCGCCGACTACTGAGTTATCGTACTCTCGTTTTGCTGAGAAAGATAACACACTCTTCTGGCGTAGTGCTGCTTCCGAAGGCGTTAGCGTAGGAGGCGGGGCATGGAAGTGTATGCTCAGGCAGCGTCTTGTGCACCTCATGAACAATGCGACAGACCAGGCGCCAGTCCTGCTGCCATCAAGAGACGGCTCCAGTACAAACTAGTCGAACCTGCACACTTCAAATCCTCCTCGGCACAAGCGTCGACGTCCGCTTCGTAAACCCCATCACCCGTTCGGCGGGAGTGATTATCCTGCTTAGGCCCAAGAATTCGGCTTCGACAACCCGATGGATTTTCAGCAGCACTAGCACTACAGGTACCTCGTCGATGCGGATGGCGCGGGCTTTTCCGGCTGCTTATCTCTTTCCTCTCCAACAGTTTCGTGTTCAAGACGGCGCTCTTCAGAGACTGGTATGAAGGCTGCAGCCTTGGTTGCATTCTGTCCCAATCGATATCCGCTTGCACAATTTGTGTGGAGTGTGTTATTTCTTCCGGCTGTTGTTGGACTGGGGAATGTTAACCAATGATAGAAGAGAATAGATTGGGTTTAAGGTTTAACCGGGAATTTTCACTAGCGTTTTGAGAACTGGGATATACCCGTAACTTGGGAAATGAAAGCCCGCTTATGCGTTTGGCACCCCTAGATTTGTTTGGGGCGCCAGTGACTTCAAAGACGTAAGCGTGGCTATCCAGAAGGCTCAACGGTTTAAATTTCGAAGTTCGGGAAAAGTGTTTTCTCATCTAGAACTTCTCCCCGCCTATCTCCTTCCTCTCTGCCTCTGCTTCTGCCTCGCTACCTTTCTCGTAAATTCTGCTCACCTCTTACTACAAAATTTCCTCATCTCTCGCTCCCTCAATCCCAATTTTGGTCACGTGGAATTTATCTGCAGGATCTCGATATGCCGGGACGAAGTTTACACACAATGCGTAAGACCAAGCAGCAACAAAAAACGACATGGGCACCGTCATGGCAATGGCGGTAGAGTTTTGAGCATCTGCCGCCGCGCCCAAGAGCGGGGGTACACACGCTCCACCCGCAACACCGCCCACGATTAAGCCCGACCCGCGCTTGGTGTATTTGCCTAGTCCACGCATCCCGAGCGCGACAATGGTTGGGAAACAGACGGATTCGAAGAAGAGAGTAATGTATAGCATTGCCATACCGGTATTATCCCGTTGCGTGATTGCCGGAGCAATGAACACGATGCACATGGCTAAGTAAAACAGAAACACCCAGCGTGGTCGCACGAACTTCATTATTGCCACGCCAGAGAACCGCCCTAGAGCGAAGGCGCCCTGGGCCCCGGCGAGGAATTTTGCGCCAAGTGATGAAGATGTGTTGGGTCTTGTCTCTGTCACGTAGTTTATGAAGTACCCCGCTACAGTCCTTGTAATTAGCTCGCGGTTTCAATTGAGTATATTCAATTGGAGAGGGAGCACGTACCTATAGCGACTTGGGCGCCTGTGTAGCAGAATTGCGCGAACGCCGCATGGAAAAGCCGGTACTGTTTTCTGAATGGCTTAATATCGGTGTTGGAATGAGTTTCCTCAGCTTGGAAGGCCATGTCTGCGTCGGTGATTTCTGGGATAGGAGAGAAGTAAAAGACGACGGCGAGGAGGAATACGAAGCATGCAATTGCCAGATACACCCATTGGACATTCTTGAGTGCGCGGGTGTCATCGGCGGTTTTCAAGAAGAAAACATAGGAGCCAAGAACGGGAGCGACGACGGTACCGATGCCGTTGAAAGCTTGGGAGATGTTGATGCGGAGTTCTGCGTAGCGAGGAGGCCCACACACTAGAACCACGTGTAAGAAGTTGGCAGATTGATCAGAAGTATTTTGCCTACCAGTGATGTAAGGATTAGCTGCTGTTTCCAGCGAACCTAACCCATTCCCGATGACAAAGATTGCGGCGCAAAAGCCCCCAAAGGATCTATAAAGAATACACGGCCAGGCAATCAGCGCGCCGATTCCATACAGACACAGACCCCAGATGAAGACGGGCTTGTATCCATAATGACGAAGTATCCAGTTCGCATGACCAAGTGAGGCAAGAGGATAAGCTCTGGACCAAACATGTTAGTAGAAAGCCGGGGATATTTGTTCGACATGTTCTGCTCTTACCCGAAGTAGGCTGCTTGGAGGCCGGATGACCTAGCTCTTGTGATGCCCAGAGTGTTCTGGAAATGTTTGTTTAACGTGTCGAGAAGTCCATAGGAGAAGCCCTACGTAAGAATCAGCGATCGCTGGTGGATTTAACCTTTGCGGCATAAACGTACCCAGAGAAAGAATAGAATTGTGACTAGACAAAGCGGATAGATAGACTCCTTCAAGGTCAATTCGGCAGCCCTCGTCCTACTCTTATCACTGACTTTCAGTGAGTGTTTCCTGAAAATAGTCATGATGGTTTTTGGAGGGCTCCAGGGTTGAGGCCTTTTTGCGGCAGCGGGAAAAAAGACGGGTTTATATTCTCCGGGCCAAGATGCTTGCAACGATCGGCATGTTCATCCATGTGCGGTAGGAGGAATGCTGGTAGATTTCTAGTAATAATAGAGCAGGAAAATGAGGATCGTCGATCTGCCGAGTAATGTTAGTATACTAGTTAGTAAAAGGACGCCGTTGATTAAGGTTATACAAGGGTTCCTTACTACAGTACTATACTTGATTCATCCAATATCAGGTCGTCGCGTCGCTTAAATCTAACGCGTTTAATAGTGAGATATTGGAGCCTCCATCACGTATAACGCCTGAATTAATGAGCCGCTTCTACGACAAGAAGGACAACGGCTTCCTTGTCCTTTAGATAGCAGAATAACGCCGGACCATAATAATAGAGGAGTCGTAACAAGGTGTTTGTGCGCCCAGCACTTATTGTGACGTGACAAGCTCCGCACCACTCAGCCATCGCACAAACCTACAAAAGGTAAGCGAATGACTGGCAATTGAGCCAGTTACTAGCTTACCTTTTGTGGGTTTGTTCGGCTGGGCGAGTGGCGTAGAGCTTGTCGCCTTATATTTGACATACTAATTTAATTAAAAAACTCTTTTACTTACCATTTAAACTACAGGGTCCGCAAGGTTCGGTGTCGCCCCCCCCGTGCGCGCAGCAGCGGTGGCATCTAATTTCGCTTAAGCTTCGCCTAAGTTAGTATGTAGAGCTGGCAGAATTAGATGTAGTGGCCGCTAGGGGGGGGGAGACGTCGCCTTACGTTTGAAGCTTTTCATAATATCTCTTCCTTACTAATATCGTGATCTTTATTCTAGATCATGGTGTAACTCTTATCATCACCTCCATTGAATATAGCGCCTAATATACACGAATGGCAATACGTCTTCCTTAAAATCCTTATTAACGCGGGCGCCACCAATTAATAGTATTGTGTTTAAGCCAAGTGCTCTTATAGAGCTATTTAACGAATTTAACGGAAACTAGAGAGGTACGGAAGGACGAGACTTAGTTATGTACACTTCGGCCTAAAAAGTGCGCTAAGCTCTTAGATAATTATTATATTGCTTTACTAACTTAATAAGGCACCAAATCTATATCTAGATGAGATAGCTTAGTATATATACAATAGTTTTAGAGTTATAGTAGGCCCGCAAACAATTGCTGCAGAGTTAAGAGTCGCTGGCTAGAGTAGGAAGCTAGTAAGCTATATTCTAAATATATAGATAAGGAAATAACTTACTTATATATAAGGCTTATCGCGTTACTTTAGAGCAGAGTTAGGAGGACTGTAATTAATACTAGGCTAATATCTTACAGTTTACTGTTAAGTAACTTATCTTTATAGACGAATTTAGCGCTAATTTAAAGACAGGTATACGAAAGTTGGCTTAGGCGCTGGTAGGCACAACGCTAATCCTATATACTCTATATAATCGCGGCAAGCAGCGGCTTAATATTCTACCTACATATACTATTAACGGTATAATAGTATTATTAGTATATAGCGGCTTAATAAACGTAAAAGGCTATAATTACTAGATTAAACACTACCTCCTACCTTACTATAATCCTTATCTAGCTCTAAGGTTAGTAGTTATTATAGATAATACAAGCTTCTACTATTTAGAATAAATTAAGTCTCTTTTTACTAAGTGTAGTATAGTGCTTATTTATCTACCTATATATTCGCCTAATCTAAATCTAATTAAGAAGTTCTTTAGTAAGCTAAAGGAGTATATTTAATAACATTTTAGATTATAGAGGAGTGAGCCAGAGCTTTAGGGTAATAAGTTTAAAAACTTCCTACAGTAGTATATAGATACTATAGGTAGAAGGAGTAATAACGCTAGAGCCTACTTTAGCCATAGTAGGTATATATAAGGAAGGATTAATAAAAGAGTTAGTAAGTTATTAAATTTAGGTTAAACCTTATAATCCTTAGCGTAGTGTTTTTTAGTAGGAGTTAAACATTACCTTAGTTGGCTTACTATATTATAAAACTCTTATATAAATTACTAGTAAAATCTATATTCTACCCTAAACTTTTAAGTAAAGCTATACTAGTGTAAAAAATTTACTACTTATTTTTCTCTAAATCCTTAATACTACTAGAAAGCTAAGTAACTCGTAAAGTCCTCTAGTTCTTAATATCCTAATATACCTATTTAGTAATTGCCTCTAGTACTCCCTTATCAATTATTATATTAACTAGCGTCTTACCCTCTTTATTTAGCTTCTGCTCCCTAATAATTCTTAAGTCCCACCGCTTTTTATAAGCAACTTAATAGGCGGCTTTAAGATTACTCTCCTACTCTAGGTCTTCTTATACTAAGAGCTTCTATTAGTTAAAATACTCCTATAGATTAGCTATGCAATTTAGGCCTTATAAATAAGGTAGAGGAACTATAGGTAATAATCTTATAGTTAGGTCTTACCCTAACGGTAGTATAACTAGACGCCTATACTGCCTACTAGTTAAATTAATATAGAATTAATTAATAACGCTAGGAGTATTAGGTGTAGGCGACTTAGTAAAGGTAAGTTAAGACTTCTTACTACCTCCATTTTTCTAATCTTAAAGCTTTTTAAATAGCTTACTATTGTGGTGGTGTAGATTGGACGTCGCCTACCACCTTAGCATTTTCCTATATTTATAGAGCCTTCGGCTTTCTTCCTTCTTCCCTTAATTATATATATATCACGACCTACCAGTTACCGGAAATATGCTCTTTTCTTTCTTTCTTACTAACTGTTTTACTAACTAATTATAACCAACTGACTAACTAACTAACCGACCGACCGACCGACTAACAGCACCGTGACTTTTCTATCTTAGAGAGGTCGTACCCTCCCATATATTTTATGGCATTCCACGTAGGGACAACGGCAAGCTCTTTAGATTAGAAGTCTAGTGCTATATACATAGGAGACATACAGAAATATACTACGACTATAGAAGAACCGCCAGCTGCAAATAAACGACCAGCTACAAAAGAACTACCAGCTAAACAGATGAGACAGCAGAACCAACAGAACTAGAGAACTAGATAGTATTAGACAGCGAGGGGAACTAGGCAGTCCCGGAAAAGATAGGACAGCTAAACTTAACGTATAGGCTAAAGAGTGGTAATAAGAGGCAAAAGAGCATAGGTTAGATAGTCTTAAAAAGTTATATATAAGGACGTTAAGCGAACTGGCGAGCCAATCAGACAACTTTAACCGGTAGTTAGAGTTACCAAGATCTACTACTAAGCATGGCTAGACCTTTATTAAAGATATAAAGACAACAAGCTAAGGGCCAATTAATTAAATGGAAACGAGCTCTAAGACATCTGGCGGCGAAGGAAGTTAGTACTACCATTTATAAATAAAGGAGATAATACTAAGCACGGTCGCAAGCACACGAGATTAGATCTGTCCTTAAAAGCTTCCTATTCTAGCTTAGCTTTATCCTCTTTTAAGTTATCTAGATTATATTAGTAGCAGCTTTAGAGGCACTCTATAAAGAACTACCACACAAAATAACAATAGACTAAAGCGGACGAATATATTAAGACCTGGCAGTAGTGGTAGATAATAAAGATACTGTGCTATCCTAGGGAGACCCCCCCTTAGGTATTAAGAAGTAAGTGCCCTCTATAAGGAATATGGCTATATAAGTAGACCAACCGCAGCAGGCACCTACTAAAGTACCACCAGAACAGTTATCTAGGACACCCTTATCTCAGGCAGCTATGCAAGCAGACCTACCACGGCGTTCACCCGTAACACCTAGGACTAATACCCCTTAGTAGACGAAGGACGAGAGCTATACGGACCACCTATATACTCCTAAGGAAGCTCTAGATGCACGTACTTAGTAGTTAACGGCTTAAGACAAGATCTACGTTATGGTCCAGCCTATGCCAGCCCTAGGAACTGTTAAAACTCCTTACTTTATAGGACAAGACGTATTATAGTTTATTAAACAGTATAAACGGCTATGCACCCGACATTACGCGATAGGTAAGGAGAAGCACTAGAGCCTTCCAAAGTACTACAATTACTAGATAGGGATATAGATCCAAAGCCTGCCTAAGTTTATAATTGGTAATTAAACAAAGCTTATAAGAAAGCTTAGGGCAGAATACTAAGCAGACGACTACTACCAATATATAGAGATAAGAGACTTCGTGGAAGCTTTTATTTAAAAATCTATAGAACAGCTAGGCGACTTATGTTACTATATACAGGACTTTACTACCATCTTAGCTAAAGTAGTAGCCGTAGGAAACCTTACTAAGTAAGAGAAGGGGTGGTAGTTTATACGAGGACTCCCTATTAAATACCGCAGATATATAATAGAAAAGACAGAAGCTGTAGTAGATAAGCCTAGCACCCTTATATTTAAAGAACTAAAGGAGGCTATAGAGTTAAGGATAATAGCTATAGAGAACGCTAAGCGAATGGATATCCTTCTAAAAGAAGACGCCCTAAATATCCAGCTTATATAGGAGCTATAGCAGTAAAGGGATAGGCTCAACCGCAGGAGAGAAGGATAGCTTCTAGACTTAGGTATACACAAAGAAGCCCTAATACAGCAGCAGTTACCTACTATAGATTAGGCTATAGTTTAAAGCCTAGTATAAGGATATAGCCTAGCACCAGAATATAAAGACTAGTAGAATAGCACCTAACCTTTATAAGAATCTTAACCTTCGCAAAACCCTTAATATCCGCAAGACTATTAATATCCATAAGACTATTAATATCCGTAGGATTCTCAATATCCGCAAGATTCTACTGCCTTTAAACGGCCGCAGCGGGACGTATAGGGTTAGCAAGACACGTAAGGACGAGGCTAGCAGACCTATTCTAGATGCGGAGAAAGTCACCGTTTTACTAGATACGAATGCTAAGGGCTAAAGGATCTTATCTAGTAAGGATTCGTGCATATAAAATAAGGAAGGCTAGTAGCGGGGACACACAATTAACCTAGACTAGTACTTCCGTGGCTCGGCAATAAAGGACAACTAAAAGGTATTAAGAACTGGCTTCGTACGTACTAAGGAATAGACCTAGATGGATAGGTATATTAAAAAATAGAAAGATAAGAATAGACGCAGAAATAGGGCCCTATTGGATAAATAGATTTTACTACTTTCCGTAACGGAGTAGTGCTAAAAAATAGTAACAAACTACGTACAAACTAGGAGGACTACTATTAAGTACGACCCGTAGACTTAATAGTAACGCCTAGCCAGCAATATCCGCAGACCCTTAGAGACAGCCATATAACTAGGACAGCTATTAAGCCGCGGCAGGCTTTATAGTAGGCTCCATAGTAGGTACCGCAGGCTCTGCTATAGGAAAAGAATATACGGCCGGGAGATTATATCTAGATTAGGTTACGGCCTATAGATAAGACAGCTAAAGCTAGGAAGATGGATAAGTCATCTAACCCTTAGAGACGGTCTTAAAGACAAACGCTTAACTAGTAGGCTCCGCAGTAGGCTCCGCAGTAGGTGTAGAATGTTTAACTAGGGGATAGTTAAGTTTTAAGGTAGGGGAGGAAATACAGGTAACGGCCATATAAAAAGATTTCTATTTGTCTGCTTAATTACAGTATTTCCTAAAGCCCCTTTTCTTATTTATTTTCTTAATCGCGACGCGTTAAGACGCGTTAGTCGCGACAACCTACTATAAAGATATTAGTTTAGCTCACCGCCTATTACCAAGCTAATAGCGATTTTCTATACCGGGTATAAAAAATCCTAATTGGTCTATTTAGCAATAGAGCTGGTAAAACTTTACACCGCCCCTAGATTTTAATAATGTAGCTATATAATAAGAACGGATACTAGGAGCCTTAATTAATTGCATAGATATAGAGCCGATTATATAACATAGAGCTGTATATAAAGCTGTATATAGAGCCTTAATTAAACGACTATATAGAAACCTTAATTAATTAAATAACTGTATAGAAGCCGCGACTAGTTAAGGGAATCGAATTAAGCCAGAGCTTCAATACCAGCATATTACGTTACTAAGTTAAAGCAGTTAAATGTTGTTAAATTAGAGCCTTTAGCCGGGCCAACCTTATTTCTTATTTAAACGACGACTAATCGCAGCACGACTGTTACTGCTATCCAAATTTAGTACTGCGCTAGCTGCATAACAAGAACGGACACCGCGGTAAGAAAGGGACCTCTATAAGGGCAGTAGCATAATAACGGAAAATAAGTACCGCGGAAACGGTAAAGCAGTATATAAAAAGGCACTATAGCAAGAGAAGATAAGGATACTTTGTAAGAGGTTATACACGGGGTATAACTAACCACGATAAACCTAAGCCATCCTTATGCAACTAAAGACAGAATTAAGCCGCATCTAGCTAAGCTAGTAAAGGACTTTATTAAGGATTATAAGGGGAGCAGGAATTAGATATATAGGAGCTAGCACTTCTTAGGGATCGTCTTAATAAAAGGACTGTATTATAGATATAAGGGCAAGGGATATACAACAAAGGTAGTTATAATAGCTAAGAAGCTATTACCGGATAGCTTTGAAAACACTAAGGATAACTTAGATAAAGCGTAAAGCCAGCAGGATAATAATAAAGAGACTAAAAGTAGAAGATAACCCTAAGAAGGTTTTTAAGCTAGAAGAAGATTAAGGATACGTAAGCGTACAGCCAGTAATAAGGGCAAAGAAGCAGCTATAAAGGACATCCTAGGAAAGCACTAGGCCTATAAAAATGGTCTACTAGAAGCTGCCGCTTATGCTTATAAGGAAGTCTTAAAATAGGTCTCTAGATTGGATATCTAGTAGACACTAAGAGCTTTAATTAACTACGGATATAGAGCCTATAAATGTAGAACCTAGGTCGCATGTATAGCAGAAAACGCTTTAAGTTAAGCCTTAATTAATTAGACGCCGCCTCTATAGTTAAATTAAATTAACCTAAGCCGTTAAGCCGGGCCGACCTAATACCCTATTTAAACGTCAGTTAATTATACATTGTTATATTCTAGTTAAATTAATTACCCGTTACCGTTAGACGTCTTTAATTAGTAGTTAAAGATCCTATAATAGTAGATACACAGGCACTAGGCCTAATTAGGAAGCTAGTATACGGCCAAAAGATCGTCGGAAGTACTGCCAATTGACGTTTTAGAGCCTCTGCGAGACCCCCCTTATTAATTAACTGCCGCCCGTCTTAACGCCCACGGATTAGTTACCCAGAACGACCTTTCCTATAGATATAGATATGGAGCTTTATATAGAGTCTTATACGGAGCCTATAGATATAGAGCATACAGGTGCAGAGCCTTAATTGGATAATAGTACGGCAGCTTAACTGGACGCCTATAGATGCGAAGCCTTAATTAAATGGCAGATGCGGAGCCTTAACCAATCGGACATCTATACGGAAGTTTTGATTAACTATCTCCGGATGTAAAGCCTTGGTTATATATATAATAGAAGACACCTTAAGTTAAGCTAGGGCCTTATTAAATCTTAATGAGTTAAACGCCGTCTCCGTATTTAGATTAGGACAGTTAGAGCCTTTAACTAGGCCGACTTTTTACCTTAATCGAACGACCAAATTAAGCCAGAGCCTCTGCTACCTTAATTAACTGCCCTACCGCCACCGCTACTGCTGTCACTATTCCGTTTAGCTATTTCGTCCTTACTGTCTTAACCAACTGCTCTATCTCTACTGTTCTAGATCTATACTGCTACTAGATCTATTTTACTACTAAATCTGCTAGATCTTTCTACTATTACTCTACCGACCGCCATACCCTACCGTTTTAATCGCCGCTGTTCTAACTAGCCGCCTCCAACCGACTGCCATTAACCGTTCTATTACTGCTGCTACTGCTACTGCTACTATTCTACTATTCCAATTGTTCTACCGCTACCGTTTTAACTGACTGCCGCTGACCGAACTGCTACTAATTAACTATTATTAACTATCTGCCGCTACCGAGATTTCTGCTACTAAAAGTTCTGCTACTTACTAACTATTACCGTATTCTTCCACCGAGTATTCTACCGCTAACTGTTCTATCTTATTTTACTACGCTAACTGTCTGCTTTTATTACTGTTTATATCACTATTACTATTACTGCCGTTACTACTGTCCTAGTTACTACTAATAGGAAGATCAGACCTTAGCTATAGGTAACGGAAGAACACCGTAGAACAGTTCTACAGGAAGGCTAAGGATATAGTTACCCGCGTTCATTTAGGGATATACTTTCCTTTGTCTATTCTGCTTTTACTATACTTATTTTGCTATTCTTCTATATTATAGAACGTTAGGGGACAACGTTCTTGAAGGGGGAGGTATATAGTGGTGTAGATTGGACGTCGCCTACCGCCTTAGCATTTTCCTATATTTATAGAGCCTTTGGCTTTCTTCCTTCTTCCCTTAATTATATATATATCACGACCTACCAGTTACCGGAAATATACTCTTTTCTTTCTTTCTTACTAACTGTTCTACTGACTAATTATAACCAACTAACTAACTAACCGACCGACCGACCAACCGACTGACAGCACCGTGACTTTTCTATCTTAAAGAGGTCGTACCCTCCCACACTATAAAGTATGCAAATAGTAGCTAAACTATCCTTAATAGCCCGCGCCCACTCCTTAAGGTCCTCCTATATTAGCTTATAGTTAACTTAGCAATAGATTTAGCACTAAAAAGAGCCTAGGTACCTCTTCTTATACTTCTACTCCCTATATAGCTTTAGCTAAAGCTTAGTAGTCTTTAGGCGGGGGGCTAGAGGATAAGTAGTATTACTAGCCTTATACTATTTAGATTACGGTATATTTAGAGGCGTATCCTATAAGGAGACAGTAGCAGCTAGCTATATTAATAATAGCTATATTAATAATTATGCGGCTATTATAAAACAATTAGTAAAGTAAGCGGTAGATTTAGCTTAATTATTTACCTTAATATATATAAAGCTAACTTTAACTAAGAGCTGCTTAGTAGAGCCGTCTATATTCCGGTGCTTCTTTACTAAGCTTATAAGTTTACTATTAATTAAGCTCCAGCTAGCTTCCTAACTAGGATTAATCTTAAACGTTACTTAAGTCTTATTCTTCTTAGTATATAAAACCGATGTATTACATAACTCTTATATAACGCGACGGCTAGAAAGCTGCTACTTCATAGCCTTATTAATTATAGGCAGTATATTATAACTATATACAAGCGAGAGGCTTAGGCGAGAGTTAGTAAAAGTATATATAACTATATTCTAAGTCTATACGCCCTTCTTAAGCTTCGCTAACAATAAGAGACGATAGTTAAAAAAGATACCTCTACTACTTGGCTTTGCCTACTCTAATTCATGCTTAAATTAAAGCCTTAGTGGTAGCTCCTCCTCCTTACTTTCCGTTATTAAATCCTTAGGTATTAGCTTAAATACTTGCAAAGGAAGTATAGGGGGTCTCCGCAATCGACGCGGGGTTTATATATAGTGGCCAATATTATCTAGATTAAGCTCTAGGTGGAGGTACGGTAACTAATAATAATATTACTAACTTAAAGGATAATAGGAACCTATATTTAAAAGCTGTATAAAACGCGGCAGCTACGGAGGAGCCCTTATTATATTATAATCCTGCAATTAATAGAAGCGTTAAACCTCCTTACAATCTGCCTCCTTCGCTGCCTTAAGATCATTTAATATTTTCTTAAGCTCGCCGTTAGCAAAAGCAGCTGCCTGCCGTAATAAAGGCAACCTATTAAACGCTATTAGTAGAGAGAAGTTAAGCTACGTGCCAATCTAGCTACTAAATATAGGCGGCAGAGTCACGACCGTACTTATACTTAAGCTCTGCGTTAAGATAGGTGGTTAAGGAATAGATAAGGATAGTATTAGCGACAGTTGAGGCCTTTAATGAGGTAGACGAGAAGGACTTCTAACGGTGGCAGCGGCAGTACATTTAGAGCTTATATTGACGAGAGGAAGGCTCTATTTGTCAGACGGACAAGTCACTTATAAGAACTCTGTCGATTGAAGCTGGCTCTAGAAGCTCTCTATATACATGAGGTCGGGGCAAAGGACTGATGACGACGCTGACGACGATTCTGGAGCCATTACTTAATCGCCACTAGGTTAATATTGCCACTTAGTCGGTAATAGGTAATAGAAACAGGGTGTAAGTCACAAGACGGTACCTGACAGTGACCTTAACGTTCGACACACCCCCCTAGCTGCTCAGTTAAGACTGAGCAGCTGGATAGAAAATAGAAAAAGTCACGATAGCAATTTGGTGTTAAAATAAAGAAATCCTCTATAGAGTTACCTTATCCAATGTTATCCAAATCAAATTAAATTAGATCCTTAATATCTTATATAGGTAACTTAAAAGCTCCTTCTAGTTCTTGGGTAGAGATTAAAACCTATCGCTGTGTATTCGCTAATCGATATTAGTTAGGTAGGCTTAGTGTCACATTAGCTGCTTCTTCCGTCGTCCTCCTTCTGCAATTTTACTGTCGCCTATATTGTCTTGAATTTCCTACCTTAGGCGGGCTTTCTTTTCTAGAATATATTCGAATTGTGATTCTTAATTAGTTAATGCAGTTAATTAAGGCTCTGGTGACTAAGTCAGGGTAGGAAGGCCAGGTGGAGGATTATCCCTTAAGGCTCGCGGGCCTATTGCGTTATTATCTTAAGGGTTAAGCTCTTCTCAATTGGTCGCTCGATCTTGATTCCCATTAGAATCCACCTGTCGACTTCTACTGATATCTACTTGAGTCTCGTCCTCCTTCTCTGACGTCTCGTTAAGCTCTTCCTTTGACGTCTCGTCAAGCTCTTCTTTTAACGTCTCGTCAAGCTCTTCTTTTGACGTCTTATTAAGTTCTTCCTGGGGCGTCCTTTTTATTAAATCTATTGTAATGCCTTGGTCGGCGATCTAGTCATTAAATTTACCTCCAAACAATGTCTCGTTGTCCGTAGGTGTCCCTTTTAATACTGTCTTATAAGCTTTATTAACTATATAAGTCTTATATTTAACGGTTATAGAGCCTTCTACAACCGCTCTAGTTACTTCTCTAGGTAGTCACCCAACTATATTAATTCCTGCGTGTTCGAGTTAACTATACAAAAACTATCTATCTACCTTTTGATTTGGTAGAGGCTCCGTTAGTTAAGCCGCGAAGGACACGTCCTCCATTATACTCGGCTTCAATTTATTATATTTAAGAGTTACCTAACTATGGTAATATCCGCAATATACGAACTTCTCACCACCGCGACGGTAGAGGTAGTTGCCCTTATTATGCCAAAAGACACCCTTTTTATTAAGTCTTTAATTACAAACTAGATTTATATAAAATCCTAGTATATACGCAGCCTTATTTAGATAAATCTTCTTCTTTTCTAATAGGGTAATAACTGTAACTTCAGCTGTTCCGAAGCCTTTAATAGTTTCCATTCCAGATCCTATATATAACCGATCACTAGCCGGTCAGATATTACCTATAAATCTTACTCGGTTGTTAATAACATATAAGGTCGTTATAGGGTTAAGAATTACACTATTATAGAGAGCGTAATTAGATGTAATATAAGCTCCAGTTTAATAAACTGCGAAGCTTCCTAATAGGTTGCTAGGTAAGCTCCTCTGCTCTATATTATCTGGCTTCTTATTAGCTAAGGCTTGGCTTCTTAATTGATTAATTAAGGCCTTAATCTTAGGTAAAGAGTTAGCAAGCCTCTACTCTACTAACTACTTAATAGCCTCATTCGGTCTCTATCCTGTTAGTTGTATTAACTTAACTAAATACTAGCAGTACTTAAACGGGTGCTGCTTTCCGCACAGGTACTACTTCTAATCCTTTTTCTCCTTCTCTAACTTAGCGTCTAATTTAGGCTTATTAATTAGCTCTTCCTTAAAGCTGGCTATATAAGATCCGTTCTAACTCCTTACATTTTAAGCAAATTCTAAACGACAATAATTTTAATAGACCTTAATAATAACTTAAAGGGTAGGTAGACTTTCCTTCTTCCTCTTAAGGTTCTGTAATTTGTTTTTTTAGTATTCTAACTATTCTAATAAGGTAGATTTAACGGTATACACGAAGTCCTTAATTAGTTAATCGCTATCTACCTTAGGTAGTTTAACCTTCTTATAATTATTATACACCTTCTCCCACTTATAGAGCCACTTCTTGATATTCTAACTCTTTAGGGCTTTCTTTATTTTTAAATATTAGGTGGCTAGGTCAACCTTCTAAGCATTATTAGTTAGGGCGATAGCCTGCTTAAGTAATATAAGGATATTATAAACGGTATTTCCTTTAAAGGTGTAGTTAATATAGTTATAAGAGATTATACTAATAATGTAGGTGCGTAGAGATCTAAGGGCTGCTTCCTCCTTCTTATACCACTTATAAATACAATTATACTGTTTTTATAAAGCTTAAAGCTCTTCCTTTTCGCCTTTATTAAGGGCTGAGAATATAGTCTTCTAAGGATTAATAACTAATAGTAATAGCTCTAACGGTGCTCTATATCTAAGTAGATCATTTTTCTTAACATTTAGATTAATGTACTCCTATACACTCTCGCCGTCGGCTCTATACTTAATAACACCAATCTATTAGTCCCAATTGTTTAGGCCTGCTAGGATTACAGTATGCGTCGTAATAAGGGTTTTAGATTGTTAAGAGGACATTTTAAGGCTTCTACTGTTTAGTTGACGATAGGGTAATTAGGGTTTCAAATTAAAGATGATGCAGTAGATGGCCCGGGCTTATAACTGTCGGACGGACAAGTTACTTATAAGAACTCTGTCGATTGAAGCTGGCTCTAGAAGCTCTCTATATACATGAGGTTGGGGTAAAGGACTGACGACAACGCTGACGACGATTCTGGAGCCATTACTTAATCGCCACCAGGTTGATATTGCCACTTAGTCGGTAATAGGTAATAGAAACAGGGTGTGAGTCACAAGACGGTACCTGACAGTGACCTCAACGTTCGACACTATTACACCAAGATCTAGAGCAGATATCACAATATTGGTAAGGAAGAGAAGTTGCGAATAGCTTCAAATGCAAGAAGGCGACGTCTCCCCCCCCCTAGCGGCCACTACATCTAATTCTGCTAGCTCTACATACTAACTTAGGCGAAGCTTAAGCGAAATTAGATGCCACCGCTGCTGCGCGCACGGGGGGGGCGACACCGAACCTTGCGGACCCTGTAAGACTACTTTTACTACTAAAGATTTTTTGATACAAGTTACTTAGCTTAAAATTTAGCTTCTATTTAAATGTCCCGCCTTCGTCGCCGCGTCAGCCGAAAAGACAGCAGCAGTAATCTTGTTGGATTGGAGTAGAGTGGATTTGACCCCCAAATCCACTCCATACGCCAAAAAGCTGGTGGAGCTCCAGGACTCCAATGCAGCTCCAGATCAAATATATACTATAAATAGTAAGTCTTGGCAACGGGTGGGTGTTTAGGTAAGAGGAAGATTCGATCAAGCTTACCAAATAGAGCCCAGATCGCTCAGTCTAATACAGAATCTCCCTCATCTTCTACCTCAATCGCCTCAATCACCTCAATATCCTTAATATCCTCAAAGGCAGTATACGCATCCTCGTCGCTATCATTCTCATCATCCGAATCTAGCTGAATTGGCTCATTTGGCTCCACTGGATTATCCTCCTCTGCTGCTGCTGCCGCTGCTTTCCTTTAGCTATAGATCCTCACCCTAAAGCCATATTGGTACGTACGTCTCTTCGTGTGCTTCGGTTTCATCGTTAAGGCGTTATAACAAACGTAATTTCGACCCTGCAGCTTAAGCTCAATCGCCTCCTTTGTATTATTGGCCTTTAGATTAATTAATTTTAGGGCAAGGATAACCTCAGAGTATAGAGCTGGTTAAACCGATAGATATCGTTCTATTCCGGAGGGAGCCAAATACAGTACCACAATGGTAAGTGTGTACAGGGTCCGGGAGGTTCGGTGTCCCCCCCCTCGTGCGCGCAGCAGCGGTGGCATCTAATTTCGCTTGAGCTTCGCCTAAACTAGTATCCCTTCGTGTGGTATTTGGCACTTTTCGTATTGGGCGCTTTGGGCGCTTCTGCTTGGGTTAGCATGCTGCAGGCACCCTAGCTAGCGTGGTTTTCTTAGCAAGCCCCACCAAAACACCTCGATATTGCGATGCCGACGAAATACTACCTAAGGCCACCACTACAAATACACTGAATATATTTTTTAAGGAAGTTGGGTGAGAAGTTGTGATATAATATTATAAATGTACGTCCCTATCCTTCCTCCATTAACCAGCTGCTAATTATATAAGAAAAGCCTTTAGAGTCCTCCCCCGAATCTTTACTACCTATACGCTTTATATATATTCTTAACATTAATAAGGATAAGCTAGTAGAGGATTAGCTTAAGGTTATAAGGGAGGACGTGTTATATACATTAAATAAAGTGGATTAAATACTATAGGTGATTAAACGGTTTAATTAGTAATTGTTTAGTATAGAGGCGCGTTTAAAGGCAGTAGAGAAGGGCTTAAGAATAAACGCTGTGGTAAAAGCTCAGTTAGCTTTAGAGTCTCAATATTAGAGGCGTAAGGAAGTAGAGGATTAAAAATAGTTACCTAATTGTCGCCTACTAAATAAAAGTCGTTAAAGTACCGTAGGCAGAGAGGAAGCCTATAAGCCTCGTATTCGTATACTATTCGCCTTATCTTTACTATAAGCTTCCTTGCGTATTTCCATCTATATATCTAGCACGTTAGTAAGCTCTTATAGCCTTACTTCTTCGTGTAGCTGTTAATATAGCGGTAAGTTCGCGTTTTACACCGTCAAATTATAGGTAGTAGGGTTTTGGCAGTAACGTAGGTGTTTTTTTAATTTATTCTATTTCTATAACCAGGCCTAATACTAGGTTTATATTGCCTATAATTTAGTAATATTAAATAAAGAAGACACTTAGTATCTTCCTTATTTAGGCCCGTCTGCCGGCTGCCTATAATAATAAGGTTCTATACTAATTATACGCGAAAGTATTAATAGGTTTAAAGGAAGGGCTTACTTAACGTTTAGAAGATCTTCTTGCTAATAATATAGGCGTTAATTATAGCTATATTAAGCGCCTAGAAGAATAAGGGTATCTAAGTACAGATAGTAGTAATCTGGGTAGTGTAGTAGCTTTAAAGTTAATTATAGATATTAATACCGCCTATTTAATTATTATAGTTAATAGAGAGCCTAGGAAGCGTTAACTTCTTAATTAGATTATCGCCCTAAATATCAGCTACTAGCTTCTTAAGAAAGGAATTATATCCTTGCGGCCGGCGCTAATTAACTTTATTAACATCCTTATCGCCGTATAAGTAAGCTATTATTAAGAACCGTACTAAATTCTTATCCTACTATATAATAGAGAGCACTGGATTAGCTGCGCTAATAACTACTCCCGTAATAAAGTTAAACGGTAACCTTACCTTCCTTTTATTGGCCCTTTTATACACCTCTAGATAGTCCTTTAAGTTTAATTAAGCCGTGCTAGCTGTAGTAATTTTAAGTCGTTAAAGCACCTAGAGCAACGGAATATTTATAAAGTAGTTATCTAAAAATAGGCAGAATTAACGGGCCTAAAGAGGGAGCTACTAAGTGAGGTAGAGGACGCACTTAGAGGTCTTTAAGAGGACGATATTTTAGTAATCTGTTTAAGTAGAAAGCCTAAAAAAGTAGCCAGGTAAGGTAAATATAAAGCTATAGCAATATCTATATTAATAAAGGCTTATTATTTTAAAGCCTTAAGTACTAGCTTACTAGGCAATTTAATTATAGCTATAAATTGTCTAGTAAACCTTACTATTATCTTATTAAAACTAACTATAGATCTGGGTATAACGTACTTCCTAAACGCCTTACCTAGAGGAGTCGTTAACGGCTTAATTTTCTTAAAGATCTGGCGTTTAACGCCTTCCGGTGGAGGTGGTAATATATAAAAAAAGCGCTTAAGTTGCTCCTATTTTTTTTTGGCCTATAAATAAGCTAATTAGGTGCTAAGGATATTTAAGATCCATTACCTAAAAATCTCGCACCTAAGGAGCTTTAAAGACGCCTATATAGATAATAAGTTCTACCTAAATTATCAACTCGCTAGCAGAGGTCTCCTTCTATATCCGTGATTGTTTACCAGCGTATTGTCCTAATGTAAGGGTACTTTTGGTCCCTTACTTGGCTACATCCCGGGAGCTCTCAGGGGCTGCCAAGGCTAGCCTTTAGCTAGGCCTTAGCCACCCCTTATAAGCTCCTCGGGCTTGCAGCCTCCTTCCTCCCCCATCGGTTCGTCTNAGTACGAGGCTATTGCCTACCCTCATTACCATATCGTCCTCTTCCATCGACTCCCTATGTAACTCATGCTCGGCTTGCCTGCTCCCTACCATACACCCTAGCAATACTGCCTTACACCTAATTAGTAATATCCGCTAGCGTTTTAGGAGGCTGTATAAAGGTTTATGTTAATTATAAGCTTCTTAAATATACTAAAGCTAAAGAATAGTAAAAACACTTAAATCGGTAGGTCCCATTTAGATTTATACCCGCTAGACGCTATACTAATCTAATCTGCTAGTATACAGTAAGTAGAGCGCTTAGTACCCTTATCTTAAGCAGAGAGATTAACGGATTTAACGCCTACGTTAAAGCCGCTAATAGGCTTACTAGCACGCCGAGCGGCGAATATTAACTCTTTAGGAAGGTTAATAACTTTAAGATCTAGTTTAGAAACGGCAGCTATAGGCTCCCATGTAGTAGGAATAGTAGGAAGGCCTATTCTTACAACTTCTTTAGCTGATAGCTCTGGTAATTTAGTCTTATCCACCTTATCTACCTTCTCCTCAGCAGTCTTACCGCGGGCCTTAAAAATAGCTTTTACTTTATCCTTAATATCCTCCACCTAGCCGCTTAGCTAAGCCTCCTCTTAAATATCCTTACTTAGCGCTATTACCTACTATATAAGTACTGGAGCCACCAAAGCCTCTAGAGGCTGTATAACTACTGCCGCTAAGCTATTATATATATACCGCGTTGCTTGGAAGGATTGTGAATAAGACTCCTATGCTTAAGGTGCTTTTAGAGGCTGTGTAGACTTTAGAGCTTTTGAGGCTTTTGGGGCCTTTAGAGGCTTCGGAGCTAAAGACACATAACGTTTTCTAGGCGGCATAAGGACGATATCTTGCTAAGGATTTAATAATTAAATAGGTAGCGATAGTATTAAAGCTTTTTAATTAACTACACTACCATATATTCTATATACAGGCTTCCTAGCCACGTCGCTGCTACTCACCGCAATATTCGTTTGAGCGTCAGAGGCGCAGACGAGGCGCCTATACCCTACCGCCGAGCAATTGCACTGACCAAGGCTTCAACACCAAGCTATATACGGTATAGAGCCTCTAGATTGGCTTAAGAGGCGTGCATATACGAAAAGTGCAAGAAATCTTGCCACACGAAGGGATGTAGAGCTAGCAGGAAGGGGTGTAGTACGTGGTTAAGGCTTGAACCACGGCCCACCTCAAATTCGGAGCTATGAGCTCGATTTTGAAGCTATTTTGAACTCCTCTCCCCTACCAAATTGTAATATCACCTCTAGATCTTGGTGTTTTACCCGTTGCCTTCCTTAATATAGCTCCAAATATGGGTGACTGGCAGTACGCCTTATTTAAAATCCTTCTTATAGCCGGCGCCAGTATGCGTGTATGTGCCCGCGTTTGGAGCTTATATTAATAGGAGAAAGAGGCTTTATAATACAGTAAAACCTCCTTAGTACGATATTGGGTATATAACGATATCCTCTGTATAACGATCTGCACCCCTTAATCAAGCTTTTTTGGTGTAATATTACGATAATCTGACTTTTGACAATATCGTTAGGCACCTACCACCAATATCGGTATAACCAGTAGAGAATTTGTATGGGAAGGAGCCCTATTTAGCCCGCGAGGTAGACATCCTAAGCCTTTTTAGGCATTAAGCTCTTCTTTTTCCTGCTTATTCACCCAACACGTGACTCCCTGATATAACAATACCATTGGTATTACGATACGCTCGGCCGAACAAACGGTATCGTACTAAAGAGATTTTACTGTACCACGACTTTTGGTAAGGGAGAGGAGTTCAGAATAGCTTCAGATTGAGCTCAGAGCCGTGATTCAAGCCCTAACCACGTACTACACCCCTTCCTGCTAGCTCTACATACTAGTTTAGGCGAAGCTCAAGCGAAATTAGATGCCACCGCTGCTGCGCGCACGAGGGGGGGGACACCGAACCTCCCGGACCCTGTAGATGTGGATGAGCAACAGTAGAAGCGACGGCAGCAGCGGGAGAGTAAGCGGGCGTCCTAGATTGTATGGCTAATAACGTATCTTACCACTCATCCGCCCACACCAGTCATCCGCCCACCCTAAAAACCCACCAAAAATCAGAAAAACTGCACCTTAATATCTTGACAACGGCTTTATAATAAATTCTAAAATTTTATAATTAGCCTTTTCTATATATTTTAGACATCTTATTAGATTTAAAAAGTAATCTATTAAGTAGCTCTAGAGATATTATATTTTAGCTTAAGATTAAGGGCTAAAACCTAATATCTTAATAACGGCCAGACTTACCATACTAAAACTTTATTAAGAGTCTTAATATAGGTATAAAAGGCTAATTATAAAATTTCGGAATTTATTATTAAGCCGTTGTTGAGATATCAAGGTGCAGTTTTTCCAATTTTTGGTGGGTTTTTAGGGTGGGCGGATGACTGGTGTGGGCGGATGAGTGGTAAGATACGTTACACTAACTACCAGACGAGTCAGCGATAGATTCGTCAGAGTTGTTAATTAGATTTGTGTCGTGCACTGACTTCTTAGCGCTCTATTCTTCCTCAGCCGCACTTTAAATTAGGTAAAGATCTGGAGTTCTAAGAGCCAAATTAACCTTAGATCCACTCCAATCCACCAATCAGAAGCTCCAATCCAAATCCACATTAAGCCTCAATCTAACCAGGAGCTCCAAATAGACCCCGCTCCAACAAAATCACTGGACAGCAGTACTCGCGAATCTACCGCGACTGTGGCGGGATCTAATATATGTACTCTTACATTAAAGTCCTTTTTAATATTCTTATAAGGGGCGTTATCTAAGGGAGTACTTAAGTGCTAGTTAGGTTCAAGGCCTTTACCCTACTTAATAAAGACCTTCTTTAATATCCGTTTACCTATCTTTTCAAAAGTCTTAAATGTTATTTTCTTACTTATAAGCTCTGTAGGGTTAATATTAAGCTCTCCCTAGGGGCCTTTACTGACCGCTTAGCCAATAAAGTCGGCAGGGTTGAAAATCAATCAACTCAACTCAACTGAGGTTTCAAATTGATTGAATTGAAAGCTTTGTAAGCAGAGACCTCAGTTGATTGAATTGATTGAATCAATATTGAAGTCTTGGCAACTGGTTCAACTGAGTTCAACTGGTGTAGTAGTCAGCAACTATTATGAGTTCTTGGCACAGAGCTGATGCAGGACGACCTACCTAGCGATGCCTAAATCATTTCCTACTGTCCTTCCTGTCGCCCGGCTCTCAATGTAGGTCTATCGTGAGTCTTGGCATGGTGCTGACTTACCTTCTCGCCATTAATATTGTCTCTTCCTTTGCCGATCGCTTCAACTGCCTATCTACCATATTAATAATGCCTTCCCTATCCCATGACCCTAGCGCCATTAAAGCTCCATTTATATCAGATTATAGTCGTGCGCGATTAGCAGAGAGGAGCAAGCCAGTAAGGCTAAATTCGGTAGTTAACGCGTCGGTATTGCTAATTACGCTGTGATCTGAGGCGCGCTGGAGGTTAGTAGATATGGTAGGATCAGAACGAGCGGTAGAAAGGACTGAGGTATTCGTTTGGTCATCATCTAACGCGTTAGAAGCCATAGTAGTAGTAGAACTGGGCGGCGATATGACGGTGTAAACAATGGGCGATGCTCGGGTACAGTAAACTATTTTTGGCGGGCGAGGCTGAGGGGAATATATAATATTAAAGCTTCAATATTCTTCAATCAACTCAACTCAATCGGAGCCTCCAAATTGATTGAATTGCCAAGCCAGCGAACTCTCAGTTGGTTGAATTGATTGAGTCTTGGCACCCAACTCAACTCAATATTGAAGTCTCGTTGATTGATTTGCAACCCTGAAAGTCGGAGTGCCCGCTGGTCGCTCAGCAATAATAGAATTATAATTAGTAGCTACAACGGAGTTAAATTACCGTTCTACAAGTGCGCCTCTTATAAGGGAATAGGCTGGGCCTTATGGCAAGCTTTAAAGTATAGAGGCGACGATTGGGTTACTAGCAGAGGTGTAGACGGAGAAGGGGGAGCTGGTGGCACCGGCGACGACGAGAGCTCATGTAAGGGAGGCAATAACTAGGTAGCGGCCATATATGCTTGGCTAACTTGGGCTCGTGTTATCCCTTGCAATGGTGAAATCCAGAATCATAAGTACGCGTATGGTCACAGAGCTTCGACCCTATTAATTCTATTGGCTAGCTCTTATCGATAACCGTAGGACGAATTCCACCGTTGCAAGGGATAGACCTTAAGAGCGAAGGGGGGGAGGTGGAGCGCGAGGGCTGATGCTGCGGGATGACGATCAATCGGGTGAATACCGAGACTTTTATGACATCACCGCTTTGTCCTGTGGTGAGAATTAGCCAATGCCCGCCGACCTTTTCCCTAGCGCTTTGACAGGCTAATCGTCAGCTCAAGCGAAGTATTTAAGAGCAGCGACAGCGGCCTCTTGCATGCGGTCCGTATCTGAAAGGAAATATTTTGCCGCCTACTAAGACCCCTTGGCTTCTACGTTGCTTCATATTATCAAAATAGCTTTGACTCCTTTATGAATGTTGATTAAGCCGGACGCCTACCAAATAGTACACAGCCAACCTCTAGAGAACTCAGCTACGGGAAGATCTTGTTAATTCAGCGCTTAGCTTTGCGGACCAAAAGCCCCTAACACCGCGGTGAAAGGTTGAGGTTGAATATTCGCATTCCCTCACACTGAGAGTCAGGTCTAGATTTGGAGTTGGCATCATGATGAAGGTGGTTGAGAAGACAATAAATTGAATGCTACCTGGTGAAGAACTATGACCAAGAGGGCGAGGCGGCACGGGATACTCAACACCAAGAAACCAATACTGTCCACCACATACATCTGTCTTGTATGCATCCACTTCATCCACCTCCCATAAGCCAACACAACCTTGGCAATGTCGTTTGAAATGCTGCATCGCCCCCAGCCGCAGTAGCAGTCGCTCCAACCAGATGATCCTGAGCGGCATTGAAGCCACCTCAATCCGCTGGATCGTAACACTCCCAGAAGTGTTCATCATAACATTCAGGCAGATCCCATTCATCCTCGTATTCGCGCTGCCTTGCCCGCTTCCTCTTCTTTGCCGAGCTCCCACTTCTAGGAGCCATGGAAACCGACGTAGGCCCACATTGACATCCGCAACTGGCATGACAATCTCCGCAGAGCCCAGAGCCGACACAGCCAACCTCTGATGTGTACATCTTGCAGAACTTGCATATCACATATCGCCTGCCCATTACCTCCATCTCCGACCCAGGCGAATACCGTGTTGTTCTTGGTTTTGGGTGCAGCCCGCAATCGATGCAGAAGCGCTTATGGGGCTCTTTGCCATTCAGGCCCTTAGGTCCCTTCTTCATAGCATCCGCGAATTCGCGACTCGGTCGAAGTCGGATACAATCTTGACAAGCGAATAGCCTCCGTGTCATGGCCCATGCACTTCTTTCTGCAGCCAGCAGGTCTTGATGGGTGGGAGGCTTGATGAGGGAAGAAAACTGCCAATTGGTGATTCTCAAGGCAAGCTTGGAGGGGATGTCAAGCAATTCAACAATGTCCTTCTGGAGCTCCACAGGCAGAGCCGATAGCCTTGATGGACTAGTCATAGCGTCTGTGAGAGCCATCATGGGAAGGTTGAGTATGAAGAGTTTTGGGTTGTAAGAGGGCGGTCTGAAGGACGACTTCCAATATTCACGCCTTTACAACTCCAAGTCTTCTCTGGTTTGGGAGGTTTTCCTTGATCCTGAGGGCGTTGCGGGGCTTATTGCTCAGCCTCCAAGACAATGTCTCAGCCGCATCCACGTAAGAGCGGGAAATATTTGTGCCTTGAATACGATCTTCCGTGCAACCCCATCAAATGTGCCTATTTTTCCTTTTCTTTTTTTAGAAAAAAACAAGAATTCCTTCACAATCTTATTATAATCTTATCCAAGCGCTATCCATCTGATGACCATGAAACCTACGATATCCCCAGCACTAATTGTTGCCTAGAAAACCCAATTGGCTAGCTTGCAGCTCGTCTCGCCTGCACCCGTACACCGATGATCTCTAGATATGGTATACTCGATCGCACACGTGCTAAAACACTGTGAACATATGGGAGACACCGGTTCTCTGCCGCCTTCCCGTTCGGAAAGAGCAACTCTTATCCCGCCACTTAGCCCGAGAAATTTTGGCGGTCTATTAGGGTATGCAACTGGGCATCGCGTGAGTGCATCCGCAGCCGGATCTGTAAAGCGGAATGGAACAGCCTTTTTACTCATAATGCCTGGGCGAACATGATCCTCCACGGAGATTTGGCGGGAACCTGTGTGTCTCACTGTACAGCCAAATCAGTCTGAAGGCAACAAAATGAGCTGTGCAGTGCGCATACAAAGAGTGTCTTGGCCAAAGACGGCATCACGTTTGAGCTCTCGCACGGCAAGCCTTCCCTTGGTTCCGGTTTAACATATATACCTGGATTCCACCAAAATCTCAGTATGAGGCTGATCGCTGGAAACCACTGAAGATGCGGTCACCTGGATACATCCACTCTCTCCTCCTTACCATCTTATAGTTCCAAGATGCATCGGCAAATTGTTACCTTCCAAATGGCACAGACCGCAACGTAATCGCGAACGCCACTCTGGACAATTACCAGCCTTGTTCTAACGGTGACTTTAACATGTGTTGTCGCCTCTGGCCGTTAGGCGATCAGACTGTAGACGTAGTAGCGGCCTCTGCTACAACTCTGGCGCGGGAATTATTTGGCGGGAATCGTGTACGGACTAGACATGGGAATCGCCGAACTGCCTTAAATTATGCGTTGGCGGTGGCATAAGTATCTGAGTTTATCGTCCCGATTTCTTGGTTTTCTGAGGGTATACTGCTAATGTGGACTCTTGGAGGTTAAGACGGAAACCCCGGACAGGATCCGGACAGTAACTCTTGGCAGTAACTTTACTGTCCGAATCTTTTGATCAACGGCGGCTCAGCAGGCGGTAAAGGAAGCCAAGACACTACTCAGGGCCTATTTTAGCCTTCCCGTCATCTATTTTTACTCTTTCTTGTGCTGTACATATCTCCCCTCACGCGTCTCCTTCTACGCGTCTCTCTACGCGTCTCTCTACGCGTCTCCTTCTACGTGTCTCTCTACGCGTCTCCCTTTGTAAGAGAGGCACGGGCAAGGCATGGGCAGAGACGCGAGCAGAGGTACGAGCAAAGCCACAAGCAGAGCCACAAGCAGAGCCACAAGCAGAGCCACAAGCAGAGCCACGGGCGGAGCCACAAGCAGAGCCACAGGCAGGGCTACAAGCAGAGCCACGAGCAGAGCTACAAGCAGAGCCACGAGCAGAGCCACGAGCAGAGCCACGAGCAGGGCCATGAGCAGGGCCACGAGCAGAGAGAGGAGCAGAGGGGGGCAAAGGGAGAAGTAAAGGGGCAGCCTAGATAGGAAGGTGGGTCGGTAGGGATGGGAGGTAGGTCTAGATGAACAGTGCTTAATTAGTTGATCTACAGGGGTAAATTAAGGCTGAGCTTTGATATTCCCTTTCTAGACACCCCTTTCTACCTCTACACCTCGCACCTCTATACCTCTACACTTCTCTACGTCTCTGCTTGTGGCTCTGCTCGTGGCTCCACTCGTGTCTCCGCTCGTGCTTCCACTCGTGTCTCTGCTCGTGGCTCTGCTTGTGGCTCTGCTTGTNGCTCTGCCTGTGGCTCTGCCTGTGGCTCTGCCCATGGCTCTGCTTGTGGCTCTGCTCGTGCGTCTACTTATGTCTCTGCCCGTGTCTCTACCCGTGTCTCCTTGCGTCTCCTTATGCGTCTCTTTGTACGTCTTATGGGGGTTAGGCAGAGAGGTGTAGAGACAGACGTAGAGATATTAAGGTGCAGAGGCGTAGAGGCGTAGAGGCGTAGAGGCGTAGAGGCGTAGAGGCGTAGAGGTGTAGAGGTGTAGAGGCGCAGGAGGAGGCGCCTCTCTCCCCTTACGCGTCTCTCCCCTTACGCCTCTCTCCTTACGCGTCTCTTTCTACGCGTTTCTCTCTACGCGTTTCTCTCTACGCGTCTCTTTCTATGCGTCTCTCGCTACGCGTCTTCCTTTGTAAGAGAGGCACGGGTAAGGCACAGGCAGAGACGCAAGCAGAGAGAGGTACGAGCAGAGCCACAAGCAGAGCCACAAGTAGAGCCACGAGTAGAGCCACGAGTACAGCTACAAGCAGGGCCACGAGCAGGGCCACAAGCAGAGGGAGCAGAGGGGGCAAAGGGAGAAGTAAAGGGAGCAGCCTAGATAGGAAGGTGGGTCGGTGGGGATGGGAAGTGGGTCTAGATGAACAGTGCTTAGTTAATCTACAGGGGTAAATTAAGGCTAAGCTTTAATATTCCCTTTCCAGATACCCCTTTCTACCTCCGCGCCTTATACCTCTATACCTCTACACCTCTCTACGTCTCTACTTGTGGCTCTGCTTATGGCTCCACTTATGTCTCTGCTTGTGGCTCTGCTTGTAGCTCTGCTTGTGGCTCTGCTCGTGCGTCTACTCGTATCCCTGTCCGTGTCTCTGCCCGTGTCTCCTTGCGTCTCTTTATGCGTCTCTTTGCACGTCTTATGGGGTGTCAGGTAGAGAGGTATAGAGACACATGTAGAGATATAAAGGTGCANAGGCACAGAGGCGTAGAGGCGCAGAGGCGTAGAGGCGCAGGGGGAGGCGCCTCTGGGGGTAAGCCGTGCTAAATTAAGCTACGACTCTAATAAATAAGCTCTAAGCCACTAATTTTGCACCGGCAGAATGAAACTTGGCAAAAGATTCGGACAGTAAAGTTACTGCCAAGGGTTACTGTCCGGATCCTGTCCGCGGAAACCCGATGAGCGCAACTAATGTGATCATCACCGCTTGTAATGACGGCAGCTTATGTTGCGGCAACTCGAACGCAGCTACAGCATGCTGCGCTAGTAGACAGGGAGTTTTAATTGTTAACGGCCAGGTCACAAATGTAAACCCTAGCGGCACTTCAACGGCCTCCTCTCCCTCGATATTACCCGTATCTTCAACTTCAACTACTTATTCCGCCCTCGGCGCAAGCTCACCCCTTCCTTCATCAACCAGCGTCTTACCAACTCCTCCTGGTGGGCACTCGATATTTAATCATACTGGTGCAATAATTGGAGTAGTGGTTGGAGGCGAGGGTGGTGTTGCCGTCATAGTTGCTGCCGTGTGGTTTCTTCTACTGTAGCTCTACATAGACAAACAAAGTCAAATTAGACCCCCAGGCCGCTTGCCGTAGAGCTCGACGCGCAGAACCCGCAATCAACGGAGCTTGACGCAGGCCAAGGTTTTCTTCGACATGAAATAATCCGGGCCGACACTGGGCAGGCTAAACCGGCAGGCCAGAACTCCCAGAAATACCGAGTTATAATTAATTCAGTTAATTTCTCTCTGAATTATCTTTCTTCCTTGCTATTGTTTGAGTGAACATAGAGTTCTAGCTGAATGTCTAATTTACGCATTAAAAATCAAGCTCGAATGTTGCGACTAAGATATTTGTAAAACTGTTAAATGTAGAGAAGAAATACAGTAGTTATTCTACTTTCGGAGATTTTAGTATCGCTCGTATTTCGGGGACGCTACGGCACGCTACAAGCCACACTCTTGGCCAATAAGCGCTGGCGGACTAGGATAGAAACTGTGCCGCATCATTGCTTCGGTGCTAAGTACAAGAACAATCGCCGTCTTCCCCGCCCGTTCCCATGCCTCTTCCCTGTCGTAGCAATCTATTCAATTTCGAACTTTCCTGTGCAAGAACCGATTCGCCGCCTTTCGCAGCTACTACCCTCTCCTAATCCAACATCCACGACTAAACGGGACCATACATCAATGACATCACCCCACCAGCGCGTAAAATCCCACTAAAGTCTCCTAGAGAAAGCTTATCAGACAAATGGTGCACATGATCCTAACTGCGATAACTATCACGGCGTCGCGTAGGGGAAACATACGACCGATAGATCAAAGTGCCTTGGGATAGTCTCTAACGATTTCCTTTAGTATACGAGAACGACCGTTGAGTAGTTGCTCATATACGCAATAATAAGAGGGTCTCAACTAGGAGCCTACAATCTGGGATACGGATTGATGCCCATATCGCCAACCGTAGGATTCACACAGCATCCCCTACGGCGCAATTATCTAGCTGTGGATAGTGCACGCATTGATAAAGCAAAGCATGAACCAAGCTCAAATTGCGGAGACTCAGCAGCAGGAGCATCGAAACGTTGAGCTTGTAGCACACAAAGTCAATGGAAGCCCTGAAAATGGATATTCGATGACTGGTGGTGAAACACAAAGCCAGGCAGAGGGTTCCAGCTTCGAAACTGATGTGACTAGCGAAAAGGCCAATACTAAGAAGAGAGAGCGGGTCTGATCTCACCGTATTAGAATTCTCACAAATATGCAACTGATATAAACTAGGAACCTGGTAATTATTCGAAGACAGGTTGTCACACTTGTCGAAGCAGGAAGAAGAAATGTGATGAAGCAAAGCCTCAATGTGCGTTATATTTTAGCTAAACTGTGTAATGCCGAACCGTACTTGCAATATTTTAACTCATATTTAGGTCAAAATTGTGTTCGCGGTAGTTATATATGCGAAGGCTATGCTATGAGAGTTACATGGAAGAAACCTAGGCTTGCGGAAGGCCCCGTTCCGTTAAGGCCAAAACCCAGCTCTTCTGAGCAATCATCACTTTGCTCTAGGTATGTAAGTCGTAATCGTTATTGAGTAATACCCCTGATAACATATTGTCCCTCTCGCTCTAGCCGTAACCCAAAGAGTTATGATGACTCAAGTGCACCATCCCGAGTCGACGGAGAGCCGACTGTGCTAACTGTGATCGAAGAAAACGACGGCCAGCCTGCAAGGAATCTTGGGGGCATTTTTTCGCCAAAAAATGCCCACTCTTTATATTCTCAAGAGAGCTCGGCCGTATCTGAGTACTCCCACGCTCATCTCACGGCGCCTAATATGAGACCACAACCGAATGAATATAGACAGCCGGGCGTTGCTGCAACGGCGCACCACCTACAAGCTCATGTTTATAACCCAAACTTACAACAGTATGGACATCTTAATTCCCTCTTTTCATCTCTTTATCTAGTCTGCAGGCTCAAGCGCCGACGGCTTCATTTTCCTCCACTGACAAACATTACGGTAGTATGGGCGGTTCCCATTTTATGTCAATAACCCCGCCTCAACCGCAGACATCTTATCCTTTACAAGTTCCTCCACTGGCGCAAGCTCCTTGCTCAAATATAAACATTCTAAAATCGGAGAAAGAGAAAATGTTAAGTGGCGAATATTACAAACTATTCAATTCCCAATTGGTAAATGAGCGTGAGCAATGCAGAGCATCTCTCTGCCGCTTTAACAATGCGACAAATCCAAATGCAGGAATCTCCCGCGAGGAGCGCGCACGGCTCTTTCGGTCTGTACTAGAAACGCAACAGGCACACACCGGGCTTGCTCCAAGGAATCCAGTTGGTAGGGCCGTCTACATCGAAGCGCCCTTCACCTGCGAGTATGGTTATAATATTACTATTGGGGATGAAGTTGTCATAGGACCGAATTGCACAATTCTGGATCCTTGCCGGATTATGATTGGCAGGCGAACTATCATCGGACCGAATGTAAGCATATTCGGTAACACCGTCTTAACGGATTCGCATAGTCAAAAGGGCAACCAAGCCACCGCTGTTGGGCGTGAAGTTCATATAGAGGAGGACGTCTACATTGGTGGGAATTCGACAATCCTACCTGGCGTCCGGATTGGGAAGGGCTCTACGGTTGGTGCAGGTTCTGTTGTAACACGTGTAAGTGTTATATGCCTAGCTTCTACCAAAAGGTTATAAGCTCTGACTCGCCTTTTAGGATGTTCCAAATATCACCATCGTATTCGGAAATCCTGCTAAAATTAAATAGTATTAATTCCCTCCCCGGTTGGAGCGGTAAAACCACCGATCTGGTTTTGCCTGAGCAACGCCATCCAATAGTGATGGAATAAGAGCACAGTAATTTACATGGTACTGTTTTCTGTATATATATGTCGTGTTTGAATTAAATACGTACTCTGCGCTTCAAGGCCGGTATCAGAGTTGAGTTTGTGGAACTCATGTTCGCACGCGCAACACAGAAAAAGACAGGTTTACCACAAAAAAACAATCACTATAGGGATCGACTAGCGTGAGGAAAGTCGAATAGAGGCTGTCGTCTTATGTGCTTGATATAGGTACTCCGAAACATGAGCAGTTGGAAATCGGGGATTTTGTATACAGTTAAATGTCCAAGCTCCGAGGCGTGGTTTGACATGGGTTGAAAAAGCGCTGTAAAAGCGCATCCGGATAAAACAGAGCAGAGTATCGAGGGCAGGTAGCATAGATAGAAAAGACCTTTTGCTAGAGACTTGCTTTCTTGTGAATCCGAGAAATGGAATCCTTCCTGTTGCCTTCGGCGTCGGGCTCTCGGCCGGTGTGGCCGAAAATTACGCGTTTTAAAACGATTGCGATATTGTAAAATATGGTGAGATATCTAAATAAAATCTGATATCGATTTTTTTGGTATATAGGTATTTAATATAAGTAGGCAGGCTAGCTGCTAAGTAGTATATCTGGGTATAACCCATTATATAACTCCCCTTCTCTCTCTTTTCTTTATGTGTTATATAATAGGAGATACGTAAAAATTAGATGCCGGAGTAACAGGTGCCTTATACGGTAGGTAATAGAAAAATATTTTTCTATACTTCTAATTTAAGCTTTAAATTTAAATATTTAAACTTTTTTTTTAATTCTTAAATTAACCATAACGCTTATATCTTACTTAGTTAATTACTTAAATTTATCTTGTTAACTATAGCTTTAAGTTTAACTCCTACTATTACTACCACTATAATTACTACGGCTCTTAGTACTGGCGAGAAGTTATAAAAATTTTTTAAAGTAGAGGTAAATACTTAGCTTAAGAGCCTATATTATATAGTAAGTCTCCTCTTATTTATATAATCCCTAACTAACTTCTTTTAGGACATCTAATATATAGCTCTTCACTACTACGCAGTTAAGGATATTACTACGCTAGCTTTTATTACTAAATAATAAATTAATATAAAGCGGCCTTTATACGTTAATATAATAATTATTTATAGTTATAGAGATAATATAGCTAATATAAGTACCTAGTTATACGGTAGCTAACTTATAAATTTAGCCTTATAATACCTATACGGTAAAAAATAATTAAAGTTAGTTAGAATCTTAGTCCTTCTTTACCTATTATACGCTTAATAAATATTAGAATAAATATTATTTAAACTGCAAATAGCGGGAATAAGGAAATAGTTATAATTTTATATATAGTAATACTTATCTAGATAAGTTAGAGGGTAATTTATTAGCTAAGGAGGAAGAAGATAAGTTAGATAATAAGTTAAGTAATATACCTAATAATTTAATGGCAAATACTCCTTTTAAGTTTTATTTAAGCTTACGGTTCTATACTATATAATACCTAAGCTATATAGCTTTTAAAATAAAATTTCTTTTTCTTCTTTAATATAATTTTACTATTATAATATTCTAGACCTTATACAACTTAGTATCTATTTTAATAGTAATATTACTATTATATAAGAAGGATTTATTAATAAAAGAAGAGTTTTAAAGTTCCCTAATAAGTTTTCTTCTCCTACTAAGGCCCCTTAGTTATATATTATACGCTAGTTAAAATAGGTAGACTAGCTACTAAGTAGTATCTCTAGGGTATAATCTATTATATTTAACTATTCCTAGCCCCTTTTAGAAAGATCTTTTAAGAATACTACTTCTAATCTAATTCTTTATACTCTTTATAATTTTAAGTATATCTACCCTAAGCTAAACTCTCTCTTAGTCTACCGTATAACGGCCACCTAAGAAAACTACCTCTACTTTATTACTTATCGCAGGAATATAAAGGATATTAACTGTAAAATATAAAAGCTGTAGCTAGTATCTTACTTAATCCTTATATAACTACTACTTAATGGGATCCTAAAATTTTAAACTATACAAGACCTCTAAAGGTAGTTATTAAATTCATCTTAGCTCTATAGCTAAAGGTATTATTCTTCTATTTAAGCTTTTAAAAGATTAAAAGTATTAAGTTCTTTTAAAGGCTTTTTTTTATAAGTTATTTAGTTTAAAAGACTCTTATTATATAATAGAAGTAGATATACTTTATATTAGTATTTCTTTTAAAGCTGCCTAACGTGCTAGAGTACTCTATCGTAGATATTACTTAGCTAGATCTTTTTACTATATACTATATAACGGCTTAGGTAAAGAATAACTATAATAGTATAGAGAGGAGTAGTAAAGAGCTTAGTATAGTAATCTTTAAACTTTACCTTACTTCGTAAAACTTAGGTTTAAAAGTTTTAGACTACTTTTATATTTAGAAATATCCTCTAAAAATATCTTAGTGTATATAATAAATTTAGTATTATATAATATACTAATGTTTCTTTAAAGTAGAGATTAAGAACGTCTATAGTTGTTGGTTACATAAGATGACTCACTAATAACGACTACTCGAGTAGGTTACAGTGATGTTGGTTAATATACTTATTAATTGGAATAAGGAAGGGCAAGGAGCTTAAGACTCCTCGCTACGCTAGTGCCGCGACGTTACGTGATAACCGCTTGTCTTATTCCCAATACTAGCAACTCTTCTTTTGTGGTTGCCATCTATATATAAATACAGCTTAACTAGCGTAATAAATATCGATTCTTTTTACTTACTATTGCTATTATAATATAAGTCTCGCTATCCTAAAATTTGCCTTTTAGCACATAATGCTTTCTTACTTAGAGTTATAGGTAGATATTATATTAGGGCCGCTAAGGCGCTAGTTATAAGTAAGCTAATAGCAATTTTTTATACCGGGTATAGAAAATCCTAATTAGCTAGTTAAAATTAGGGTCTATAAAATATTATACTCTTACTTCCTTTTAACCTAACCTTTGACTTATATATATAGAGTATTTATATTAATAAGTATTTCTAGGGCCTTATTTAGGTTTGCCTTTATTATTATATCTACTAAGTTATCTTAACCGTTAATCTATTAAATTTTAAAGAGTTTTTACCGTTCGTAGGATTAATAAAGTGCTATAATATTAATTATAAGGCGCTTCTCCTTTATAGTACTAAGCTTAACTAAATACTTATAGAGGGAGTATAAGTCGGTATATATAATTATAGGGATAATAAGAAATTCGAGTTAATCTATAATTATTTTTAGAGTAGTTCTAATTGTAATTGCTATATTAACTCCGCTAACCATTATATATATCTCTAACGCTAGAACGCTTTAAGTAACGCGCTTACTCTTAGTTAAGCTCTAATAGATAAGATTACTATAGATTATAAAGTTATTCTCTCTAGTAGATTTGTTTGCAATAATAATCTTATATCCTAATTAGGAGCTAAAATCTTTATTATTTATAAACAATCTATTAATAAATATAAAGAGCTTAGCGGTAGGGAGATTAGTAGACATATAGAGTAGTCCTTAATTAAGATGGTTTATTTGCTAGGAAAGACGCTTATTTAGGGCAAGAATATTATTCTTAGTTAGTTTCTAGTGTTAAGCGGCAATAGAGAGATTAAATAAAGCCTTAGGTTAATAGATAGAAGTAATATAAGCTCCGCAAGTACGTTACTCTATATATTCTTGCTTTAAAGAATTAACGTTAATAATATTAATCTTCTTACCTTAACCCTTCTGGCGTAAAGTAATAGAATCCTTATTTAGGGAGAGGATACATTTATTAAAGAGTAATAGTGTTATTAAATTAAGCTTTTCCTTTAGCTTTGCTATAAGATTTACCTTTACTAGCTCGTCTTCTTTAAGGGCTAAGAATTGGTCGTCTCCTAAGATAATTATATTATTAGTTTATATACTAACGATTCTAAATAGGGTTTCTATAGTTATAATAAGGAAGCATAAATCGAATATAGAAGTAGTTATTAAAAGTTTCTCTTTATAGTGCTTACTATAGGTAGCCTACTAATAAGTTCCTACCTCTGTAATTCTATATAATAGCTTAAGTATAACTATAATCGTGTCTTTAGGATATTAGTAGCGAATTTACTCTAGAAGGTATGCTAATATTAAGTGCTAAAGGTGCATCTTTAATTAGGTGTAGGCCTAAGTGATATCTTATAAATAGACCGCTATTTTATTCTTTATTAGGGAGGGAGCTAGTATAATAATAACTCGCTAACTAGCTCGTTAAATTATAGGAGATTATATAAGAATTACCTCCTTACTATTGTTGTTGTAGCCTTAGATAATAAGCCTTAATTTCTTAAATAGGGCGTTAGTAGCTTTGCCCTTAATCTTATTAACTATTCTTAACTTAAAGATACGGACTTTATTAAACTTAGTAGGGTTATACTTCTTAAATTTAAAGACTCCTTTTATAATAAGACTATTAATCTCCTACTTATTAGATGCTTAGAAAGGAGCTCCTAAAGTTATAATATAACCTTTCTTTTAGAGCTGTTTTACGAGTTTAGGGTTAGTCTTTTCCTTAGCTGTTATAAAGGCTATTAATAGCTTAACTCTATTCTTAATGACGGCAATAAATTACTCTTTAAAATTAATAAGATGTTAGCGATTTTATAATTCCTTTAGGCGACCTTTACCGCGTTATAGTTGCGGCGCATCTACTATAATTATATTAGAATTATAGTCGCTTTTTAAAGTATATTAATTATAGTTCTTCTCTAGGGCCTCTTTTAGGGTATCCTATAAAGGCTTAGAACTATTATCTTTATAGTAAGGCTTAATAATAGTTAAATGGAATTAAGTAGGTCTATAAGGTATTTAAATAGTATAAGTTTAACAATTAATTATAATAAGTTAATGTGGGCCTAACTACCCTCCCTTTTTATACTATATGCGTACCTTAGACTAGAGTAGCAGATTAAGCGTAGTTAAGGTATTTAGGCCATTTCTTATTCCTAATGCGTTATTAACCTAGCATATAGCGTAGAGATATTGCACCTCCTTTATTACCTTACGAATAGCTTTAGCTTATTATATAATAGAGGGAGATAGTAAAGAATTATTAGTTATTTAAGGGTAGGCGCTAAAGACTAATAATATGGGTATAAGTCTATCTGGGCTAGCGGAATTATTAATAGCTTTAATAGTTATTTATAAGGTAAGTTCTTTGCTAATATCCTCTAGTTTTAAAGAGATAATCTTATATACGCGGCGTAATAGCGCGTAATATTACTCTACTTTTCTAATACTATTATATACCTTAATAGGGACTTCCTTAACCTTAATTGCAATTGCCTTTATCTATTATTAAAACTCTATAGATAAGAAATTCTTTTTTATATTATAGACGATTTAATTAAGGGGTTTTAGGTAAATATCGATCTAGTATAATTAAAGGGTATCCTATACGTTCCTAGCTAATATATCCCTTAAGAATTATACGGCTTAGAAGGAGGTTAAAAAGTTAATAACTTAAAGTACTGGCTTGCCGCTAAGATATATAACATTAATAATAATACAGAAGTTAAAGTTATAGTTATTTTTAAGGGTGAACTTAAATCGGCTAGGGGACTTCTAGTTTATTTAGTAGTAATAGTAGTACTTTATAAGATGCTTAATTGCCTTAACCTTAACTTTATAGCCTACTTGCTAAAAAAACCCTAAGTAATTAGTAAATAGATAGGTGGCTAAAAAATGGTATAGTTAACGTAACTCTAACTTAGTTAAATGGCTCTAAGTAATACTCTTTTCTAGTTATTAAAGGAGTAGCTAAGGGTAACCCTACTTACATATAATAGGTACCCAACTATCTCCCTATATAAGTATATTCTTAAGGTTATTAAGCTTAACACTTAATTTATCTATATCTCTAATATAAAATAGAAATAGAGTATTTGTAGGAATAATATAGAAAGTAATATACCCTAAGGGGGTTTAGACCCTAATTGTGCTAAGAGAGATTATAGTACCCTTACTAAAATAAATCGTATATTAGCCTGCCGTTAAATAGTTAATCTAAATAGAGTTATTAAGCTGCTAAAGGGCTTAAACTTAAGGTTCTCTTACTATAGATACTCCTGCGGCTCTAGTATCTGGTATAATACTATAAAAGATATTTACTAAGTATTTATTGTTAAAGGAGAACGCGAAGCTCTCCTTTAGCTTATTAAAGATATCTAACTTTATAATAGAATGGAGTATAGATTAGTTATTAAGAATAGCAATAGTTTATATGCTATCTACCTTACCATACTTAGTAAAGTATTAGTTAGGTAAGTAGTCCTTAATTTCTATATCTATAAGGAGCTATTTAGCCTTATTAGCCTTACCCTTAAGATCTTTTACGCCTTTATATTAAACTAGGAAGCTTTAGAAGTAGGCTATAGTAATCTTATAATTTTTAATATTTCTTATACTTTAGCGAAACTTATTATATGCCTCCTTTTATTTATTAAGAGAATACCTAGTTAACTAGTAATTTGGTTTCTTATAAACGTAGTACTTTTTTTAGTAATTACTTTAAAATAAACCTCCATAAGGACCTCCACCTTTATCTTATAGTTATTAGTTATACCCTTTACCGTATTACCTACTACGGCTACTATATATTTAATTAGTCTAGTTATAATTATATTAGTTAGGCGGGTCGATTAAAGTATATTAGAGTTAGGCGTTAAATTGCTGTACTTTTTAAGAGCGTAAAGCGGTGCTAATAGAAGATTTTAATTAAGTATATACTCTTTTATAAGTATTTGCAGGATTAAAAAGAGTAAGGTTATATTCTTTAACGCCTTAATATACGCTAATAACTTAATTACGTAGGCTGAAATCCTCTTAATATAATTTAGATAAACCACGCTAAATTATCTAAAGTTAATTAAAGAGCTTTTAAAGATAATTAAGCTAAGGGATACCTAGGTTTGTAGTAATAATCCTTAAGAAGGTAGTCTCTCTCCATTCTAATATATACTGCTACTTTTTCTCTTCTATTTTAAAGTGGTATCTTAACTTATATATTATACGGTTAAAATTATATCCTTTTTCTACTAAATAATTATAATAGAAGGTACTAGCTTGGCCCTTAAGTATAATGGAATAGACGTTATAGTATTAATTAGACTCTATTTTTACCTTTTAGTAATAGTTATAGAAAATACGTAGTTTCGAATTAAGAACATTATATAATTCCCTACTAAACTTCTTCTCCTAATCTAAATAGAGTTTCGCGAGCTCTATAAGTAATTTTAAACTACCTCTAATTTAAGATTAAAATAGAGGAGGTAGGGGTTATATTATAAGCTGTAGTAGGGACGTAGGTCTAATTAGTGGAGTCTAAAGGTTAGTAAATTATAAAGTAATAAGATCCTGTGCCTGCTCTTATTGGGGTATAGTATTTAAAGTTAAAGTTACGGGTTAAATTAGATACAGAGGAGTTAAAGGTAGAGGTAGATTTATCTCTAAAGGTGTATTGCTTAGATTTTATTGTGAGTTAAGCTTCCTTATAGTGCGTAGTTGGTACTTAATCTCTTATAGAGTCTATTTATGCTCTTCTTTTGCGTTAATAACCTGCTCCTAAATATTATCTCTAATAGTACCCTTATCTATAGGTATAAAGACTCCGTACTCCTATAAGAAGTTACGGAAGTTTTATATAATATCCTTCTTTATAGGAGCCTATATTCCCTTTATCTATTTAATAAAGCCCTCCCTTATACAGTACTATAGTATAGTATTATTATATTTGCTGTCTTTATAGTGTGCTATACGGTGTAATAAGAATCCGTTTAAGTCTTGCTGCTTAATATCTTTAAGGTTAGTTATATCGGTGTTCTATATCTCTGGGTTAATATCGTCCTCGTACTTCTTTAGGTAGGTTAATGCCATAATAGCTGTTTTTAAAGGTTGTTTAACGTATAATTAGGTAGTAATTATAATCCTATAGTCTGCGAAGGTACATAGAGGGTATTACGGTGGTTGTTTAACGCGTTTTAGATATTAACTTAGGACCTTAGGTTTAGTAATACTTTTAACCTAAAGTACTTAACCAAATCTTTGTAAATGTGGTTATTCTATATAATAGACGCAACTTAGTATCTCCTAGTACTTAGTAATACTTCTATTACTAGTTTTCCGCAAGTTTAAGGTAGTATAGTATCGCCGGGATCTATTCCATATAAGCGTATATAGCACCCCTATATAAGACTATCTCTTCTATTCGAAAACCTAGCTGCTCTATAGTTAACTATATATTTAACCACTAATTAGTATTAGTTATATAGGGTAACTTACCAATAATAACTACTTAAGTAGGTTATAGTGATGTTAGTTAATAAAGCTTATTGATTGGAATAAGGAAGGGCGAGGAGCTTAAGACTCCTCGCTACGCTAGTGCCGTGGCGTTACGTGACGACCGCTTGCCTCATTCCCGATAATAATAATAAGAACCTTTTTAAGTATTATATCTTCTCCTTTAAGCTTTAGAGTTACTAATTTAAAAGTAGCTAAAAACTTATATATTATATAAAGCTATACCTAGTCCCCTTTATTAATTATATTAAGATTATTAGAGATATACTAGTTAACCTACTCTTAAAGAGTAAGAGTAATATCTAGTATAGTCTACTAGCTATTCTATCTTATATAATAATTAAGAGAAATTCTTCTTTTAGCTTAATTTTAAAACTGCTTTATATAACCTAAACTACTTTAAATATAAATAATAATATTATAGAGCTTTCTAAGGACCTTAAAAGCTTAAAACTTCGCATCTCTATCCTTTATCTTCTTTTTAGTTAGCTCTTTAAAGCTTTCCTCTTTTTCTTTATTATATAATAGGATAAAGCTAATCTCTTTACTATCTATAAAAATAAATGCCTAAATAATAAGATTAATAACGTATCCCTAGCAGCGGATACGCTAATAAGTTGCACTTTAAGAAATCTTCTTATACTCTAAGAGGTAGGTACTAATTATTTAATAGAGTGTATTATTTATATAAGAATTATCTCTAATAATCGCTTTAATCTATTATATAATACCAAAATTTTATAAAACTAGAAGAAGAGTAAGCTATTAATGCTCTCTGCTATAGCCTACTACCTAAGGTAAAGTAAGTAGGATATTACAAATATATTCTTTTATATTAATAAAGTAGCCACAGACTATAAGATAGGGGTTATTACTTAAAGACGTTTAGATATCTATACTAAAATAGATTTATATAATTATGGATTAAATAACCCATTATATAATATCCTTATTAAGGATAAACTTATCTTTTATTTTCTAAACAAGAGTTATATAAAAAGCAGGAAGTATTCTAATAGCTTATTAATTAAAAGCGTAATAAAATATCTAAAACTCTTAACTTTAAATAATTTAAAAGGAGAAATTTTATATAATAATAAGATTAAGGAGAGTTGTTTTAATAACCTTTTTATTAATTACTTCTCTAAGGATTTTATTAACATATTCCACTACTTAACTAGTAATACCACTAAACTAGCTACCCTAAAAACCTACCAAAAATTAAAAACACTGCACCTTAATATCTTAATAATGGCTTAATAATAAATTCCAAAATTCCAAAATTAGCCTTTTATGCCTACGTTAAGACTCTTAATAAAATTCTAGCGTAATAAGCCTGGCTATTATTAAGATATTGGGCTTTAGCCCTTAATTTTAAGCTAAATTACGATATCTCTAGAGCTACTTAATAGATTATTTTTTAAACCTAATAAAAGGGTTTAAATAGGTATAAAAGGCTAATTATAAAATTTTGGAATTTATTATTAAGCCGTTTGTTTATATCAATTTAATAATATAAGTAAGTTGTATCTAGGGGCACGAAATACGTATAGTATCGTATGCTCTTTTAGATGGTGGTGACAATCGTTCTATTAAAGTAGGTTATGTAGTCTATATACTAACGCGTCCCCCCTAATTAGTTAGTGCTTTATAAGTATATAGTTAGTACACCAAACGCGTAAACACGCGGTTGGTACACTAGGTGCTGTAATTATATACTAGCGGCACTTAAAAATAGAGCCGCTTGTATATAGCCTCCGTAATTGCTTTAATAGAACTGTAAAATATAAAGGAAATATATAGGAAAATCCCTCCTAAGGTGCCTTCTGAGCTACCTTCTAAACGGTGCTTTAAGCTAGCCGTAAGTCCTACTTACGGCCCGTAAAATAAACTGTATAGCCTTTTAACAGACCGTAAATAAACTATAAGTGCTCTATTAGTCTTGTTCTACCTATTCTATAACCTTTAAATTAAGCTTATTTATGTTAATTAGGGTTTTAAGAGCTTAACACGGCTTTGCCTTAGTTATAGCGTCTACTAGGTTATTTCCGCCGCTAATTTATTTAACCTCTATAATCTTATACTGTTTATAGGCCTAATATAAGCCTCTTCTCTTATATTGTACCTAGTTTAACTAGGTAGTTATAAAGGGACTTTAAATTAGTATATAAAACTAGGGGTAACTGCTCCAATTATAGAATCTTCTAGATTGTTAATTTAATTGCAGCTGCTATATTAAAGCCATACCACCATCAAATCTGCATGGGCGATGCGAAGGGACTTCGTAGTATCAATGCTTAGCTTAGACGTCGGTGGTGCCTATGACAACGTACCCCACGAGCGCCTCCTATACATCCTTAGGGCAAAGGGCTTCCCAGAATGGATCATACAATTTATTCAAGGGTTTATAGGCCGGAAAGAAACATCTCTAGTCTTCAGCGGATACCAGAGCCCCCCCATCGCGGTTGCAACAGGAATACCACAAGGATCACCCCTCTCGCCCATACTCTTCCTTTTCTTTGTAAGCAACCTACCCGACTCCTTTAAGGAAGGGGCGACCTAGGGGATACGCTTCGTTGACGACACAAACCTAATTATATACGGCCCAACAGCCGCAGAGAATTGCAGAACACTAGAGAAAGCCTACGACACCTGCATAGAATGGGCAAGACGACATAGAGTCCAATTCTCACTAGAGAAATACCAGCTAATCCATTTTATAAGAAAACGCAACCAATCTACAGATCTCTAGCATGCAATTTATATTTAAGGCTTTAGGGGTTAACCAGTTCAAGGCCTAAGGGTATTAGGAGTATAGGTAGACAGCAAGCTCTAGTAGAGCGCACATGCGGCACAAGCAGCCCGCAAGGGCCAAGCACAGTACATCGCAATGTCTAGGATCGTTAATTCCACATAGGGTCCATGCTTCTAGAGGTTACGCCTACTATACACAGCAGTTGTCCGGCCAACCATGACGTATAGATCCAGTATTTGGGCCATAGGAGAAACCGAGAAAGGCCCCCCTAAATCACTCCTTAAACCACTCCAAAAGGTCCAAATAGCTTGCCTCTGGAGCATAATAGGCGGGTATAAGCGAACAGCTACAGCACTGCTTGAGAAGGAAGCTAATATCCCCCCCCTACAATTATATATTGAAGCCGCTGCAATGTAAAGGGTGCAAAGGGAGCGTAACTCTAATGTCATAAAGTATATTAAGATACGCCTAAACAAACTATAGAGCGACCTTAGGGTACCCCGCAGGAGAGCAAACCAACAACCCTAAAGTAGGGAAGAGATATTAGAGAAACAGGTAGAGAAAGCAGAAGAAGAATAGTGCCGTATTAGGGCCCAGGCCCATATAGAGGAGGAAAGAAGACGCGTAAGAGACCAGTAAAGACAACAGTAAGAGAGAAAAAGGAGCCAAAGTAGAGCATAAAAGAGTACTAGGAAACCATCCACCATAATATAATACTGGTTGGACCAATATTAGAGAGGCGCATAAAAGTTAAAGGTATAGAGGCTGTATTAGATAAGAGGAACCTAAGCCGTAGCATAGTTAACGCTATAGGGGGTAAACACCTAAGGGCTCTGAGAAGGCCTAACAAAGGCAGAAAATATAATAGTAATACTTCTAAGAACAGGAATAATAGGTCTAAAAGATTGGCTCTACTAAGTAGGTGTCCTAGTAGGTAGCCCAAGATGCGAATATGGTTGGCTAAGACAGACACCAAAACATATAATACTGTTATGCCCCCTACGCACCAACTAAGAAGTAATGCTCTTAGTAGCTAGCATAGAGAACTATAATACACTGCTCTTAACACAAAAAGGTCTTAAGGCGGTCACCCAGTGGCTTATTAGCCAAAATATACTAGACCAGTTCCGGGTTGCAAAGGAAATGGTAATAAAAGGAAATGGTAATAAAAGGCAAAGGGGCGAGAAGCAGGCGCCCCCTGATGACTCTACAGTAGTAGAGTTAAGTTTGCGATACTAGCGCGTCCGTAGGCTTGTCACGGCAGCAGTGGTTCCCAAGGAGGTTAAAAAGTAAGGTAGAAGAGCACCATAGGTGACTCGCAGGCGCTAAGCAGGCGAGTCCCAAAAGGCGGGGAGATGGATTACGGGGTTTTCTCATTTTTCTTAAATAGAGTTTTCTCCCTACATATAAATAAGGAGTAGTCCGCGTGGGCCCAATAGGGATCCGAATCGGACGTTAAGCAATGAATTATTATTATATTAAAGCCATAAGCTAGTATATATAGTTTAGAAGCTAGTATACTGCGGGTTACTTATTTACATTTAATTAAAGATTAGTATAATATATTTACGTCCTAATTATAGTCCGTAAGTACAATTATAAAGCTAATTTATAATAATAGGTCCCTATTATTAGCAAAGGAGGCGTCCGTAAATACTAGTAAGTTAAGGGAATTTAGGTCTAGTAGTATAAAAGTAAGTCCCCTTACTGCATTGTTAATTTGCCACTAAATGCGCTTATTGAGCTGCTTAATATTTTCCTTTTATAAATCTATTGCCTGGGCCGTAAAGGATAAATTATAGGCAGATTTAGGTTAACAGACTATAGTAATATAGACGCCTCTTACACGCTATGCAACGTATTAGTCCTTTATATTTACGGTCTTATAGGTCTCTTTGCGGGAACTAGTAAGGTCCATAAGCTTTACTATAATAGGCTTTAGGTTTTAAGCTTAGCGTTCCTAAGTTAGCTTAATTAGGTTACCCTTTTATATAATTAAACCTCTATTAAACTTAATTAGAGTCTGCTTAGTTAACTACTTTTATAGCTTTACTAGGAACTTAGCCTTTTACAATTTAGTCTCTTTAGCGTCCATAAAAGTCTAGTCCGCTAAAAAGAGGGTATCGTCTATTTAGAGTCTAATAATACTAAGGCCGTTTAATTGGGTGTATAGGAGGTAGGAGTTGTAGGTTAACTATTCCATTTTAAGTTTACTAATATAATGCTAGTAATATATCTTAAACCAATGGTTTCTGGCTTCCGGTACTCCGTAAAGGGGTTTTATAACCTATAAAATTATTCCTAGTTATAAGTTAAGCTTATAGGGTGATTATATAAAGATATCTCTACTTAGGTAGGTATTGGACTGTATATAGGCTTATAAGATATCCCGTAAATAAAGGGCTATAGGTTTAATTTGTTATAGTCTAGGTATAAGTATAAGTATAATCCATTAACTAACTTATTAGGTTGTAGGCGATTATATAAGGACTAAGTCCTTTCCTTAGTTATTATAAGCTTATATAATGAGCCTTAACTTTTTAAAGGCTTTATTAGTACTAAGGTGCTTAATTTTATTAATAAAGCGTAAGTTAAATATACGGACGCCTTATGGAACGTCTCTCTCTATTACAACTATAAAGACGCCCTTTTTAAGTAGTTTATTAATCTCTTTGCGTTATAAGTCCGTAAAAGGGGATTCCTATACTAGAACTAATATATCCGCGGGTAGAGGTTGCCTTACAAATGTGCCTATAGAGGTTAAGTAATTCTTTATTATGGGGTTTTTAGTTATAGGGTGCATTTAGGGGCGTCCTTAACTACGCTTTATAGCAGGTTTAGTAGGTTTAGTAAGTTTCTAGGGGTCTTCTAAAGTAGGCAGGGGTGCTTCTAGTTTATCTAGTTTAATGGGTGTTTTTAATTTATCTAGTTTAATAGGGGCTTTTAGTTTATCTGGTTTAACGTTATAGGTATTTTTAGGCCAAAAATAGGGGTTTATAGATATGCTTCTAAACCTAGTTAGTTTATTAGGAAGTTGTATATAGTATGTTTTATTTTCTATAGTTAGTAAATAGTAAGGTCCAGTTTAACTGCCGCTTTTCTACTATATAAGGACTTTAGAATTAAGCGGAAGGTCGTAAACTAAGGTTATATTAGGTCCGTTACAGTAGTATAAAGCGCTACTAACAGCCTGTTTAGTCTATAACTTAACTATTTCGGCTATTACCTTCCGTATTATAGCTGTATACTCCATGACGGACGGGGTAGGAGGGTTTAGGTTACCTATTCTTAGGTAGGCTCCGTAAACTAAAAGGGTAGGTACTAATCCGTTAGGGCCAGCGGTATTATTAACGGCTTTTATAGCTATCTATAAAGCTAGTTCCTTTTAAATATCCTTATACTTGTCTGTAATAATCTAGTAGGCTCTTTATAAAGTTAGGTAAGCTTACTTAATAAGCCTAATAGACTAATACGTCTTAACTGGAATGGCTTTTATTAAAATAGCTATGGCCATAGCGTACTATTATGGTGGGGTAAAATAGGCCACTGCTTAGTGCCTTGGCATATTCCTGTATTTATAGAGCCTTCGGCTTCCCTCCTTCTTGGACATCACAACCGACCGGGAATACATTCTTTCCTTTCTTCTTACTGACTGCTTTCCTACTGATTGATTACGACTGACGACCGACCGACCGACCGACCGACCGACCGACCGACAGACAGACAGACAGCACTGTGACTTTCCTATCTGAGAGTGGTCGTACCCTCCCACACTATTAGAATTCCTTACTAATAAAGTTCCTACTAGCGTTATAGATGAAATACTTAAGGGGTTTAACGTATGTGTTAATTTAGCAGGTCCGTAAAATATCCTAAGTATATTTTAAGGATATATTTTATAACTAACGGGTGGCTTAATAGCGGGTTGCCTTATTAATTATATGTAATACTAGGCTGCCGTTAATATACATAATGTCTACGTATACTAAGTAGTTAAAATTAAGGTCTTTATAAAGAGTAAACTTAAATTAGCCTAGGGAACGTCTGTATTTCTAGCAGAAGGAGCGGTATTTAGTTGGGTAGTTAATTACCTTTCTGTTAATATTGTTATGTTTAAAGCGTTTAAGGACTTTATACAGCTTTTCGGCTAATAGGTAGCCGAAACAGCAGTATAGGCGGTGGATTTCCGTACTAGTAAGGTAGCATGGGTTATAGTTAAAAGATTCCTAAATATAGGTCTGTAAAGTCTCTCCCTATATAAGGAACGGGTGTCTGAATTATTATATAATTAGTAGAGTAATATGCTTACTTTCTAGGGCAATTGCGGGGCTAATTAGGGTGTCTATAATATTATTATAGTAAACCTATAACCTATCTATATCCATAAGGTAGAGTAGGAAAGGGGTGTCCGCTTTTACTACGTGGAAGTTAACTAGATTAATTAAAGTCTTAACTATAACTAATCTAATTAATGCGGTTAGGCCGATGCTAAATTAGACGTTTATAGCCCTAGTTTACATAATATTAATATCCGTATTATTATTTATAGTGGTTTTATATATAAGGTATTGTCCGTAACCTATAGTAGACTTCTTAAAGGTATTTATATTGATTATAACGCCATAAAATTCTTTAGGGGTATAGCGTTCTATAGTAATATATATAAATGGGTCCTGTTTACGGCCCGTAATATCTATAATAGGTCTAATAAGTATACTTACGGGTTAGTTTTTGGGTGTAATTAAGTGTATAAAGGAGCGGTTAGCTAATACGGTTGTAATATTAAAGGCTTAGCCGTCTGTAAAAGGTCTAAAAGTAGTTAGAAATATCTCTAAGGTCTCCTATTCCTAAGTATTTAAATTAAAGTTAATTATAAGGGCTTTCATTAACTTGTTAAGAGACTCCTCTATTTCCTCTCCTTTATAGTCTAGGATAAACTAGTTAATCTAACTATTAAATCTCTTCTTAGACTTATTACGCTCTTTCTAGGTATGCCTTATAAACTAATATTCCTCCTTACTGTATATAAAGCACTTCTAGCCGGTTTGCCTATGGGGGTATATTTTTATACGGAAGTTACTATAGGAGTTACGGTTAGGACTTAGTTAGTATAGGCACTACTAGCAGTAGCGGCGGTCCGTAAAGTAGGCATCTAAGTTAGTTTATGGGTTTTATAGGTTTATAATAAAGGCTTAAGTACTACCTAGTGGGTTTAAAACTTTATATGTTATAATAGAGGACCGTAAATTATTAATAAGGCTAGCTAAGGTGTCTATAGGCTTATAATAGGCGTACTTATAGGGTTCTATTTCCTAGTAAGCTATAATAAGTTTATTATATAAGAAGTTATCTATTTAAAGCTTAGTATTAAGGCCGTGCAATAGGTACCGAAGGTCTTTAATAAGAATTTATAGTCTATTTTTCGGTATTCTTATTAATTACGGTTTATAACTTAATCGCATTCTATTATATAAGGATATTATGCTTATATTCTAGCCCTTTAAAGTAATTACGTATAGATTTATATAGCTTATTAAAGGGAATACTAAGGGGGTTACTTTTAAGGTTGGTATAATAGTAGTTAAGGGCTAGGCCGCGTAGTATAATAAAGTAGGCTTAGCTAAACTCCTATTTAGGAATATTAGCCTTCTAATAGAGGTCCGTAAAGATAGTTAGTTTAAAGTTAAAGTTATTATTTTTACTAATATACTTAGATTCGTTAGTATAGAGCTTGGCTAGGTTAGCTAGCTCCTTACTATAAGTCTTTATTTAGGTAGTTTGCGGATCTATAACTTAAGTAACAAAAGGGTTTTAGTCTATATTTTAGTTTATAGGGGTATTACAGTCCATAACTTAAGGGTTAGGTATACTTTAGTCCGTAAAATTAATTTTAAAACCACTTTAGTTAAATAGGTCGTCTATAAGACTAAAGATCCTATTAAGTTTAAAGGAGGTAAAGAGTTTACTGGTTTTAATATAATCTAAAATCTACTCTTTAGTTTATTCTGTTTGGTCCTCCTTATATAGGGTATTATATAGAGACCGTGTAATAGTAACTCGCTTATCCCTTTTAACCTATACACCTTAGTTACGTAAGAGGGTTTATAGGTTATAGGTAGTTATAAGGTTATAAGCCTTAAAAATAGCTTCTATAAAGTCCGTAAAGTCTTCCTTATATTATTCCTATAGATCGTTATTTAGAAGCTTAAAGTGTCCGTATTTAAGGATTTTAAAATTAATATAGTCGTTAACGCCATTTATAGACGTAAGGTTAACTCCTTAACTCCACTTCTTTTAACCTTCGTTGATTTACTTGCTTATATCTGCTATATTATATAGCGTAGTATATTTATATAAGCTGTAACGGGTTAAAAGGAGCTTATAGCAGGTGGTAGTAGCTTATAGTAGGTAAAGGAGGTCTTATAACGGTCTGTAAAATTAATTAACGGGTCAGTAATAGTTTAAGAGGTCTTATAATAGTCTATAAAGGCAATTAATAGGTCCGTAATAGTTTATAGGAGAGTAAAGGGTTCTATAAAGGTCTATATTCGCGTTTATAAACTTCTAATAAACCGTACTAAGACTTAAATAAGTATATAGAGATTGTAATATAGTCTATAATCCCCAACTTCCGACCTTCTAGTAGGTCGTACTAGGATATAAACGGGTAGTCGCTATCGTGTATCGCTTAGGGAGAGATATTAAGTAATTGCTAATCTGTGCGCACTTACTAATTAGTGTTTATATTAATTTAATAATATAAATAAGTTATATCTAGGGGCACGAAATACGTATAGTATTATATGCTCTTTTAGATAGTAGTAACTATCGTTTTATTAAAGTAGGTTACGTAGTCTATATACTAACGCGTCCCCCCTAATTAGTTAGTGCTTTATAAGCACGTGGTTAATGCACCAAACGCGTAAATACGCGGTTAGTACACCAGGTGCTGTAATTATACACCATTACTAAGATATTAAGGTGCAGTTTTTCCATTTTTTGGTGGGTTTTTAGGGTGGCTGGTTTGGTAGTGTTGCTAGTTAAGTAGTAGAACACGTTATTAAGATCGTGGTTTTTAAGCCATAGCTTATTAAAGACTAATTATAATACTTTAGCTACTTCTACTATATAATAATTCTTTTTATATAGTTTAATTTAAATTCTATATTAGGATAAGTAGTAACCCTAGAAGTTTATTATTAAGCTTACTTTAAAATCGTATTAATTATAGAAATAAAGTAATCTTCTATAAGAGTTACGCTCTTCTCCTTTTAGTACCGTATAATAGAAATTATAAATATTAGACCAATTCTTTTAAGATTTTAAAGTTAATTAAATAAATAATATAGTTTTAGATATAACCTTAGAAAGAGAAGACTTAAGATTAATCTCTAAAGCTGTGATTACTAGAAGAATCTAGTATATAGTAGAGATTTTAAGTTAAAGTGTGCGATCTAATATATATTATGATAAGCGAATTAAAATAAAATAATATTGGATAATCCGGTATCCGATATCGATTTATTTCAATTCGCTTATTGTAATTTTTGGCCATACTGCTCTCGGCACAAATAATTAACGCACGGATTTCCATCTTGCGCACTCTTGCGATTGAGACCCCATTACGCAATGCAACGAGATTCGAATCTTATTTCTCTTAACGTTTACTTCCGAATGTCGCAATTATATTCAATTCGGCCGATTCTCGTTCCAATAGCACACTTCAGAATGATAATCACGGAGTTCACCTTGAAACCCTTCTTCGTTCATTTGACACCCTCGATGGCTGTCCTTTAAGTATAAGCCTCCCGATTCTCATTCTCAACATTTCCCTACCTCATTTGCAAGCCCAAATGTAACTCCAACCCATCGCTATGTTTTCCAAGATTCTGTTTCCCTCTCTGATCTTCTTTCTAGCAACTAGTTTGACTTTAACGATAGCATGTGACATTCCAATACTACCACCGCAACATCTTTTTCACATCCCATCATGGCAGACACAGAATTTCACCTGCTCTGCCCCTCCGGAAGTCTATATTATCAAGCCTAGCCCCAACAAAGGCCTTGGCGTTTTCGCAGCTCGCACCCTTCAGCCTGGCACACCTATCGTGCATGAAGCCCCACTGGTACCGTACTTCCTCCCCAGATGGTCGAAGGTGTCTGGAAGCTATGATGTCCAGCTCACGCACTGCCTTTTTCTCACTGTCCGGGGAAGATCAATCCCTCTACCTCTCACTTCACGCCCATGTCTTCCTGACCGAAGCGCTAAACACGGAAGAAGACTATCTAATGCCCATATCCCGGAGTAATGCCTTCAATACGGGGGACTCCTTTGGTCTTTCCCCGAAAGTGGCACGAATAAACCACTCATGCCGACCTAATGCCGTATACTTCTGGAGTCAACAACTGGGGAAACGCATTGTCTATGCGGCAAGTCAGATCAACAAGGGCGAGGAAATACTGGTGTCACATATTCCCCTGCTGAGGACGAAGGCGGAAAGGGCAATGAGATTGCATCAATATGGATTCAAGTGCGAGTGCGAAGCATGTGCAGCTGGCATGGGAGATGCCATCGTTAGCGATTCGAGGCGTACGGAGATTCGACAACTCATCGAGAGTTTGGAAAGCGAGTTGAGTGCTAAGGTCGGATTGGGTGTGGTTGCAAGAAGAAAACCCAAAGATTGGTGAATAGGAGTTTAGGGCTTGTGGGCTTGGTTGAAGCCGAGCGTCTGGTGGACTACTCTGCACAAGCTTATCGCATGGCATCATTGTCTCACGGAAGAATTGAGCTGTGGGAGGAAGGTGCGAATTGGGCATTAAAGAGTTTGGAGCACAGAGAAATGGCAGATAAGTATTCGCCCGAAGCTAATGAGATGAGGGAGGTGGCAGCAAGCTTCATCCTGCACCCACAAGCGTATATGAAGCCAGGCAGTCAGTAATGTAAGGACCTTCTATCTATTGTGTTTTAAACTATTATTCGAATTTTATTATAATATAGTAGGCGTAACTTCTTTTTTACCTTTTATATAATCCAGTCATCTACTTAAAGCTGCTTAGAAAGGATTTATGTATATAGAACTATAGCGCTATAGCCTAGAGGCTGTATACGCAGTATTATACGTAGTATAATATAATAGATATAAAAAAAAGAAAAAAAAAGGTCTATTATATTTAATAAATATTAAGACTTATTAACTATTAAAGAAGCTTAATATAAGATATCTAGGTCCCTTTTAAATTAAGAAATAAATTAGTAAGCTGGCTTACTATCTCTAACTACCCCTATCTATAGCCTATATGTATCTAGTATTTTATATAAACCTATTAAAGCTATAGTATAGACTACTACTAGAAAAGAGCTTCTATTTAGGCGTAATTAAATACTTTAAAGTAGTGGGCGAGTGGTATAAGGTTAAAGCTATATTGTGCTGTAATTCTATTAAGAATAAGCTTTAATATAAAGTTAAATAGCTAGCTTAGCCTACTAAGGACTCTATACAGATACTAAAGGATTACCTTAATTATTATAAAAGAATATTAGGACTAAGGTCTATGTTAAAAACACCTCCGTAATACCTTATATACGTCTACCTATTTCCACCAACATAGTAAATAAAGACTAACTACGAGACCATAATTTGCCGTAATTTATAGCAATTTAATAGCAATCTGCTATATTCTGCTATATTCTGCTAAGTTTTACTAAATCCTACTAAGTTCTACTAAAACCTAAATTCTGCTAAGTTCTACTAGGACCTAAATCTTATCCTACTTTATATATATATTAACTAAGTAACTAAGTTAATAATATATAATCTTTCTTCCCGCTTTCCTACCCTCTTTCCTTATATAACGTCTTAACACCTTTATATAGTTTATATATATAGCTAAATAATGTCTATCTTACTATATATTATTGTCGCTTACTATAATAGGACTAGCCCAGTTACAGTAGGAACGTCTCGGCAAAACACTCGACAGATAAATTCCAACACTTGTCCAAATTCTGCCGAATTCTGCCAGCTTAATTAACTTCTGCTAAGTTCTACCAGATCTATTAAATTCTACTAAAGTCCGTTAAAGACCGCGTGCGTATATACGCACGCATCGACCACTAAGCCCCTAACTATTTAATTATATAATTCTCTCGTTATTTCCTTCTCTTTTTTACGTAACGTCTTGTTCTTAGCAAGAGCTATATACCCTTAAATTTAGATAGAATATATATTATTCCTTTAAATCTTCCCTAAAGTCTCTTTACGCCCTTATATTATATTCCGTTAAAGTAACTACTATTAAAATAGTAAACGAACTTAAACCTACTGTGTTAACTATAAGTATTATAGCCCTAGTTAGGGAATAGTTAACTATAATATAATAGTCCTTTATAGATGCTTTGGCCTAATAATAAGCGATATTAAAAGCTTAGTACTAGTAATTAATAGAAATAATTTATAAAGAACTCTATAACCTTAAAGCACTTATATTAAAGACCCTAATAGTAACACCTATAAATAAAATTAAAATAATTATATATAAACCCGGCCCATTAAATATAAACCCTAAACTAGTAACGGTAGCTTAACCTATACCTATAATAAACCTAATACTTACCACAAAATCTAAAAAGCTCCGTAACCCTCCAATATTTAATAGAAATTAAAATAACCTACATCCCTTTATAACTAAGCTCTATCTTAAACTTTTAATAAACTATAACTAATACCTTACTAAAGCTAGTAAGATTAGCTATAGAATGTCTTATTTAAGTAAAGACGCTATATAAACTATAGACCCATTCTTCTATAACAGCACCTTTATTAATTTTAAAATCTTTATCCCTTTACTAAAATAAACGTATAATAATACTAGCCGCAAATATATAGCCATTACTAAACTTAAAAACCTATAATAATAGAACTAAGACTTTACTAACTTCTTTTTAGAATTTTTAGGCCTTATTAGTAAACTAGATTAGAATAAAGCCGCTAGAGTTACTATTCTCCGTTAAGCTATTTTAGATAAAATTAGAGTAGAGTTAGTAAGTAAAGAACTGCTAAAGGATTTACCTAAATTTGCTATAATATATTAATAAATTAATAAGGACCTTAGATATAATAAATGGACTTATTCCTTAAAGCTAACTATACCCTATATTTAAAACTTTATAAAACTAGTATATACCCTAAAGCGCGACCTATTTTTAAAAATAAAAAGCCCTATATATAGCCCTATAGACCTTAATACTACTTAATCCTATATACCCTTAGGAACCAATAAATAAAAAATATAAGCCGTAAATAGAGAATACTTTAGATATAGTAAAAGGAGATGTATTTAAAGAAATTACTAAACTTACCCTTTTAAAAAGGTTTAATGTAGTTCCTCTTAGTCCTTAAATTATACTTAGTTGCTATAAAGTATCTTACCTTTAGTTAATTTAGAAAATGAATTATTCTAGGGCTAAGTTGCGCCTTAAGATAAGAAGTGGAAGAGTATAAGTATCTAGGCTCTTTTAGCGCTAATATATAATATAACTTCCTTAATATACTTAGCAAAATTTAAATACTTAAAAAATAAAAGGAAGTATAAATCCTTATAGATAGCGAAGTTACTAGTATAGGCTTTATTAATATAAACTACGTAAAAACTTAACGCTTAAATTTAAAGAAACTTAATAAGCCCTAAGGCCTATAAGGCTTTAATAGTAAGCCCTTAATATATAGCAAATTAACGTACTATACTCTTATAAAGATGTAAATAGGCAAATACCTTAAATACGTTTCCCTATTTATAATACCCTTAAAGTATTATAAGGTAATACTTAAATATAGATAGCTAAAACAATATAACTCTTTAATTAGCTGGGTTAAAGAAATACTAAAATTCCATATAACCTACTGCTAAAGTTATTACTTAAAATACTACTTGCCCTATAAATATATAACTATTTAAATTTAATATAATAGAAATTGCCCTTACTATAAACCCCAAACCAATATAATAAAGTTATAACTACTAATTATGGTAAAGAATGCGAAGATAATATATTAAAACCCCTTAAAATTTATATAATATAAGCCGCACCCTTTTATTTATTAGTAAGAAAACGAAACTATAAGATCTTTACTATAATACTAAAAGATATTAAGAAGGCATTAGAACTAAAGCAATATATTAACCCCTAACCTCTTATATCTAAAGAATATTATAATCTAATTAATACGTTTAAGAAATAATTTATAAACTAACTACCCCTATATTAAGACGAGTATAATTTTAAAATAGAACTTAAACCAAGTATAATGCTAAAGTTCGGCCTATTATATGGTATATTATAAGAAGAGCTACTTATAATATAATAATACCTTAAAGAGCACCTAGAGAAAGGATTTATTNNCNCTAGTTAATTACTATTTNCCTTANNTATANTNTTTATTAAGAAACNTANAGNANGCTTAAGGTTNTNTATTAATTATTAAGCCCTAAATATAATTATAATTTAAAACTAATATCTAATTTCTCTACTTTAAGAAACGCTTAACTACTTAGTAAAAGTATAATACTTTATAAAGCTTAACGTAGTCGCTGCCTTTAATTAAATCTATATTTATAAAGAAGATAAGAAGTTGTCGGTATCACCTAAGTGCACTTGTATGGCCTATTAACTGTTAAATTGATTCTTGTCTAATAGGTATCGAAAGCAGAGGATCATAAGGATCGCAGTGCCTAAGTAGGGGGCTAATGAGTCACCATAAGGGTAACTAATCAGAGACACGTGACTACGTAACCATCTGTCCATATATTCCAACACTAGCAGTTCTTTCTTTATGCTTATAGCGCTACAAGAAGGCAGTACGGTGTTAGTTTAGCTGCAGGTAGAAGCAGTAGAAGTCAGTTGGCTGCAGGCAGGGCAGCAAGAGTCTATTGTAATAGCAGTACGGTGCGAGCGTCGGGTGGTAATAGTGGTTGAACGTAGGGCTCGTCTATTGGTCGGTTGGTAGATCGCAGGCGTATCGGCATAATCATTTGGTCAATGTATCGTATGCATATTGGCACGATTATTGTCTGTGTAGGTAGTAGTACGGTACTAGCGACAGGGTCGTTCGGGTGGTAGTATAATGCCAGCAACGGGGTCATATTCGTAGGCGTATCGGCACGAATTCTTGTGTGACTACGTAACCTTTGTCTATACATTCCAACACTAGCAGTTCTTTCTTTATGCGTAAAACCACCAATATATAGACTCTGTTAACGTGGTATTCGTGGCTTGCAAAGGCCGTAGGAGGGAAGGGGGCACGCTGGCGTTTAGGGGCGTGCTGTTAACGTGATTTTCGACGTAGCAGATCTGTAAGGAAGGCGGCAGACGGTATCGGGGTTATAGGGGGTGCTGCTGATGCTGCTGGGTTGTGGGATGCTGCTAACGCTGCTAGGTTGTTGGGTATTGGGTACTGCTGACGCTGCTAGGTTATGGGATGCTGCTGTGACGCTACTGGATTATTGGGTATTTGGTGCTGCTAACGCTGCTAGGTTGCTATAACGCTGGAGTACTGCACAAGGCTGTTGGGTATTAATTTGTATGCTAAGACGCGTACTAGATATTAGTTTACTGCTAAGTTGCGTAGCTACGCTGGGGTACTGCGTAAAGCAGTTAGGTAGTTGGATGTTGGGTGCTGTAAAAGCTGGTGTGCTGTGTACGGCTAGAGCGCTGCCGTAGTACTGCTAGGGTAGCTGCTGAGGTAGCTGCTAAGGTAGCTGCTAATAGGGTACTGCCCAAGGGCGGTTGGGTGTTGGGTGCTGTTAATAAGCTAGGGGTACTGGCACTCAGTAAAGAGGTCATACTAGGTATTGATTTGCGTGCTATAGAATGTCTTATATGTTACGTATTTATGTAAATATTCTAAGCTGGCTAGGGTTAGATGCTACCGGAGCTGCTGGTGTGGTTTTTGCTGCTAGGTACTGGAATGCTGCTTTCAATTAAAGCTGCTGGGGCGGCAGTGAACCTTATTGCTCTATAGCCAACCGGTAAGGTTGACCATTAATTAATGTCGGTATCACCTAAGTGCACTTGTATGGCCTATTAACTATTAAATTGATTCTTGTTTAATAGGTATCAAAAGCAGAGGATTGTAAGGATCGCAGTGCCTAAGTAGAGGGCTGATAAGTCACCATAAGGGTGACTAATTAGAGATACGTGACTACGTAACCATCTGTCCATATATTCTAACAGAAGTATATAGCTTTCCGTATATAATAGGGACTTTTTAAATACCTAGTAATGCTATTTAGTATAAAAATGGTCCTAGTGTATTTTAGTAATATATTAATAATACGCTTTGTAAATTCCTTAATCTATTTATTACTGCGTATATTAATAATATCTTAATCTATTTATCTTCGCTTTTTAAGTATTAGAAATATACCTAAATAGTCCTTAAACGCCTATAAGACGCGGGCTTATAATGCGATATTAAGAAATATAAGTTCTATATATTTAAAGTTATATACTTAGGCCTAATTATATCCTATAACGGAATTAAAATAGACCCTAAGAAAATCGCTATAATTATAAACTAAGAAAGTCCTAGTAGTGTATAAAACATCTAAAAATTTCTAAGATTTGCAAATTTCTATTATTAATTTATTAATTACTTCTTAAAAATTATCCAGCTATTAGTAAACTTAATAAGGAAGAATATAAGATTTAAATAGACTACTAAATATAAATAAGCTTTTAATAACCTAAAATATTATTTTTATAATTACTTTAATTCTTACCTACTTTAATCTAGACCTTAAATATATTATTAAAATAAACTCGTCTAATTATATACTAGGAGGAGTATTATCGCAATATAATAAGAACGGCGAGCTACGCCTAGTAGCCTTTCTCTCCTAGAAACTTACCCTTACTAAATTTAACTATAAGATTTATAATAAGAAACTACTAATAATTATTAGATATTTTAAATAATGGCGTCTGGAACTTAAAGAATTATTATTTCTAATACGCGTATTAACGGACTATAAAAACCTACAGTACTTTATAACTATAAAGTAATTAATATAACACTAAATTTGTTAGGCCGAATACCTCTTATAATTTAACTTTAAAATTATATACTAACCTAGTAAACTTAATTAAAAGCTTAACTTATTAATATAATAATTATAGAATTTACCTATTAACGCCTCTAACAAACGGATTATAAATTAATTATAAATTCTACTACCCCCTAAACACTTTAAGAAACTACGCCCTATATTTTTAGATATGGAGCTTAATAGGAATAAATTAGAAATTAATAAATTAATAGAGCACAAATATAAGAATAACCCCTAGATAGTAAATATAATAAAAGCACTTTAAATAAAGAAATAGTAATATAAGGATATTATACTCGCCAAATGCGAAATCTGTAATAATTGGTTGTATTATTAATAGAAGATAGTAGTTTTAAATTCTGAACCCTTACGATTTAAGATACTTAAATTTATATATAATTCCCCTATAATAGGGTATTCTAGCTATATAAAGACCTATAAGATTATCTAATAAGTATATTACTGGCCTATAATATATAACTATATATAAAAATACGTTTAAGTATATAGAATATATATATATAGGAAGACCTCTTATATAAAGAAGTAAGGAGTATTTTAACCATTGCTACTTCTAATATAAAGATAGCAAGATATCTTAATTAACTTTATAGTTAACCTACCTAATAGTAATAGGTTTATAAATATTATAGTAGTTATTAAATATTTTATAAAAATACGATATATAATTCCTATAGACTTAATTAATATAATATTAGTAGCCGAATATTTTATTAAGTACGTCTTTAAGCTATACGAACTTTTTAATTTATAATATCTAATAATAAAAGCCAGTTTATTTTAGACTTTTAGTAAGCCCTATATAAATATAACTCTTAACTATATTTTATCTAGAGATAAATAATTAAACTAAAATTGCGAACGTAATTATAGAACAATACCTATAAATATACTACTCCTACCTATAAGACAACTAGGAAAAGTAGCTACCTTTAGCTAAGTTTACTGCAAATAATATAAGAAATAAATTAATAGGCGTTACGCCGTTTTACGCAACCTATAAATAAAACCCTTAACTTAGATTTAAACTATAACCTAAAATTAATATAATAGGACCTACAATTAAGAGGATTTAACTAATTAATGCGTATAACTTTGCTAATTAAATAAAGTAGTTAACGGAACTATTATAAAGTAAATTAATATATATTTAAATGGTATAGAAATAGCATATAAATAAAGGACAAGCTCCTATATAGGACTTTATGGAAGGTAATATAGTTTACTTAAATATATATGTCGGGAATGGGGCAAGTAGTCGTCACGTGTCATCACGTGTCGCCGCGACACTACTGTAGCGAGGAACCTTAAGTTCCTCGCCCTTCCCCTTTTACAATATATAACAATAATAATTATTATACTATCTACGAACCGTAGCTACGTGATATCCCCTTATGAGTCCAACACTAATCAGTGGTTAACTTCACAGTTATGCCACAGAATAGCTAGGTTTTCACTAAGAAGAGACGAGCCACTATACCAGTGCTACTCGTGCTAAGGGAAGCTGTCTTTTAAGGTTAGAACTGGTCCTAAACCTTAAATAGAACTCTTCTATAAATCTAAGGATCTAAAGGCCAGAACTAGTCCTAAGCCGTCCCTAGATTATAGATTCTTGCGTTTATTACGTAGAATAATACGCTTTACGAGTTTTCGCGATTTAAGGCTAAAACTGGTCCTAAGCCCTATAATCGCAAATATATATTATAAACGCGTACTAAATAATAATCCCTATACTACTAATATTCCCTTCCTCCAAAGATATAACTATAGCTACTCTAAATAACTAGAGAGACTCCTTACTACTAGGGGTAGCTATATACGCGAAACTTATTAATAAAGATTAGGATGTATTTACCTTTAATATAATAACCTATACCGTAAAACAAGTTAACGGCTTTCTTTTATACTATATTCTATTCTACCGAGATAGCTATTACGCCGATTTATAGTTATGGGAATACTTTAGGGAGGATTTTATAGGATAGACCGCCAATACCTAGGCACTTAGTAATATTAATATTATTTAGGATTTTTAAGACTCCCTCTAAAGGAATAGGGTGTATATTACTAAGAACGGTAACCCAATTACTAGTAATATTTACGCCGTTCTTACTAGTATAGAAGAACTAGTATAGACGGAAGCTAAGATTATACGTTAACTACGGAAACCTAAAACTAACCTATATTCTTTAAAAGGCAACTTTAATTTAGAACGAAACCCCTAGAACACTACTTTCCTACCTAAAGGTGCTCTACCACCTAGAGGTGCTCTTCCTCTACCTTTATTACCTTTAACTCCTCTATCCTAGCTAACCAATAAGCCTTTATCTTAAGAAGTCACGAACCTAATAAAGGTATATTTAGACAAAGAGAAAAAGTTTAGAGGAGAATTATATAACATACTTAGAGCAAAACTATAGGTCTTTTATAACTACTGTAATAAAGTTAGAATTTAACGCCACTAGTTCTATTATACTTTCTCTATTATATTAAAGGGACGGGTAGTAACGTTCTATTACAACTATATTACAGGTAAAAACTATAGCTTTAATATAATACTTTAGCTTACTAGAGCCTACTTTAAAACCAATAAAAACCATTAACTCTATATGTCTAAATAGCGGGAGACTATATTTTAGAGAGTTATTGCTTTTAACCTAACAATAACTCGCCTAGAGTGCCTTTAACTACTCTTTAATAAACTCTAAAAAATCTAACGTGGTTTTACTAAAACCTACTAAAATAAGAATAGTTTAAGGGACTAGGTTATCTTAGCATGCCGTGGCGTTCCTAAGTATAACTTAGCGCTATATAAACCTGTAGATATATTTAAAGGAGTATATACCAAACTACGCTCCACTATAGGCACTGTAATATAAATATAAGAACCCCAACAATTCTATACCAAAAACCCTATTTAAACTGGGATTCTAGACTAATACGATTATAACTAAACTAATTAAATATATGGCGGCCGGAGTAGGGGATACGGTAGAGGGTATAATTAACGTTAACTATAAAGCAATCGTAGAGGTCCTTGTAGAGGTTTATTTTAGAACAACCGTTAGAAGAAGTACTATGTTTATAAGAAGCCAAATTACTGGTTAAATAGACACTCTCTTAACGAGCGAAAAGAGGTATATAATAAGTTCCGACAGAGTATAAGAAATGTTGGAAATTATAAGGTTACTATGGCCTACTTCTAAAGCTTTCTAGTCTAATATAAAGGCATAAAAGACCTTAAGGATAAGGTTAATAAGGCTAAACAGCTCCTTATGGATATAGATATTAAGGACTACTCTCCCAACTAATACTTTACTGAGTATAGTGAGGTAAATGGCACATAAACCGTTGCTATCCTTAATGACTAATCTACGTTCTATTCTATTACAAAGTTAGATATCTTTAATAAGCTAAAGGAAAGTTCCGCGTTCTCCTTTAATAATAGATACTCGGCGAACATCTTTTATAGTATTATACCAGATACTAAAGCCGCGGGAGTATCTATAGCAGGAGAACCTTAAGTTTAAGCTCTTTAGCAGCTTAATAGCTCTATTTAAATCGACTAATTAACGGCAGGCTAACATACAATTCGCTTTGGTAAGGGTACTATAATCTCTCTTGGCATAATTAAGGTCCAAACCCCGTTAGGATATATTACTTTCCACATTATCCCCGCGAATACCCCGTTTCTATTCTATATCCAAGATATAAATAGATTAGGCGTTAAGCTTAACAACCTTAAAAATATGCTCATTTAGGGAGATAATTAGGTGCCCATTATACGCAAGTAGGGTTACCCTTAGTTACTCCTTTAATAGCTAGAAAGGAGCGTTGCTTAAAGTCACTTAACTAAGCCAGAGCTACGTTAACTACACTATCGTTTTAGCCACCTATCCGTTTACTAACTGCTTAGGGTTCTTTAGCGAGTAGGTTATAAAGTTAAGGTTAAGACAATTAAGCATCTTATAAAGTACTACTATTACTACTAAATAAACTAGAAGTCCCCTAGCCAATTTAAGTTTACCCTTAAAGATAACTACAACTTCAACTTCTATATTATTATTAATATTATATACCTTAGCGGTAAGCCAGTACTTTAAGTTATTAACTTCTTAACCTTCTTTTAAGCCGCTCGCTTTCTAAAGGATATGTCAGCTAGGAATATATAGGATACTCTCTAATTATGCTAAATTAATATTTACCTAGGACCCCCAGATTAAGTCATTTATAATATAGAAAGGAACTTCTTATCTATAGAGTTTCGGTAACAAGCAAAAGTAATGGCAATTAAGGTTAAGGAAGTCCCTATTAAGGCATATAATAGCATTAAAAAAGTAGAACGATATTATACGCCACTACGCCAAGCGTATAAGATTATTTCTTTAAAACTAGAGGATGCTAGCAAAGAGCTTATCTTATAGATGGCTGTTAAGGCTGTTAACAACTCCGCTAGTCCAGATAGGCTCATACCTACGTTGCTAGTCTTTAGCACCTACCCTTAAATAACTAATAATTCTCTACTATCTCCCTCTATTATATAATGAGCCGAGGCTATTTACAAAGCAACGAAAGAGGTACGACGTCTCTACGCTACGCGCTAGGTTAACGATATACTAGGAATAAGAAATGGCCCAAACACCTTAACTACGCTTAATCTGCCGCTCTAATCTAAGGTACGCGTATAGCACGAAAAGGGAGGATGGTTAGGCCCATATAAACTTATTGCAATTAATAGTTAAACTTATACTATTTAGATGCCTCACAGACCCACCCAATTCCGTTTAACTGTTATTAAGCCCTACTATAAAGATAACAGTTTTAAGCCTCTGTAGGATGTCCTAGAAGATACCCCAGAAGATACCCCAGAAGATGCCCTAGAGGAGAACCATAATCAGCGTGCCCTAAAAGGCGACTATAATCCTAATACAATTATAGTAGATGTACCGCAACTATGACGCGGTAAAGGCCGCCTAAAGGGATTATAAAATCGCTAATATCTTATCAATTTCGAAGAGTAATTTATTGCTGCTATTAAGAGTAGAGCTAAGCTATTAATGGCCTTTATAACAGCTAAAGAGAAGGCTGACTTTAAGCTCATAAAATAGCTCTAAAAGGAAGGTCGTATTATAACTCTAGGAGCCCCCTTTTAAGCATCCGACAAGCGGGAGATCAACGGTCTTATTACGAGAGGAGTTTTTAAATTTAAGAAGTATGACCCTACCGAGTTCGATGGAATTCGTATCTTTAAGTTAAGAATAGTTAATAAGATTAAGGGTAAGGCTATTAACGCCCCATTTAAGAAATTAAGGCTTATTATCTAAGGTTATAACAATAATGGTAAGGAGATAATCCTTACGTAATCTCCTACAATTTAACGAGCTAGTTAGCGAGTTATTGTTATACTAGCTCCCTCCTTAATAAAGAACGGAATGGCAGTTTATTTGCGAGATATTACTTAGGCCTATACCCAATTAGAGACGTGCCTTTAGCGCTTAATACTTGCATATCTTTCAGAGCAAATTCGCCACCAATATCCCGAAGATACAATTATGGTTATTCTTAAGCCATTATACGGAATTGCAGAGGCAGGAACCCATTGGTGGGCTACTTACAGCAAGCACTATAAAGAGAAGCTTTTAATAACTACTTCTATATTTAATCCCTGCTTCCTTATTATAACTACAGGAACTCCATTTAGAATTATCGGCATGCAAACTAACAATATAATTATCTTAGGAGATAACCAATTTTTAGCTCTTAAAGAAGATAAGCTAGTAAAGGCAAATCTTATAGTAAAGCCAAAGGAAAGACTTAATTTAATAACACTATTGCTCTTTAATAGATGTATCCTTTCTATAAATAAGAATTCCATTACTTTACGCTAGAAGGGTTAAGGCAAGAAGATCAACGTTATTAACGTTAATTCTCTAAAATAAGGATACGTGGAATAACGCGCTTGCGGGGCTTATATTGCTTCTATCTATTAACCTAAGGCTTCCTTTAATTTCTCTATTGCCGCCTAATACTAGGAACCAACTAAAGATAATGTTCTTGCTCTAAATAAGCGCCTTTCCTAGCAGATAAATTATCTCAACTAAGGGCTACTCTATATACCTATTAATCTCCCCACCACTAAGATCTTTATATTTATTAATAGATTATTTGCTAATAATAAAGATTTTAGTTCCTAGTTAGGATATAAGATTATTATTACAAATAAATCTACTAAAGAGAATAACTTTATAATCTACGGCAACCTTATCTATTAGAGCTTAACTAAGAGTAAACGCGTTACTTAAAGCGTTCTAGCATTAGAGATATACGGAATAGTTAGCAGAGTTAATATAGCAATTACAATTAGAACTACCCTTAAGATAATTATGGATTAACTTAAAATTCCCGCTATTTCTATAATCGTGTGCACTAACTTATACTCCCTCTATAAGTGTTTAGTTAAGCTTAGCACCATAAAGGAGAAGCGCCTTATAATTAATATTATGGCACTTCGGCAATCCTATAAGCGTTAAAAACTCTTTAAGATTTAATGGATTAATAGCTAAGATAACCCGGTAGATATAATAATAAAGGCAAACCTAAATAAGGCACTAGAGATATTTATTAATATAAATACTCTACGTGTATAAGTTAAAGGTTAGGTTAAGAGGGAAATTTAGAGAAGTTAAAATCTTATAAAACTTTAACCACCGGTTAAAGTTATCTAATTAGTTAGATTTTTGCTAAGAGCGCCACGCCTAATTAATTCGGGTGGCGGTGTAGAGTTCTGCCGACGCCATTTGTTAATCTAGCTAATTAGGATTTTCCATGCCCGGCATAAAAAATCGCCATTAGCTCGCTTACCACTAGCGCCTTAGTGGCCCCTTTATATTTGCGTTAACCCTAATATCCTCCCTCCCCTTTTTTCTTCTCCTTAGCTTTATATCCTTATACAGTGGCAATCTATAATTGTATATAGATGGCAACCATAAAAGAAGAGTTGCCAGTGTCGGGAATGGGGCAAGCGGTCGTCACGTGTCATCACGTGTCGCCGCAACACTACCGTAGCGAGGAACCTTAAGTTCCTCGCCCTTCCCCTTTTACAATATATAACAATAACAATCATCATACTATCTACGAACCGTAGCTACGTAATATCCCCTTATAAGTCCAACAATATAAAACCTAAAGACTTAATAACCCTTAAAGAAACTTAATTAAAAGTTTATAGGCCTATATTAAATTAAAAAGAAACTAAGCCTATATACTTATAAGCTTAAACTATTAACTAAAATAAAAATATATCTAACGTTTTATATAAGCTTGCTGGAATCTTTAAAAGGTAAACCTATAACTTATAAAGTGCCGCCGCTACCTTCTATAATTATTAACAACGGTAATAGTTCTTACTTTATTAACTTAATTAACAATATATAATAGAAAATATAATCTAAATAATTTAAACTCCTTATTAAGTAGGAAGGATATAAAATATAAACTTAGGAAACCTATAACTAGATTAAGACTAACGCGCCTTTCCTAGTAAAAGAATTCTATAAAGACTATCCTTTACGGCCTACTTTAGCTAAATGGATATAATATAAAGGTAAATAACTACTACTTAACACGAATATATAAAATATAATAATAGGAAGCTTAAAATTAAAAAGAACTTAAAATACGTTATAATGTTTATAATATAATTACGTAATACGCAAAATATTAAGGAACTTTAACCGCCGGTTAAAGTTATCTAATTAGTTAGATTTGCCTTACTAAGACCTACTATAAAGATATTAGTTCTGCTTACCGCCTTAACTAAGCTAATAGCGATTTTTTATCCTAGGGATAAAAAATCCTAATTAGCCTATTTAACAATAGAATTAGCAAAACTCTATACTGCCACCTAATGTAATTATACAAACGCGATAAGTAATAAGTCTTAACTAAACTAAATTATTTTAAACCTTTGGCTAAAAGGGGGGGTACTGTAATAGGACTAGCTTAGTTATAGTAGGAACGTCTTAGTAAAACACTTAATGGATAAATTCCAACACTTGTCTAAATTCTACCGAATTCTACTAGCTTAATTGACTTCTGCTAAGTTTTACTAAATCTATTAAATTTTACTAAAGTCTGTTAAAGACCGCATATATATATACGCACGCATTAACCACCAAGCCCCTAACTATTTAATTATATAATTCTCTTGTTATTTCTTTCTCTTCTTTACATAACGTCTTGTTCTTAGCGAGAGCTATATACCCTTAGATTTAGATAGAATTTATATCGTTCCTTTAAATCTTCCCTAAAGTCTCTTCGCGCCCTTATATTTACTTACTCTGTAATACTCTATTATATTAACTACCTATACTACTATTAATATACAGAACAAACCCAAAGCTCCTATAATGGCCACTAGCATTATATCCGCACTTTAAGAATAATTAGTAGGGATATAGAAGTCTTTTATAAACGCCCTTATATAGAACTAAGCTATTTTAAATTAATAATAAGCTAAATAAGAAGTATAACACTGGTAATTAATTAAGGACCTTTAAGAAGAAGTCCGTACCCTTAAAATACCTACGCTAGGACCTTAAGACTAAACGTTATCTCTAGAGATAAATACGCGGAACGTAAGTTTTAAACCTATAGTAGTTACTTACCTTAAGCTAACTACTATACTATAATAATCTAAATAACTACTAGATCTCCTAGTATTTACTAGTAAATAATAAAAGCTCTAATTATTTCTATGCTAGCTTAAAAATAAGCTAACTAGTAATACTAACTATTACCTGGCTAAAGCTAACTAACTCTGCTACGTCCTAAGTTAACTAAAAAAAAAGGTAGCTAACCTTATTAAACCCCTTTAGCCAAACTTAGTATAAAGCCTAGTGTCTGATTACAGCACCTGTTGTACCACGCGTATTTACACGTTCGGTACACCAAGTGCGTGTTTACGCGTTCGGTGCACCAACCACCCGCTTACGCGTCTAGTGCACCCCTAAAGCACTAACTAATCAGGGGGGAAGGACGCATCAGTATATAGACTACGTAGTCTGCTTCAATACAAGAGACAGTCACCACCGTCTAAATAAGCATACGATACTATACGTATTTCGTGCCCCTAGACACAACTTACTTATACCATTAAATTGGTACCAACACTAATTAGTAAGCGCGCATAGATTAGGAAATACGCACTTGCTTAGAAGACGTCCAATGCTCCACCTTATAAGCCCCTATTTCAGTTAAAGAGAATTAAAGTACTCTAGATTTGGAAGACGTCTAACGCTCCACCTTACCTAGAATTACCTTAAATCTACCCTGGTTTTAGAAGACGTTTACGCTCCACCTTAATTAGAGATATTAACTACTGTACTAGTAGTTAACGCGACTATGTTAAGAATACAATTACACTAAGAACGCGACCACCACACCCTACTAAAATACCCCGGCCTCCTCTCTAACCCCTTATGGAGACCCCTTACCTTTTATAAACCGTTACGGACCCGTTAATCACTTTTACGGACCGTTACGGAGACCTCTTACCCTCCTGCGAACTACTATGGACCTGTTAAGACCCTACGGAGACCCCCTTACCCTTCTACGAACCGTTATGGGCCCGTCAACCAATTTTACGGACCCTCACAAGACCTCTTCCACCCGCTACGCACTACACTACACTATATAGTATAGCAGACATTAGCAAGCAGGTTAATAAAGGTTAAAAGAAGTAGAGACAAGGAGTTGACGTTACGTCTATAAATAATGTTAACAACTATATTAAATTTAAAATCCTTAAGTACGAATACTTTAAGCTTATAAACGTCGACCTATGGGAGTAATACCAGAAAGACTTTACGGACTTTACGGAAGCCATCTTTAAGGAATACAACCCCACTACTATCCGTAACCTACGGACCCTTTTACGTAACTAAGGCGTATAGGTTAAAAGGAATAAACGGGTTACTGTTGTATGGTCCTTGTATAATATAATATATAAGAAGGACCGAATGGAATAGACTAAAGAAGAAATCCTAGACGAGTACAACACTACTAAGGAACTCTTTGCTTCTTCCAAACTTAATATAATTGCTAGCCTTATACCTAACCCTCTTAACCAAATTTATCCTATAAACCTAAGTAGTTTCGGAATTAATCTTACTAGCTAAAGTATACCTAGTACTTATATTACGGACCGTAATACCCCTATAAACCAAAATACGGACCAAACCCCTCCCGTTGTTTAAACTATAGATCCGCAACCTATAAATCCGCAAGCTATAGACCCGCAAATTACCTAAGTAAAGACCTACGGCAAGGAGCTAGCTAACCTAGCTAAGCTCTATACCAATAAATCTAAGTACAGCGGTGAAAACAATAACTTTAACTTTAAACTAACCATCTTTATGGACCTCTGTTAGAAGGCCGATATTCCTAAACAGAAGTTTAGCTAAGCCTACTCTACTATGCTGCGCGGCCTAGTACTTAACTACTACTACACCAACCTTAAGAGCAACCCCCTTAGTATTCCCTTTAATAAGCTATGCGAAGCCACATGTAACTACTTTAAAGGACTAGAATATAGGCGTAATATCCTTACCTAATAGAATGCGACCAAGTTACGGACCGTAATAGATAAGAATACTAAAAAATTAACTATAGAGTGCCTATAAATCCTTATTAAAGACCTCCGCCACCTATAGCACAGTCTTAATATTAAGCTTTAAACGGACGACTTCTTACATAATAAACTAATTACGGCCTGCCAGGAAATAGAACCCTATAAATACGCCTATTACAAGCCCATAGATACCATAGCTAGCCTTATTAATAATTTACGGTCCTCCATTATAATATACAAAGCCTTAAACCCACTAGGTAGTACTTAAGCTTTTATTACGGACCTGCAAAATCCACAACCTAATTTAGATGCCTACTTTACGGACCGCCAATACCGCTAGCAGTATCCGCATTGACTAGGTTCTACCTATAACCTCCGCAGCAACTCCCGTACGAAAGCATACCCCCATAGATAAACTAGTTAGAAGTGCTTTATATGCGGTAAGGAAGGATATTAGTCTATAAGGCATACCCAGGAAGAATGTAACAGGTCTAAAAAGAGATTTAATAAACGGATTAGCCAATTTATCTTAGAATATAAAGGAGAGGAAGAAGAGAAGCCCCCTAATAAGTTAATAGAAGCCCTTATAATTAACTTTAACCTAAATAACTAGGAATAGAAGACCCTAGAGACGTTCCTAACTACTTTCGGACCTTTTACGGATAGCTAAGCCTTTAATATTATAACCGTATTAGCCGACCGTTCCTTTATATACTTAGTTGCGCCCGAAAACCATTCCGTAAGCACCCCCGTTACGGATATTATAGATTATAAGTAGGACCTATTTGCATATATTACTACAGAACGCTATACCCCTAAGGAATTCTACGGTGTTATAATCAACACAGGCGCCTCTAAGAAGTCTACTATAGGCTATGGATAATACCTTATATATAGGACCACCGCAAATAATAATACGGACATTAATATTACGTAAACTGGGGCCGTAAATATCTAATTCGGCATTGGCTTAACTGCATTAATTGGATTAGTTATAGTTAAGACCCTAATTGGCCTAGTTAACTTCTATATAGTAAAAGCAGATACCCCTTTCTTACTTTACCTTGCGGATATGGATAGGTTATAGGTTTACTATAACAATATTACAGACACCTTAATTGGCCCTGTAACTGCCCTAGGAAGCAAGTATATTACCCTGCCAATTATACGACAATTTAGACACCCGTTCCTTATATAGGGAGAGACTTTACGGACCTATATTTAGGAATCTTTTAATTATAACCCGTGCTACCTTACCAGTACTAAAATCCACCGTTTGTACCGCCGTTTCGGCTACCTATTAGCCGAAAAGCTATATAGAGTTCTTGAACGCTCTAGATATAACGACATTAATAGGAAGGCAATCGACCACCTAACTAAATACTGCTCTTTTTACCAGAAATACGGACGTTCCCCAGGCAGATTTAAGTTCACCCTTTATAAAGACCTTAACTTTAACCACTCAGTATACGTAGATATTATGTATATTAACGGCAGTCTAGTATTATATATAGTTAACGAGGCAACCCGCTATTAAGCCGCCCGTTAGTTACAAAATATATCCATAAAATATACTTGGGACATTTTACGGACCTGCTGGATTAACACATACCTTGGACCCCCTAAGTATATCACCCACAACGCTAGTAGGAACTTTATCAGTAAGGAATTCTAACAGTACGCTACGGCCATGGCTATTTTAACAAAAGCCGTTCTAGTTAAGGCATACTAGTCCATTAGACTTATTAAGTGAGTTTACCTAGCTTTACGGAGAGCTTACCAGATTATTACGGACGAGTGTAAGAATATTTAAAAAGAACTAGCTTTATAGATGGCCGTAAAAGCCGTTAATAATACCGCTGGCCCTAACGGACTGGTACCTACCCTTTTAGTCTATAGAGCCTACCTAAGGATAAGCAAACTGGACCCTCCTACCCCGTCCATTATGGATTAAGCAGCTATAATACGGAAGGTAATAGCCGAAATAGTTAAATTACGGGCTAAATAAACTATTAATAACGCTCTGCACCACCGCAACGGACCTAATATAACCCCAGTATATAACCTCCCGCTTAACTCTAAAGTCCTTATGTGGCGTAAAAGCGGCAATTAAACTGGACCTTACCGTCTACTAGCCGTAGAAGACGAGACCTGCTATATACAGCTTCCTAGCGGACCGATAAGCTTTAGAAGCACGTCTGTAAAACCCTATTTTCGGTCCAAAAACATCTATAACGTCGAGCTAGACGAACTAGAAGCACCCGCTAAATTAGATAAACTAAAAGCACCCTTACCTACCCTAAAGGTCCCCTAGAAACCTAATAAACCTATAAAACCTGCTATAAAGCGTAGCCAAGGACGCCCCCGCAAGAACCCTATAATAGAGAATCACCTAACCTCCGCAGGCACATCCGCAAAGTAATCTCCGCCTATGGATATATTAGTTCTAGTACAGAAAACCCCTTTTACGGACTTACGGCGTAAAGAGATCAACGGACTACTTAAAAAGGGTATCTTTGCGATTATAACGGAGAGAGACGTTCCGCAAGGCGTCTGTATATTTAACTTACGCTTTATTAATAAGATTAAGCACCCTAGTACTAATAAAGCCTTTAAGAAATTAAGGCTCGTTATACAAGCTTATAATAACTAGGGAAAGGACCTAGTCCTTACGCAATCGCCTACAATTTAACGGGTCAGTTAATGGATTATACTCACACTTATGCCTAGACTACAGCAAACCAAATCCGTAGCCCTTTACTTACGGGATATCTTATAAGCCTATGTGTAGTCTAATACCTACCTAAGTAGGGACATCTTTATACGACTACCCCGCGAGCTTAACCTATAACTAGGAATAATTTTATGGGTTATAAAACCTCTTTATAGAGTACCAGAAGCTAAAAACTATTGGTTTAAGACATACTACTAGCATTACGTTAGTAAACTTAAAATAGAATAGTTAACCTACGACCCCTGCCTCTTATACACCCTATTAAACGGCCTTAGTATTATTGGACTCTAAACTAATAATACCCTCTTTCTAGCAGACCAAACCTTTATAGATGCTAAAGAAACTAAATTATAAAAGGCAAAGTTCTTAGCAAAGCCACGAGAGTAGTTAACTAAGTAAACTCCAATTAAGTTTAATGGAGGCTTAATTATATAAAAGGGCAACTTAATCTAGCTGACCTAGGAACGCCAAGCTCAAAACCTAAAGCTCGTTATAGCAAAGCCTATGGACCTCACTAGTTTCTATAAAGAGACCTATAAGACTATAAATATAAAGGACCAATACGCTATACAGCGTGTAAGAGGCGCCTACATTGCCATAGTCTACTAACCCGAATCTGCCTACAACTTATCCTTTACAGCCCAGGTAGTAGATCTATAAGAAGAAAATATTAAGTAGCTTAATAAGCGTATTTAGTAGCAAATTAACAATGTAGTAAGGGGACTTACTTTTATATTACTAGACCTAAGTTCCCTTAGCTTACTAGCATTTACGGACGCCTTCTTTGCCAATAATAAAGACCTATTATTACAAATCGGCTTTATACTTATACTTACAGACCGTAATTAGGACGTAAATATCCTATACTAGTCCTTAATTAAATATAAACGAGTAACCCACAGTGTACTGGCTTCTAAACTATACGCACTAGCTTACGGATTTAATATAGCAGCCGTAATTAAATCAACAATCCAAAAGATCCTATAGCTAGAGCAGTTACCCTTGGTTTTATATACCGATTTAAAGTCCCTTTACAACTGCCTAGTTAAACTAGGTACGATATAAGAGAAGAGGCTCATGGTCGACCTAATATGCTTACGTTAGGCCTATGAACGACATAAGATTACGGAGGTTAAATGGATTAGCAGCGGAGACAACCCAGCGGACGCCATAACTAAGGCAAAGCCGTGTTAAGCCCTTAAAACCCTAATTAACACAAACAAGCTCAATCTAAAAGTTATAGAATGGGTAGAACGAGACTAACGGAGCACTTATAGTCCATTTACGGCCCGCCGGAAGGCCGTACGGTTCATTTTACGGACCATAAGCAGGACTTACAACCAGCTTAAAGCACCATTTAGAAGGCAGCCTAGACGGCACCTCGGGGGAGATTTCTTATGTATTTCCTTTGTGTTTTACGGTTCTATTAAAGCAATTACGGAGGCTATATATAGGTGGTTTTATTTTTTAAGTACTGCCAGTGTCTGATTACAGCACCTGTTATACCACGCGTATTTACGCGTTCGGTACACCAAGTACGTGTTTACGCGTTTGGTGTACTAACCACCCGCTTACGCGTCTGGTGCACCCCTAAAGCACTAACTAATTAGGGGGGAAGGACGCATTAGTATATAGACCACGTAGTCTGCTTCAATATAAGAGATAGTCACCACCGTCTAAATAAGCATACGATACTATACGTATTTCGTGCCCCTAGACACGACTTACTTATACCATTAAATTGGTACCGACACCTAGTTATACTTCTTAAAGCTATATATAGTAACCTAAACCGTTAAGCTACTACTTAGAGAAAGATAAACTATATAGCTTAAGGAACGAAAAGTTTCCTAGTATATTTCTCTAAATTTAATTATTATATAAGGGAAATAGGCTAAAACGACTCTATACTAATTAATAGCCTTATTAAATCTCTAAGCTATAAACTAAAAACCTCCCTAGTAGGTATAGACCTACTAGAAGCCCTTAATGCCTATATAAATATTATTAATAAACGGTATAATAAGATACTATGCCTAGCACCAAATCCCGCTCCTTAATATAATATAATAACTCCGTAAATATCTACTAAGTTATTATTTTAGCCTAAGCACCCTAATACTATAGATATTAATACTAGGACCTTAGAATACGCCCTACTAGGGTCTTCTAAATAAGAACGACGCACTAAGCTAAGCCTATACTTTAAATATAAAAGTAACTCCTACCTCTTTAACTACTACTCTGTCCCTATACCTAAATATAATTTATAAACGGCTAATACTAGTAGCCGCTTACTATATTAATTTTCTAGTTACTATCTTTAATCTTTACCTAGTTCTAGCCCCGTATTTAGTAAGCACTACTTATAAGAATAAAGCTATAATTAATATACTATAAGAACTCCGCCTTAATTATCTCTAAAAGGAAGATTTTAAAGCTAAGTTACTCTCTAAAACGGCTCTACCTTAGGATCTCGTTAAATACTTTAGATGTTATAAACTCTAACTCTTAGAACCGTAGTATAACTATTAACTACTGCCTTTAGCAGAATAATTAATAGGATAATACTTAAGTCCTAATTAATATAGGAGCTAGTAGTATAAGATTTATTAATAGGATCTTTATATAAAATAATAGTTTTACCCTAACTACCCTTAACCAGTATATTAACGTATTTAGATTTAATGGTAAATGTACAGTTATATAGTCTTAGGCTAAATTACCTATATAGTATATATAAGACTCTAATACCTAAATTATAAAGAACTAATTAGGCCTTTTATTACTATGTTAAGTTATCTAGTAATTCTTAAATAACTCTAAATAAAGCTATATAAGGTAACTATTAATTAGAACAGCCTTAAATTTCTATTTACCGCCTCCTGCTATAAGTAGAAGTGCCTTATAACTCGCTACTTAAACCTAAATCTAAAATCTAAAAAAATCTACTAGAATCTACTAATATAAGATATCTATAACTATTTACCCTATACCTAAGAATTCTACTAAATTCTACTAGTATAAGATTTCCGCTAATGCCTACTAAAGACTTAGAGATTATACTAAACTATATAAACCAATTCTAACTACTATACTGTCCTAAACTAAGCAGAAGCTTAAGCTTAATATATTAAAGTCCTAAAAGAACTAGTATTCTACTATAGAAAGGATATTTAAAGAACCTAAACCTAAATCTAATACTATATCTATATCTAATACCGAACCTAAAGCCGAATAAGAAATTATATAAGAAACTATAAACGACCTAAGTAAGCTTAATACCCTAAATATCCGCATAATTAGAGCTACTTCGCTAGCTTAACTTATAAAAGACCTAAATATACAATCTTCGCTGTTATAATAGCCGATATTAAGAAAGCCTTAGCATTAAAGAAGTACACTAACCCTACTATAAATGTACTAGTAGAGTATTATAAACGCCTAAATGTATTTTTCTAAAAGAAAGCTAATAAGCTGCTGGAACACTAATTATATAACTATAAGATTGTACTTAAAAAAGGAAAGCAGCCTAGATCTAGACCCCTATACGAAATATCCTAAAATAAACTCTAAGTGCTATAAAAGTATCTAGACGAGAATCTAAGTAAAGGATTTATTAGAGTAAGCTTTTTACCTATAGCCGTACTAATAATCTTTGTTAAGAAACCTAGCGGCGGTCTATACTTCTATATAGACTACTAAGCTCTTAACGCCATTACTATTAAAAACCAATACCTAATCCCGTTAATATAAGAAACGCTAAACTAACTAAATAAGGCTCACTATTATACAAAGCTTAATATTATTTCTGTATTTAACTGCCTCTATATTACTAAAGGAGATAAATAGCTTACTATATTCCATACCTAGTATAGATTATTTAAGTACTTAGTAATATTATTTGGCATTATAAATACCTTAAGCTCGTTTTAGTATTATATAAATAATACCCTACGTTTCTACCTAGATATCTTCTATACTACTTATATTAACGATATTCTAATATATAGTAATAACCTAACCAAATATTAGAAATACGTTNANTTTATNNTATAAGCCCTATANNGAGCTAGTCTATAATTANATATANATAANTACAAGTTNTATAAAANNNAAGTTCTATACCTTAGACTTCTTATTTTTATAAATGGTATATAAATAGACCTAAAGAAAGTTAAAGTAATTATAAACTAGTAAGAACCTAAAAACGTTAAGGATATAAGAGCCTTTATANNATTTNCTAATTTCTACTAATAGTTTATTAATAATTTCTCTGCCCTAGATTTACCCCTTATAGCTCTAACCTAAAAGGATAAAGCCTTTATCTTTAATAAGGAATATAAAAAGGCCTTTACTTATTTAAAGGTTATATTCACTACCATGTCTATACTTTAATGCTTTAACCTAAACTAAATAAGTATTATAAAAGCTGATTTATTTATGTTATAGGACACCCCCATAACACCTTACACACGTTTACCTGTTTTTACCGACTTAGCAATTAGAGACCAACCGCGAAATGGCAATTTAACGGCAATCTATAGCACTCTGCTATATTCTGCCTAGTTCTACTAAATTCTATTAAGTTCTGCTAGGACTATAACCTAAACCCTATTCTGCCCTATATATGTATTAACTAAGCAACTAAGTTAATAATATATGCCCTTTCTTCTCGTTTTCCTACCTTCTTTCCTTATATAACGTCTTAACTTCTTATATAGTTTATATATATAGCTTAATAATATCTACTTTGCTATATATTATCGCCGCTTATACTCACTCCGTAACACTATATTGCGTTAACCTTATATATAACCTCCGAAATGCAAAACAACCCTAAAGCCTCTATAACGGCCACTAGTATTATATCCGTACTCTAAAAACAACTAGTAAAAATATAGAAGTCTTTTATAGACGCCCTTATATAAAACTAAGCTACTTTAAATTAATAATAAGCCGAATAAGAAGTATAATACTAACGATTAATTAAGGACCTCTAAGAAGAAATCCGTACACTTAAGATACCTACATTAGGGCCTTAAGACTAAATACTATTTCCTGAGATAAATACGCGGAACGTAAGCCCTAAACCTATAGTAGCTGTCTACCTTAAACTAACTATTATAACGATCTGAACAACTACTAAATCCCCTAGTATTTACTAGTAAATAATAAGAACTCCGATTATTCCTAAGCTAGCTTAAAAATAAGCTAACTAGTAACGCTAACCGTTACCTAACTGAAGCTAACTAACTCTGTTACGCCCTAAGTCAACTAGGAGGAAAGGCAGCCGACCTTATTAAACCTCTTTAGCTAACCTTAGTATAAAGCCTAGTTATACTTCTTAAAGCCTTATACGGTAACCTAAACTGCTAAACTACTACCTAGAGAAAGATAAACTATATAGCTTAAGGAACAAAAAGTTTCCTAGTATACTTCTCCGAATTTAACCGTTACGTAAGGGAAATAGGCTGGAACGACTCCGTACTAATTAACAGCCTTATTAAATCTCTAAGCCCTAAACTGAAAACCTCCCTAATAGGCGTAGACCTACTAGGAGCCCTTAACGCCTGCGTAAACGTTATTAATAAATGGTATAATAATATACTACGCCTAATACTAAAATACGCTTCTTAATATAATATAATAGCCCTATAAATGTCTACCAAGTTATCTTAGCCTAAGCACCCTAACGCTATAGATATTAACACTAGAACCTTAGAGTATACCCTTCTAGGGTCCCCTAAATAAGAAAGACGCATTAAGCTAGGCCTTTACTTTAAGTGCGGAAGTAAGGACCACATCTTAAAATACTATTTCGTCCCCTTACCTACGTCCCAAAATAATTTATAAACGGCTAATACTAGCAACCGTTTATTGTATTAATCTTCCGGTTACTGCCCCCGATCTTTACCTAGTTCTAGCCCTATATTTAGTAAGCACTACTTATAAGGGCGAAGCTATAACCGACGTTCTATAGGAACTCCTTCCCGCTTACTACTAAAAGGCATATCTTGGAGTTAAGTTACTCTCTAGGACGGCTCTGCCTTAAGATCTTATTAAACGCTTTAGATGTTACGAACTCTAACTCCTAAGATTATAGCATAACCGTTAACTGTTGTCTTTGGTAGAATTATTAATAGGCTAATACTTAAGTCCTAATTAATATAGGAGCTAGTAGTATAGGATTTATTAACGGGATCTTTGTGTAAGATAATAGTTTTACTCTAATTCCCCTTAACCGGTATATTAATATATTTGGATTTAATAGCAAACGCATAGTCTTAGGCTAAATTACCTATATAGTATACCTAAAACTCTAATACCTAAACTACAAAGAACTGATTAAGCTTTTTATTACTACCTTAGGTTACCTAGTAATTCTTAAATAACCCTAGATAAAGCTATATAAGGTAACTATTAATTAGGACAACCTTAAGCTTCTATTTACCGCCTTCCGTTGTAAGTAGAAGTGCCTTATAACGCACTGTCCTAACCCTAAACTAAAGTTTAGGAAATCTACTAGATTCTACTAGTATAAGAATTCCACCAAAGTCTACCAATATAAGAATTCTACCAATATCTACTAAGGATCTGAAAACTTCACTAAATCCTATAAGTTATTACTAAGCACTGCACCGCCCTGAGCTAAGTAGAAGCTTAAGCTTAATATACGAAAATACTAGAAGGACTGGTATTTTACTATAAAAAGGATTTTTAAAGAACCCGAACCTAAATCTAATACTAACTTCGTACCTAATACTGAACCTAAACCTAAATAAGAAACTATAGATAATCCGAGCGAGCTTATTACCCTAGATATTCGCATGATTGGAGCTACCCCGCTAGCGCGACTTACTAAGAAACCCAAATATATAATCTTTACTGTCACTATAGCTAATATTAAGAAGGTCTTAGCACTAAAGAAGTATACTAACTCTGCTACGAAGGTACTAGTAGAGTACTATAACCGCCTAGAGGTATTCTTACAGAAGAAAGCCGATAAGTTACCAGAACACCGATCGTACGACCATAAGATTGTACTTAAAGAAGGAAAGCAGCCTAGATTTAGACCCCTATATAGGATATCCCAAAACGAACTCTAAGTGCTATAAAAGTATTTAGACGAGAACCTAAGTAAAGGATTTATTAGAGCAAGCTCGTCGCCTATAGCCGCACCAGTGATCTTTATTAAGAAACCCAGCGGTGGTTTACACTTCTGTGTAGACTACTAAGCTCTTAACGCCGTTACTATTAAGAACTAATATCTAATCCTATTAATATAAGAGATGCTAAACTAACTAAGTAAGGCTTGTTACTACACGAAGCTTAATATCATCTCTATATTTAACCGTCTCCGTATTACAAAAGGAAACGAATAGCTTACTGCATTTCGTACCCAATATGGACTATTTAAATACTTAGTAACACCCTTTAGCCTCGCAAACGCTCCGAGCTTGTTTTAACATTATATAAATAATACCCTACGCCCCTACCTGGACATCTTCTGCACTGCTTATATTAACGATATCCTAATATATAATAATAACCTAACTGAATATTGGAAATACGTTAACCTTATTTTATAAGCCCTGCATAAAGCTAGTTTATAATTAAATATAGATAAATATAAGTTCTATAAAACGGAAGTTTTACACCTTAGACTCCTTATTTTTATAAATAGTATATAAATGGACCTAAAGAAGGTTAAAGTAATTATAAACTGATAAGAACCTAAGAACGTTAAGGATATAAGAGCCTTTATAGGGTTTGCTAATTTCTACTAACGGTTTATTAATAACTTCTCCGCCCTAGTTTTATCCCTTATAGCTTTAACCTAAAAGGATAAAGTCTTTATCTTTAATAAGGAATATAAGAAGGCCTTTACCTATCTAAAAGTTATATTTACTACTGCGCCCGTACTCTAATACTTTAACCTAAACTAAATAAGTGTTATAGAAGCCGACTTATCTAACTACATTACTAAAGGCATTCTGTCTTAATATAACGAGGATGGAGTATTGCACCCTATAGCATACTTCTTAAAATAATTAAGCCTAGCTAAATATAACTACGAGATCTACGATAAGGAATTATTAGCTATTATTAGATGTTTTAAACAATAGCGACCTAAATTAGAAGGCGCTGGGTTTCTAATTAAGGTCCTTAGCGACTATAAAAACCTATAGTACTTTACGACTACGAAATAGCTAAGTTATTATTAGGCCCACTAGTTAGAATATCTGTCTTATTTCCAATTTTTAATTATATACCGCCTAGGCGTTTAAGGTTAAAAGCCTAACGCCCTAACCTAACGCTCGTAAGACGTACCAGCCCTAAAAGAAGCGCGCTCTTACCGAAATTAGACCCTACTTCGCCCTAAACTATTTAACCCTCCTACTAAAGACCTTATGGTATACGTCCTTGGAATAACTAATTAATTAATTAAATAGATTATAGCCAATAAATACCCGAATAATAAGTTTATCTAAAAGACGCTTAAGCTAATACACAATAGCATTAGACGCTCTAAAAAGATTTCTTTAAGTAAATACGAAGCCTACGGAAACTGCTTATATTACTAGAACTGCCTAGTCGTACCTAACTATAATAAACTTAAGCTTAAGCTCCTCGAACATGTATATAATCTACTAGTAGTTAGCTACCTAAGCTAAGGAAAAACCCTAATACTTTAATAAGAATACTATTAGCCGAATATATATACTATAATACGAAGGTATATCTCTAGCTACTATATCTGCCGACGAGCTAAAGCTTTATATAAGACGTACAACGGCCTCCTAAAGCTACTGCCTGTTCCGGACCGAAGATAGAAGGATATCTTAATTAACTTTATTATTAACCTCCCCGTAAGTAAAGGCTGCACAAATATTATAGTAGTTATAGACCGACTATCTAAAATAAGACACTTAATCGCCTGCCCTAATATATTAACGCCTACTATTACCTAACTATTCCTAGATTATATATAAAAACTCTACAGATTCCCTAAAACGATTATCTCTAATAGAGGCAGCTAGTTTATCTCTATATTTTAAAAAGAACTAATTACCTAACTCCGCATTAAAGCACTACTATTTACTGTATATTACCCGGAAATAAACGGCTAAACAGAATGTGTAAACGCTATAATAGAATAGTATATTCGGATATACACGTCGTATTTATAAGATAACTGGATTAACTGGCTTATATTTGCCGAGTTTACTATAAATAATTCTATCTTGGAAACTATAAAGGTCTCCCCATTCCTAGCTAATTATGGCCAGCACCTATAAATAGGGTTTAAACCTTTTAGTAATATTTCTTACCCCGCTTATTACGCCTTATAAGTTATAGAAGTAAATAAATTTATAAAAGAGATAGAGGAACTATAACGGTTTCTTACTAATGAAATAATATGGGCCTAATCTATCTATAAAGCCGTAGCGAATAAGAAACAAACCCTAATACTGGCCTATTAGATTAGTAACTTTGTCTAACTAAATATAAGAAACCTAAACACAAAACAACCTGCTAAGAAACTTAATTGGAAGAACGCTGGCCCTTATAAGATTAAGAAGATTGTTTCCTTTTACGCCTACTAACTAAAGCTCCCTAATACGGTTAAAACCCACCCCGTATTCTATACGTTAGTCCTCCACCCTACTACCCCTATATTAAACGCCCTACCAGGACAGATATAAGACCCTCCCCTATTAGTTAAAGTGGATAGTAAGAACGAGTACTTTATTAAAAGAATTAATGACATTAAGTATAATAAACGGAAACGCTAGTATATATACCTTATAAAATAGAGAGGCTTTACCAAGCCCTTATAGGAACCTATTAACTCTATAGGACTTATATAAGCCGCAGAAAACTTTTATAAACTCCACCTAGAACTACTATAGCCCTATCTTGTAGAAGCTTAAGTTTAAAGAGGGGGTACTATTATAGGACACCCCTATAACACCTTATACACGTCTACCTATTTTTACCGACTTAGCAATTAGAGACTAACTATAAAATAGCAATCTAATAGCAATCTAATGGCAATTTAACGGCAATCTATGGCATTCTGCTATATTCTGCCTAGTTCTACTAAATTCTGCTAAGTTCTGCTAGGACTATAACCTAAACCCTATTCTGCCCTATATATATATTAACTAAGCAACTAAGTTAACAATATATGCCCTTTCTTCCCGTTTTCCTACCTTCTTTCCTTACGTAACGTCTTAACTTCTTATACAGTTTATGTATATAGCTTAATAATATCTACCTTGCTATATATTATCGCCGCTTATACTTACTCCGTAATAATCTAACTATATTACTAAAGGCATTCTATTTTAATATAATAAGGAGGGAGTATTGCACCCTATAGTATACTTCTTAAAATAACTAAGCCTAGCTAAATATAACTATAAGATCTATAATAAAGAATTATTAACTATTATTAAATATTTTAAATAATAATAACCTAAACTAGAAGGCGCCAGATTTCTAATTAAGGTCCTTAGCGACTATAAAAACCTATAGTACTTTATAACTATAAAACAGCTAAGCTATTATTAGGCCTACTAGTTAGAATATCTATCTTGCTTCTAATTCTTAATTATATACCGCCTAGGTATTTAAGGTTAAAAGCCTAACACTCTAACCTAATGCTTGCAAGACGCGCCAGTATTAAAAAAAGCGCGCTTTTACCAAAAATAGACCCTACTTTATTCTAAACTATTTAACCCTCCTATTAAAGACCTTATAGTATATATCCTTGAAATAACCAATTAATTAATTAATTAATTAGATTACAGTTAATAAATACCTAAATAATAAGTTTATTTAAGAGACGCTTAAGCTAATATAAGATAGCATTAGACGCTTTAAAAGGATTTCCCTAAGTAAATATAAAGCTTATAAAAACCGCCTAATTATACCTAACTATAATAAACTTAAGCTTAAGTTTCTTAAATGTATATAATTTACTACTAGCCGGCCACCTAGGCAAAGGGAAAACCCTAGAGCTACTCTAATAGGAGTACTATTAGCCGAATATGTATAATATAATATAAAAGGTACATCTTTAGCTACTATATCTACTAATAAGCTAAAGCTACTACTTGTCCTAGACTAAAGATAGAAGAATATCTTAATTAACTTTATTATTAATCTCCCTATAAGTAAAGGCTGTATAAATATTATAGTAGTTATAGACCAACTATTTAAGATAAGACACTTAATCGCCTACCCTAATATATTAACACCTACTATTGCTTAACTATTCCTAGATTATATATAGAAGCTCTATAGACTCCCTAAAATAATTATCTCTAATAAAGGCAGCTAGTTTATCTTTATATTTTAGAAAAAACTAACTACCTAAGTCTATATTAAAGTACTATTCTCTATTATATATTACTTAGAAATAGACGGTTAAATAAAATATATAAATGCTATAATAGAATAGTATATTTGGATATATATGTTATATTTATAGGATAATTAGATTAACTAGCTTATATTTACCGAGTTTACTATAAAAATTCTGTCTTAGAAACTATAAAGGTCTTCTAATTTCTAGCTAACTACGGCTAGTACCTATAAATGAGTTTAAAACCCTTTAGTAATATTCCTCGCCTCACTTATTATACTTTATAAGCTATAAAAGTAAATAAATTTATAGAGAAGAGAGAGGAACTATAATAGTTCTTTACTAATGAAATAATATAGGCCTAATCTATCTATAAAGCTGTAGTAAATAAAAACCGAACCCTAGCACCGGTATACTAAATTAGTAACTTTATTTAGCTAGATATAAGAAATCTAAATATAAAACAACTCGCTAAAAAAACCCAATTAAAAGAACGCTAGCCCTTATAAGGTTAAGAAGGTCGTCTCCTCTTACGCCTATTAGCTAAAGCTCCCTAATATGGTTAAAACCCACCCTATATTCTATACGTTAGTCCTTTGCCCTACTACCCCTATATTAAACGCCCTGCATAAATAGATATAGGACCCTCCCCTATTAGTTAAAGTAAATGGTAAAAACAAGTACTTTATTAAAAGAATTAATAATATTAAGTACAATTAACGGAAACGCTAGTATATATACCTTATAAAATAAAGAGGCTTTATTAAGCCCTAATAGGAACCCATTAACTCTATAAGACTTATATAAGCTATTATAAGCCTTTAAAATCTTCTTATTAAACTTCTAGTCTTTTAAGGACGTATAGGTAAAGTTATTTAGGTAGGACTAGTACTAGTTGCGGATTAGTAGAGATTAAGGTTCTATATATAGTAGTAGGGCTAAAATACGCTAAAGGATTGGCTTAAAAGAGTAGTTAGTAGGAGAATAAAGAGGTATACTAAAATAATAATAGAAAAGAAGTAAAATTTAACAAATATATTAAGTAAAAGTCTAAAATTAGACGAAGGTTAATAATAGAAAGTAAGGTATTAAGAAAAGGATTAAGTTTAATAAGTAAGGTATCTTTATATATTACCTTTTACTATCCTTCTAGTATATAGCCGCAACCTTACCAATATAACTCTAATGATAACAGCGTAATTTAGAAGAAAGGAAATATACGTATAAGCTATTTAGCTATTACTTTCTTATAAAAACTAATTACGCGGCTAGAGGAGGGTAATAAAAACATTAAAGACGTATATAGGTTAAATTATACCTAAACATACTATAGTATTAAAGAAAAACGTTATAGATATCCTTAATAATTATATAATAGCTATAGGCGCTATTGCGAAGTATCTCTTTATAAGGGATATTATTGCGGTTACCTTAGGTTACCCTTAGAACAACCCCTAGACGCCCCTTAGACAGTCGCCGGTTATATACTAGAGGCATATACCTATAGTATATAGTCTCTATAATCCTAAAGGCCTTACCTCCTTAAGGATTTGTCTCTCTTACTAATCTATTTTATTTTACAATTGTGTCCTTATAGCCCCCTATCTATAAAGTCCCCTTATATTTAAATCCTTTATACTCCTTTTTAAAAGGGTAGTTGGTTTTAAGGACTAGATTATTTATAACCACCATTCTCCCTTAAAATCTCGTAATAACCTAAATAGAAACTCTATGGACACCTTATAGAAAGCCGTCGCCGCAAGGCAAGAAGGTCCCTTTAATAGCGAGAGATTGCGATAATATAAACCTTACCTCAGCGAGCTCAGACGCGATTTTTTAGCTAGCATCGGAATAACCTACGCCGTCTTCCGAATTGCAAAATCACGTCTGAGAGGGTTTGGCGAGTTTTGTTAAAATCCTAAGCAAAATCCGCAAAACGGAGATTGCGGATATCTAATTCATTTATTTATATAACGCGTTATTATTACCAAAAGTCCATACATTATTTTTAAGACTTAGGGCTTCTAAATAGTATAAATTTTATAATACGGCTATTGCTTGGTCCTAATATTAATTTCGTTAAAGTTAAAAAACGCGTTGTTAAAAGCCTAAGCACGTATTGTATCTTATTAAATAGTCTACTAATATTAATAAAACTATATAGATATGTAGATATCTACTACTTAAAGTTATTGCAACACCTAGTAGGCGCTATAGTTGGGTCCTTCCTTGAAAATATCCTCCCTTAGCCCGGAGAGCCTCTGCTACTACTAGGGGGTAAGATTTGGGCAGAGCCTCGCGCAGAGCCTCGCGCAGAGCCTCGTGCAGAGCCTTAGTAGACCTTCGTGCAGACCTTCGTGCAGACCTTCGTGCAGACCTTCGTGCAGGCGTGCAGACGTGTAGATGTGCAGATGTGCAGACGGTCGTACGGGCGATCAATTGCAGAGACGTTTGCAGAGACGATTGTATAGGCGTTCGTACGGGCGTTTGTACGGGCGTTTGTAGAACCTTCCTAGTATATTAGTGCTGCGTGTTAGTAGAGCTTTGGGGCTCTATATAGGGCTTCGAGCAGAGCTTCGAGTAGAGCTTTGAGGAGAGCTTCGAGCAGAGCTTCGAGCAGAGCTTCGAGCAGAGCTTCGAGCAGAGATTCGAGCAGAGCTTCGAGCAGAGCTTCGAGCAGAGCTTCGAGCAGAGCTTCGAGCAGAGATTCGAGCAGAGCTTCGAGCAGAGATTCGAGCAGAGCTTCGAGCCAGAGATTCGAGCAGAGCTTCGGAGCAGAGATTCGAGCAGAGCTTCGAGCAGAGATTCGAGCAGAGCTTCGAGCAGAGATTCGAGCAGAGCTTCGAGCAGGAGATTCGAGCAGAGCTTCGAGCAGAGCTTCGGAGCAGAGCTTCGAGCAGAGCTTCGAGCAGAGCTTCGAGCAGAGCTTCGAGCAGAGCTTTGAGCAGAGCTTCGTGCAGAGCTTAATGCAGAGCTTCGTGCAGAGCCACGTGCAGGTGTGCAGACGTGTAGATGTGCAGACGTGCCAGACGTTCGTACGGGCGATCAATTGCAGAGACGTTTGCAGAGACGATTGTATGGGCGTTCATACGGGCGATTGTAGAACCTTCCTAGTATATTAGTGCTGCGTGTTAGTAGAGCCTTGGACCTCTCTATATAGGGCTTCGAGCAGAGCCTCGAGTAGAGCTTCGAGTAGAGCTTTGAGCAGAGCCTCGAGCAGGAGCCTCCGCAGAGCCTTTAGTAGAGCTCCGTGCAGAGCTCCGTGCAGGTCTCCCCATAAGCTTCGTTCTGCAGAGCTCTCGCAAAGCTCTACAGCTCTACACAGACGCGGAGGCTTAACAACTCTATTAGGGCCTACACCATAACCTGTAAAGGGCTGTAAAGTAAATAAATTAAATAGGTATATAGCAGATGGAATACCCACTGGTTGCGAAGAGGGCTGGTGGCGTAGGCGTAAGCGTGTTTACTACGCGCCTCAGTAGGGCAGTGGAATTGGAGCCTCTGCGGCAACGAACTCCTCTTAATATCGCGCGTATATAAGGAGCTAAAGATCTCATAACTTATAGAGTAGGCTTTTCTCTATAATTTGGTGTAATTTTTATGCTAATAGGTGTTGTGGGAGGGTAGATTAATTTTGTTAAAGTTAATAAGGTCTTCTTATATAAACTGTGTTTAGGTTTTCCTACAAATCTCGCTAAAGTCCCTCAGACTAAGAAAACGATTACCGTCCTAAATCAGCTTAGCGGACGGTGCGGATATTCCTATATCCGCAATCGATTTCTTGGTCTGAGCTTCTGAGGTAAATATAAACCTCTGGCCAAGATAGCTGAATAAGCCCTAATACCTAAATACGCTAGGAGCTCGAAGACTCTTATATACTTATAGTTACTGCTAAGAAAAACGTAGATACCCTCTATAATAGTTATAACGCTACTAAAAAGTAACTAAAGCCTCTCTAGCCTTACCTAGGCTAATTAAAAGATTAAGCGCTAGAGGCGACTTTAAGATCTTTCCTTAAGCTAGAAATTTTAGAGAAATATATTAATATATATAACTAGAGGACTAACCAGAAACCTTCTAAAAGACTATCGGCCTATAATTAGTATAGTGGTAGTATATAGAGTACTTATAAGCCAAGCGGGCCTACTTCTTTAGGTAATTAAATTTAACTACTAACTTAAAACCTGAGCCTTATTAGGAAATCTACACTAGTTATTGGTACTAATACTACCTCTATAGCTAGAGCTTCCCTAAGGCTAAGACTAGAAAGTTAAGAGCCCTAAACTAATTATCTTTAAAATGGATATTAGGAAGCTACTATAAGGCTTTTAAAAGCTATATGGGAAGAAGTTACTAATAAATATATTAAAAACCTTTAGAAGTAGGTCTAGATCTAATAAAGCTTAATCTAAGCTAGATAAAATCTTTTATAACCTAGCTAAGGCTAAGGACTTTCTAGGGGCTACCTAGTACCTACCTAAGAAGGTATAAAAAAACTTAGAGAGTTATCTATACTATAAATAGAAAAAGGATATAGACTAACTGGCTAAGGCCTTTAGTAGCTTAGAACTCCGCTATAGACCTAATGCTTAGTAGTTAGACAATTGGGTTTATAAGGTAAATAACTTCTTTAAAATGCTAATAAGATAAGATAATACTAAAGAGCGTATACGCTAAATTATTAGTAAGATTAAAGACTAATTACTAAACTAGATCGCACTTAATTAGCTTAATAAAGAGTAAATTACTATATAGCTATAGCTGTAAACCTTCCAAAAAAAATAGACTTAAGATCCGTATATTATATAATATAATAATATAGAGCTATTTTAGAATAGGATATAGCTTAACTGCTATAACTTTTACTAGTTTATAAACTTTATAAAAACTTATACTTAATAAATAGATTTAAAGCCCTTTAAAAATAAGGACGGTAGTATCTATAAGAAAGAAAAGATTAGGTTTATTTAGGCTGAAATTAAGCTAGTAATTTATAATAAAATAAAGCACGTAGGAGCCCTATTGCGGATTACTATATATATAGATTTTAAACAAGTGGTTCTAAATGCTAAAGATATAGTAAAAAACTAAACTTCTTTTAGTAGGAAGCTAGGGGTTTACTAAAAGCGTAGGTACTTTAGTAGTAATATAGGGTAAACCTAATCTTTAAAGAAGCTGTTCTTAAAGAGAACTTTAAAATGGTTAAAGTTAGGGGCCTTAAATAATAGGAAAGACTTCTAGGGCTAACCTAATACCCATTTAGCACCTTTATAAAAATACTTTAAAAAGTTAAGAGAAAACTCTAAAGGTAAATTCTACTAAAAAAATTAATAGGGTAATAATCGCACTAATAATCTAAAAAAAGAAAATCCTTAGTCGCGGACCTCTTTTAGCTATAACTGGAGTAAGATACAGAAGTAAAGACTCTTTATATTACTATTAAGCTAAAAGCGGTACTCCCTATAGGTAAGGTATGATAGTTTAAAGCACTATATAATAGCGGCGTTAAAATTAATTATATATATTATAATTTGGTAAAAGAGTATAAACTTATTCTATTATAAAGGTAGCGGAAACCTATTATAGGCTTTCTAGATAAGCATTGGATTAAACTATATAGTGCCTATAAACTTATAGTATTAGTGGCTAATATATATAACCGCACTAAGGTAGTTAGCCCGTAACCCTTTTAGGTGGCTAACTTTATAGGTTATAACTTTATCCTTAAATACCCTTAGCTTATAAAAGTAAATCCTAAAATACACTTTAAAATAGGAGCCTTTAAATAGTAGAATAATAAAGATTTAGAAGGGCGTATATTACTAATAAGCCTAAAGGATATCCTAGAGAATATAGCCCTAGGTAAAATAGTATACGCTTTATATCTAAAGAAGTATTAGATTTAACCCCTATTTAATAGCAAGATAGGTATAAAGCCTAGTATAGGTAATAATCTCTTTATAATAGAGACTTTATAGGGAACTACTAGATAGGTCACGGAGATATTATAGGGAGGTGGCAATCTTAAGGATCTTATAAGATACTTTAACCGCTATAGGTTATTTTGGCTTAAGTAATATATAGAAAGTATACTATAATACCTTAAACGCTACGTTAAGGAGTTCTCTACCCTTTACTAGCTACTATATAAAACGGTTTAATATATGGTGATAACTATATATAAGCAACTACTATAGCGCGGCGCTGCCTATAAGCATTCTAAGGGAGCTCTAGGATCTACCTAATAATAACGTAGAGGACGAACGCAACCCTAATTTATTAAATATTTTATTAGGCCTAAGGCACTTACTAAGGGTATTTTTAGGTAGATAAGCTAAAGTCCTTTTATAGAGCTTAGAATATAATTACGTAATTAATCTAAGAAAAGGTAAATAACTGCCGAACCTTTCTATTTATAATCTCTCTTATAAAGAGCTTAAGATCCTATAGGAGTATCTTAATAGCTTACTAAAAAAGGGGTAGATCTAGCCTAGTAAGTTATTAATAGGCGCTCTAAACTTCTTTATCCCTAAACTAAATAGAACTATAAGGCTATATATAGACTATTACGGTCTTAATAAGATTATAATTAAAAACTGTTACCTACTACTACTAGTTAGTAAAATGCTAGATTAACTATTTAGGGCGAAAATCTTTATAAAGTTAGATCTATAAGACGCCTATTATAGGCTCTATATTAATAATAATTTATTACTTAACGTCCAATTTAGATCCCTATTGGGCCCACGCGGACTACTCCTTATATATATAGGGAGAAAACTCTATTTAAGAAAAACCCGTAATCTATCTCCCTACCTTTTAGGACTCGCCTATAAGGCGCCTGCAAGGCGCCTATAAGTCACCTATAGTGCTCCTACTACCTTACTTTTAACCTTCTTAGGAACTACTGCTGCCGTAATAAGCCTACGGACGCGCTAGTATTATAAACTTTACTCTACTACTATAGAGTTATTAGGGGGCGCCCATTACTCGCCCTCCTACCCTTTATTACTATTTCCTTTATAACCTAGAACTGGTTTAGTACATTTTAGCTAATAAGCCACTAGGTTACCGCCTTAAGGCCTTTTTATATTAAGAGTAGTGTATTATAGTTCTCTATACTAGCTACTAAGAGTATTACTTTTTAGTTAGTGCGTAAGGGGCATAACAGTATTACGTATTTTAGTATCTATCTTAGCTAGCTATATTTGCATCTTAAGCTACCTACTAGAACACCCACCTAGTAGAGCTAGTTTTTTAGTCCTATTATTCCTATTCTTAAGAGTATTACTATTATATTTTCTACCTTTATTAAGCCTTCTTAGAGCCCTAGAGTATTTACCCCCTATAGCGTTAACTATGCTACAGCTTAGGTTCCTTTTGCCTTAGTTAGCCTCTATACCTTTAACTCCTATATACCTCTCTAGCGTTAGTCTAACCAGTATTATATTATAGTAGATAGTTTCCTAGCGTTCTTTTATACCCTACTTTAGCTCCTTTTTCTCTTTTACTATTATCTTTACTGGCCTTTTATGTGTTTCCCTTCCTCCTCTATATAGGCCTGGGCCCTAAAGCAGAACTATTTTTCATTTACTTTCTCTACCTATTTCTCTAATATGTCTTCCCTACTTTGGGGTTATTAGTTTATTCTCTTATAGGACGCCCTAGGGTCTCTCTATAGTTTATTTAGGCGTGTCTTAATATACTTTATAATATTAGAGTTGGGTTTATTTTACGCCCTTTATATTGCAGCGGCTTTAATATATAGTTATAGGGGGGGAATATTAGCTTCCTTCTCAAGCAGTACTATAGCCGTTCGTTTATATCGACCTATTATACTCTAAAGGTAGGCTATTTAAACCTTTTAGAGTAGTTTAAGGAGTAACTTAGGGGGGCCTTTCTTAGATTCTCTAATAGCCTAAATACTAAACCTATACGTTATGGTTGGCCGGATAACTGCTATATATAATAGGCGTGACCTCTAAAAGCATAGACCTTATATAGAATTAACGATCCTAAATAATGTAATATACTATACTTAGCCCTTATAGGCCGCTTGCGCCGTATATACGCTCTATTAGAGCTTATTATTTACCTATACTTCTAATAGCCTTAGGCCCTAAACTAGTTAACCCCTAAAGCCTTAAATATGAATTATATACTAGAGATCTATAAATTAGTTACATTTTCTTATAAAATGGATTAGCTGGTATTTCTCTAGTAAGAATTAAACTCTATATTATCTTACCTATTCTATATAGGTATTATAAGCTTTCTCTAGTATTCTGCAATTCTCTACGGCTATTAGCCTATATATAATTAGGTTTATATTATTAATAAAGCCTATCCCCTAGGTCGCCCCTTTTTTAAAGGAGTTAAGTAGGTTGCTTATAAAGAATAGGAAGAGTATAGGCGAGAGGGGTAATCCTTATAGTATTTCTATTGCAACTGCGATAGGGGGGCTCTAGTATCCGCTAAAGACTAATAATATTTCTTTTTAACCTATAAACCCTTAAACAAATTATATAATCCATTCTAGGAAGCCTTTTACCCTAAGGATATATAGGAGACGCTTATAGGGTATATTATTATAGGCGCTACTAATATCTAAGCTGAGTATTAATATTATAAAGTCCCTTTACATCGCCTATACAGATTTAATAGTGGCAGCGAGTAGCGTAAGTACTAATAGTATTAAGCGGTTCTTTCTTACCCCTATTTAGCTCTATAGTAGTAGGGCGTGTTTCTTAGCTATATCTACTATATAGTCCGCTATTACCTTTTCTAAGATCTTACTAAGGGTGTTTTCTAGGGTAATAGGGCGGTAGCTTCCTAGGATTAAGTAATTTACTTTACCTTCTTTTTATAGGATAACCGTCATTATAGATCTTCTAAGTCGTGGGTAGTAGCCTATAGTAAGGTATACTTTAGCTATATCTATAAGCCAATGTGCTATAAGTAGTCTATAGGTCTTTAAGGCCTTATTTAGAATCCTATTTAGTCCTAGTGCTATATTATTTAAAAGGAGGCTAATAGTTCTGGCCATTTCCTCTATTATTATATCGCTGTTAACCCATAGGTAAGTTACCAGTATTTCCCCTATAATATTACTAAGGTCTACTAGAGCTAGTTAGGGGAAGAACCTTTTTATAAGGATTTTTACCTTCTTATTATTATTATTAGTGGCCTATAATTCCCCTACTCTTTATAGGGGTGGTAGGTATAGGTCTTCTACTAATCGCCCTACCTTTTTTTTTACCCATTTTGCTATAGCCTATAGGCCCTTATTATAGGGGAGGCTTAGGTTAAAAGTGTACTTATTTATAAACTATCTCCAGTTATTCCTTACTTCTTTTTTTAGGGTATTCTTTAACTAGTTTTTTATGTCTTTATATCATCTCTTATCTTTAGTGTCACGGCACTAACCTAACGCATACTGTTTCATACTGCCTCGTACTATTTCCTACTATTAGCTAGCCCACTACTAGCGACTTGGCGGCCGGCCCTACTATTTATATATAATACCCCCTTTCTACCTTCTTCCCCTCTTTATACTATAACGTAGTTATTTAGTCTACTTTATTGCAGTACTGTGACAGTTTATAATATCTTTAATTTACGCCCTATCGCGATTACTGATTCCCTATACCCTAGCTAATTAACCTCCACCCTAGAGCAATCGCGACCTATACACGCCCCTGCTAAAACCGATACGTCCCTAGTATAGTTTTAGAATAATCCTTAGTTTTTACCTAGCGCCTAAATAGGCGACACTAATGACGCTAAAATAGCCGAAACCTAAAACCCCCGCGACGTTTTCATAGACCTCTTTATAGAGATATACCCTAATATCGCGTAAATAATTTGCCGCTCCCTACTGTACCCTAAGACCTTTAAGCCTAGCAAAGCTTACCTTACCCTTATTAACTATACTAATGAGTTCCTTAGTAATATTAAAGTAGGACTACAGTATATATATAATATAAACACCGCTAATAAAAAAGCTAATAAAAACCTTAGTGCCCTTATCGCTTTCTAGATAGGAACTATTAACTTCTAGGCAAAGACTATTACCGTTTTAAAATAATTAACCCCTATAATAACGGTAGTAACTTAGTAGAAAAAACGGAGATCTAAAGACCCGCTAATATTTAGCGGGAAAGGCACCCCGCTAGAATAATAAGCTAATTTTAAGACCTGGTATATTAAAATTAAGGGAGTTTTTAACTAGGACTAGGACTACTTTAACACAGTTTAGTTCTAGATCCTTTATATCTCGGATATACTAGAGGATAAGGCCTATAAGTTTATTAAGCAGGGCTTAGAGCTTATGTATAAGAACCTAAATAATATATCTGCGTGGAAATGGCCTACTAAGGAAGATATGCTTAAAGACCTTACTGCCTACTATAAGGTCCTTAATATAACCTAGGTTATAAAGAATAAGCTTAACTATTTCCCTTAGGGCGAGCGTAATTACTAGTCCTAAAAGGGAGAGCTTAATAAGCTAATAGTCCGTGTTAAGAAGATAGATAAATAAAAGGTGGACCTACTCTAAAAGTTTATCTCTCTAAAGATAGAAGAGCTGGTACTTAAACTTACCTATAAAATTAATAACAGTAACTATATAGGTTAGAGTAAGTAGATAAATATATTTGCTAAAAACCTTATAAATTATACATACTAAGCTAACCTTAAGAAGAATACTAACTACTACCTACCTGCCTAAGCCCCTGCCCCTATATTAACCCTAACCCTAGTAGTAACTAGAGAACCTATAGACCTTAATAAAATCTTAGATACGGAGCGTAAGCGCCGCGTTAATAATAAACTATACCTTGCCTATAGCCTACCTGGCCACTAAAAGGATGCCTATAACCCCGCTAAGATAGTAAACCTAGTTCTAATGCTACCTTATTAAATAACGCGAACTAATAACCGCGGACGCAGCAACTATAGAGTCTATTATGGACGCGGCGACCGCGGAGCCTATTATAGCTGCAGTAGACAACCCCCCCCCCTTTAACCCTACGGCTTAGTTACTCCAAACTATACCCTATATAGGAGCCCAACCCATTAATAATACCTAGTATTAGTAACTTCGCGCTAGCGAATACGAATACAGCTACATCGTTAGCGAGGTATTATCTTTCTATACTCTAACCGAAACCGAGACCGATACCACTAGCTAGATAGTTACTGGACCGCCCCACTAAGATAGCTCTATACCCTAGTTATTAAAAGGTAAACCCTTAAACTAAGTCGCGTCTAAGGGTCTAAACTATATAAGGAGGAAGACGAGAAGATTAGGTCCCTGTTACTAGATTAATTAGTCCTTTTTATTAGTAAACTGCCACTTAATTTTAGATTAGTAAATAGTAATAAAAAATTAATCCTTATCTAAACCTAACTCTTCTTATTACGTAACCTATACCCCTAAGTTTATATTAATATAGTAAGCCTAGTAGACTCCAATAGTACTATAATAGTATTTACTAACACAAAGTCTATTACAAGAAAGTATAACGTTATAACTAAGAAGCTGCTAGCACCTAGGCCACTACGCCTTATAGATAATATCCTAACTTTGCTTATTACGGACTACTTTACCGCCCAAATATTAATTAGCCTCTACACCAAAGCTATACTCTTTTTAATTACTAAACTTTCGCCCGCTACCCTAATTATCCTAGGTATACCCTAGCTTTAGAAGTATAAGCCCCGTCCTAGCTTTAGGAAACTTAAGATCCGCTTTAACTTAGACTACTACTCTAGGCACTACCTCCCGTGGGGGATAACCGACGTTAGTAGGGACGCCCTATATAGATACTTAGCACTACTAAGCCTAGTGCCTAGGACTATATATAAAGCCCTAATAGTAGAAGACGTTCCTAATAAAGGGGAGCCTATATAGCTGCAAAGAAATAAGATAGTAGAAGACTGGACTACCTTAGTACTTAAGACTAAAATGACGGGCTAGCTAGCCCTACCAAGACTAAGAAAGAAGGTCTGCTTTACGCCGCTACTACTAAGAATCTAACCCCAACCTAAGCACTATTTAAACCCTAGCCGCTTAACCTAATATCTAAAATTAAGCTATATACTATATACGCACATTATAGCTTGCGTTATAGTAAGGACTAGCTATAAAACTACTAAGACCCGGATAATAAAAACCGCGCCACTATAACGCCTAACCTTATACCTATCTCCCGCGCGTACTATATAGGGCCGCCGCCTTATTTCCGCCCCCTTAGGCCAACTAAGCCGTATTAGCCTAGCTATAGCACCAGAGAACTAGATACGCCCTAACCTAGATAATATTAAATACACTTATACTATTAATTTTACCTAGTTCTATAAATAAAAAGACATAAAGGTAATAAGGATCTATATAGCGGAGCTAGTAGAACTAGTTAAATAAGATAAGCACTAATAGCTGCTTAAAAAGCTGCCTATAGGCCTAATAGAAGTACTAAACCTATTAAAAAGGTCTTTCCGCCGGCTAGTAGAAGGCAACTATATAATAAAGGAAGCCCGTAAAGTGCTCCCCCCCTATTTCTATAACTTCTTTAAGATAAATCTAAAAACTAAACCCAAGCTTTTACGTTAAAAGATAGTTAACACTAATGTTAAAAAATTCCTAAAAAGCAAACTAGGATTAACCCGCGAAGATATTCTATAACGCTTACTAAAGGAGTTTAGTAAATATATTAAGCACTTCCTCCCTAAGAATATAGATAAGCTACCCCTTTACCAACCATGGGACTATAAAATTAAGATTACCCCTAGAAATTAGGCCCTATATTATAAAAATAGACCACTCTTACCTGCTAAACTTAGGTGTATAAAGAAGTGGATTAATAAGATGCTAGATAAGGGTTTTATCCGTAAATTAACCTTACTAGCTACCGTATTACTTCTTCTCGCTACTAAGCCTGGTGGCGGTATACGAATCTGCTAAATACAGTTACTATTAAGAATTAATACCCACTGCTACTAATCCGTGAGACACTTAACGCACTTTATAGTGCTAAATACTTTACTAAACTTAATATAATTGCTACGTTTAACTAGATCCGGATTGCGGAGGGCTATAAGTAGCTTATAGCATTTATTACCCGGTTCGGACTCTATAAGATACTAGTTATACTATTTGGCCTCTATAATATACCTGCTATATTCTAAAACTATATTAACTATATTCTACATAACGCCCTTAATGACTACTGCACCGCCTACCATAATAACGTCCTTATTTTTTCTAAAATATATGCTAAGCATACTAAGTATATAAATAAAATTATCTAAAGACTTGGTAATACTAAACTTTAGATTAATATTAATAAGTCTAAGTTCTACTCTACTAAAACAAAATACCTTAGCTTAATTATCTTAACTAATAGCATAACTATAGACCCTAAGAAGGTACAGGCCTTATAGGAATAGAAGGACCCAATATTAATTAAAGAACTATAATAATTTCTTAGCTTTACAAACTTCTACTAATAATTTATCTAAGGCTATTCTGCTATTACTATACCTATAATAAAACTCCTAAAGAAGGATATTAGATAGCTATAGGGACTAAAATAAGCTAAATCGTTTAAGGCCCTTAAGGGAGCCTTTACTTTAGTATTAGTACTAGCATACTATAATTATACGAAGAAAATAGTGGTAGAGATAGATGTATTAAATTAGGCTTCCGGTAGAGTTCTTTCCCAGTATAATAATAATAGAAAATTAAAACCAATCGTATTCTTCTCCGTAAAGTACTCTACGCTAGAGTATAACTACAAGATCTATAATAAAGAACTCTTAGCTATTATTAAGGCTTTAGAAAAATAGTGTCCTAAGCTATAAGGGACTAAGGAGCCGTTTAAAATTATTACCGACTATAAGAACCTATAGATATTTATAACTACTAAATAGCTAAACTAGCGCCAAGTCTAGTGGGCAGAGTTCCTTTTATAGTTTAACTTTGTAATTATATATAGACCTAATAGTAAAGCTACGCTCTCTAACGCCCTAAGCCGGCTACCAGAAATAAGGCCTAAGGACGCCAATAATAAACGCCTTCACTACTAAGCCTAAGTCGTTATACCGCCCTAGAAAGTTAACCCTATAATCTTAGAAAAATTACTATATAAGTCCCATATCTCTAATAACGCAGAGTTTATAGCTACTCTAGACCCTAAAATAGCTAAAAAGTTATTAGATAAGTTAATCTAGCTAGGATACTAAAACAATAAACTTATAAAAGATATAGTAGCAGCTCTGCATAATTAGAAAGCTTACCGTTAGCTAAAGAAGATTAGGAAATTACTTTATTATAATAAGTTAGAATGCAGTATTATTAACAGATAGATTTACTTCTACTAACGTCTCTTTATCCCTAACGCCCTAAACCTCTACCTAGAAGTTACCTATCGCTCCTATAGTAGTGGCCCCGCTAGTTACCCTAGCTAGGTTAAAACTTTTAACCTCTTAAACCAAATATACTAGTAGCTAGGAATCTCCCAGTTTACAACTACCTTTGTTAAAGACTATACCCTATACTTTTACACTAAGACCCCCTATTCTGCCCCGCCTAGTTTCCTAAAGCTATTAAAATTACCCGCTTATCTATAGACTAATATCTTAATTAACTATATTACAACGCTGCTAGTATACTAACGCTATAGTAAGGTATATAAACATATCCTTATTATTATAGACCGCCTAACTAAAATATAACACCTTATTTTAGTAATAGGACTCTTAATAGAGAAGCTAGTTAATAGCTTTATTAATAACGTATATAAGCTTTACGGTGTACTAAGTATAATTATCTCTAATTACGGCACATAATTTGTTAGCGACTTCTAGTAATAACTAAATAAACGCCTTAAAACAACCTTACAACTAAGTTTAGCCTAGTACCTAGAAATAAACAGCTAAACTAAAATTATTAATGCTGCTATAAATAAATACCTTTATACTTTTGTTAGCTTTATATAGGATAACTAAGTTAACTACCTACTGCTTACTAAGTTTACTATAAATAACTAAGTTAACGAGAGTATAGGTATTTCCCCGTTTTTTATAAACTATAGCTTTAACCCTCGCCTTGGAATTAAGCCTGCTGGCCTTTACCTACTAACACTATTAGTATAAGTAAAGAAGGAGTTCTTTCGCGTAGACTTTATAGCCAACTGCTTTAAGCGGATATTAATATAGCTTAAGGCCCTAGCCCGGATTTTATAGTAACGCTATAAAGATAATACTAATACCCGTAGGGATAAGAGCGCGTTATTCTACAAAGGTAATATAGTTATAGTTAGCTTAGAAAATATAAAAATAAATAAACCTAAGAAGAAATAGGACGATAAATAGGACGGCCTGTACCCCGTACTTACAGTATACTAAAGGGTAGTTATAGTAGACCTCCTGGACTATATCTAAGTAAATAAATCCTTTTATATATCTAAGGTCCGCCTTTAGGCTGCTAAAGAGATCCCTAGCTAAGCAAATATTAATACTATAGAGCGCCGTAATATATAAGGACNAGTAGNAGAGANAGATAATAATNGCAANATAGAAGANAAATNGGAGTTTAAGAAAATCCTTAATATATATAACAAAGACCCCTAGGGCCTAACTTATAAGATTAAATGGAAATATTATAAGGATATAACCTAGCAGCTAGAGGAAGACCTAAAGGGTTATAAATAAGCTATATAGCGCTTTTATAAGTAATACCCTAAGAAGCTAGGACCCCCAGACTGGGTATAAGATAAGGAAAAGTTACGTTAAGGTCGCGGCCGACCACCATATTAAAATTTGTGGTAGTTAAGATGTTATAGAACTTTAACCGGCGGTTAAAGTTGTCTAATTAGCCAAATTCTTACTAAGAAACGCCACACGGATTAATTTAGGTGGCGGTATAGAGTTTTACCGACCTTACCTACTAAACTAACTAATTAGGATTTTCCATGCCCGGCATAAAAAATCGCTATTAGCTTAGTTAAGGGTAGTAAGCGGAACTAATATCTTCGTGGTAAAAAATAGGCAACCCTATATACTGCCTATTTTTAAGTTATCTATTTAGTTTAGAGACTAAACCACTTAGGGGAAAGGAGTACTATTACGGCACTAACCTAACGCATACTGTTTTATACTATCTCATACTGTTTCCTACTATTAGCTAGCCCACCACTAGCAACTTGGCGGCTGGCCCTACTATTTATATATAATACCCCCTTTCCACTTTCTTCCCCTCTTTATACCACAATGTAGTTATTTAGTCTACTTTATTGCAGCACTGTGACATTTAGGGTTATGGCTACTTATATATTTCCTTCTTACTTATTATTAGCTAGCTATAAAAACCGCGTATTATGTGGGCTATATGTGTCGCCTGTAGGGGCTCGGTTTTAAGACTAGGTAGTACTCTTCTAGCCTATTTTTAATTACTGCCTAGATCCTTTTTAGTCTTTAGTTAATTTCCTTAGGGGTAGCTAATAAGCCTTACTCGTTTAGTATTAGGTGGATTTCTTCTAGGTTTTAGAGTTATTATTTAACTATATTAAGGAAACTATCTGCCTTAAGCATCCTTATTATATATCTTTTGCTATTTAGTTACGCCTTAATATCTAAATCTAGCTATATTTAGATGGGGATATAGTCTAAGGTAAGTGCCTATTCTTCTTTAGGGTTATACCTTTTAAGTCTCTAGTATAGGCCTTTGTCTATAAATATAAGGTTAATTATACTTCTAGCGGATCCTCATTACTATATAATTACTCTAGGGGAGGTAGCTAGCTTAAGGCCCCAGGTATCTATAGCTTTTAGTAGGCACTCTACCTATTATTTAGCAGTAATATAGATACCCCCCTACTACGGGTAGTAGAGGTTTATATCTCCTAGTAAAATAAACTCTATACCTTTAGTTTTAAGTAAGCTTATTATTAATATAATATTCTCCGTTTATAGGACCCCTTTAACCCTAGGGTTATATACATTAATAATTTATACCAGTCCCCTATATGTCTAGATTATTACAACTATAATATTTAGATTAACTACCTGCTATAACTATAAGGATAGGCTAATAGTCTTACTAATTATAAAGCATACGCGTATAGCTGCTTTCGGTTTATATAGGAGCTAGAATCCTTAAAGGCAGTATATTAATTATATATAGGTATTATAGTACGGCTCTTATATAGCAAGGATATAGTATTTCTTTAGGTCTAGACTATCTAATAAGGGCCTTATAAGATGGTGGTTTATATTACTATAGTTATACTATATAATAGATAGGTAGCGGACCTCCAGCGAGGGTCCTTTGCCTCTTCATTATTCCTTACTTCTTCTATTTCCACTTTTTCTAAAATATTTAGAACTTCTATCTCTTATATCTGTACCCTAGTTACTACTTATTTTATATAGAGCTTTTTATTCCTATATCTTGTGTTCCTACTAGCGCTTCTATATCTAAATTTATTATTATCTCTAGATCCTCCCCTATTTTTGCTAGTTAGCTATATACCCTTTAAGAGTCGGCTGCGAATATTATATTTACCGTATTAAGTCTAATTCTTAATTATCCTAGTCTTAAGCTTGCTATAGCTAACCATAAAGGTCTTCCTATAGGGCGTCCTCTCCCTTATATCCCCTATAACCCTTATATCCCTATATAGTCTAATAATATTATACAGCGTCACTTCTAGCCTGTTAAGGCTTAGAATGGCTGGCCTAGCCCCCTAATATTAAAGGTAGGAAACGCTAAAAAGGTACCTACACCCCCCTAGCTTATCGCCTGTTGTTTCTATTTATATAACTTAGTATATAGTTATTCCCGTAGCTGTTAAGCCCTTACCTTCCGTCTCTTATATTTAATACAGTCTTCTCTCTTCTACGCCTTATATGTGCTTTAGTGGCAGTTTGCGTATTTTATTTAGTCTTAATTTAAGTAGTATCTTATATTGTAGGGGCCTATATAGTGGCCATAGCACACCTATACTGCGCATATGGATTAAGTGTATCCCTATTATATATAGCAATAGCATTATTTTATGCGTAGTCTGTGGTTATAAAGCCTTATATTATATATAAGGCCGTTTATAATTATTCCTTTTTAGATAAGAAGTTTTTATATTTCTAGTATATATATACTAACAATAAGGGAGCCATGCGTTTATCTAGCGTCTCCCTAGCGGGTCTCTAGCGACCTTTATATCCTCTTATTATTCTTATTATTTACTTAGTTTACATTTTCCTATTAAAGCTATTAAATTTAGGTGATCTTAAGTCCTAGTATAAGGCGTTCTGTTTATCTTACTATCTTCTATATAATTGCTATATTATCCACCTAGCGTCCCTTTTTTACCCTAAGGCTTATAGGAACCGCTAGGACTTTAACTAAGTAGTCCTTATAGAGTACTTTTATACCAATACATTCTCCTAGCCTATCCCCTACCCTTACGGCTTATTCCTTTACCTATTAGTCCTTTAGGGTAACTTTAATATCTCCGCTCCTAAGATATTAGACTATAATAGCGTTATAAACCTCTTTATGGATCTCTATAAGGACTTCTATTTCTAATTATCCCCTAAGCCCCTTTACTTTTTCTATATTTAGTTATATTATAATTATATACCTAATTATTGTCTTAAGGGGGGTAAGATCTCTATACTATAGCAGCGCAGCTACGGCGGCCTAGGTGCGGTTTACCGGTAAGGGGGGATTTTATTTAGATGTTAGAGGATTTAGTTAAGGGTTTACTAGAGGGGTACCTAAGGTTTGCTAAACTAGCGGAGCCATTCTACTAGCTGCGTTAAATCGTTATAGCTAACGGTTACTTCCCAGAATTCTAGGTACTAGACGCGTCTAGTAGGCTTTATATTTTGTTAGATGCCTTTTTAATAAGGGTATTTCCGCTTTATGGTGTGGTATTCGCCCGTCTTTATTGTAGAGGGCCATTGCTAGGCATAGTTCTGGCGGTCGCACGCGAGTGCGAACCACCGTCGTTTAATGTGTGCCTCCCCTGCGATATATGTATCTTAGGGGGATTCTCTAGGTGTTTTGCAGGGTTCTTTTAGTTGGTTTTAGTCTTTTTAGGCCGGGTGCAGCAAGAGCTCCTATGCGGGTTATATTAGTATATTAAATATAGAGTAATAGGACCTATTTGTAGGCCCTATATTAAAGAAGGGGATAAGTAAAAGACCGCTTTTAAGACCTAATATAGCTACTTTAAGAATCTAGTAATGCCTTTTAGGCTAGCTAATACGCCTATAATATTCTAATTTTATATTTATAGGGCCTTAGGGGGACTAGTTAACTATATATACGTTATTTATTTAGATAATATTCTAATCTACTTAGAAGATAAGGATTAGTATAAGCAACACGTCCGTAAAGTACTAGAACGTTTAGATAATTAGGGCCTCTATACTAAGGCGTTAAAATATATCTTTAATACTAAGTAGGTCAAGTTCCTAAGTTATATTATAATGCCTATAAGCGTAGTTATAAACTTAGTATAAGTATAGATAATCTAAAAGTGGCTAAAGCTAAAGAGCTACTAGGATATTTAAGTATTTCTAGGCTTTACTAATTTCTATAGGCGCTTTATTTATAACTACTTGGATATTACCTAATATCTATTTAACTATATTATAGAAGCTTCCTAAGACTTAACCTAAAAAGTAAAAAGCTTAAAGGCAGTAAGGAAGAAAACTAAAAAGAGATTAACTAAATAGTATAAATTCTAGTTATAGCCTAAAAAGGTTTAGAAGGCCTTTTAAGAACTACGTGTAAAGTTTATAGAAGCTTTACTACTACGGCATTTTAACCTAAATTAGCTATTAATAATAATTACTAATATATTAATTTTTACCCTTATTAGTATCCTACTATAACCTAATAGGCATTTAGACGCTATTTAGCTCTATTAGAGACTAGTAGTATTCTATAATAGAAAATTCTAGGGGCTTAAAGTTAGGTATTATACCTATAATAAGGAACTGCTGGCTATAGTTAACTACTTTAAATAGTAGCGATATTACCTTAAGCACGTAAGCTATGCTACTTATATACTCTTAAATTACTATAATTTACGCTACTTTATAACTATAAAGGAGCTTATACCTTAATAAGCTAAATAGGTAGAGAAGCTTATATAATTTAATTTTAAGATTAAATATAAGCTAGGGGAAAATAACCCTACTAATAGACCGTCACGATGGCCAGACTATACTAAAGGCTTTAAAATAGGAGAAGAAAAACAGATAATAGATATCTTACTCTCTATATTATAGAATAATCTCTAGGTATAAAATACTTAAGCACCTATAGCTCTCTATATTAAGTCTTAAACGGTGTAAACCTTATTAGCTTTTACTAATATTCCAGCTAGTACCCAATCTGTAGCTAATAAGGGTCTAAATATACCTAGATAGGATGTCCTTAATATATTTTTAGAACCTAGTAATATACTACCTTTAATTACTAAGCTATTCCCTTAAACTAATAGCAAAGCTATAAAGCAATTAGAATTCGGAGCCCTATAATAATTAAAGAACTTTAACCTTATAGCGGCCTTCCTAATATATACGTACTAAGAAGTTATAAGATCTATAGTATTATTTAGTCTTATACTTAAAGCAATATAGGACAAAATAGCTTTTACTTAAAAACCATCTAAAAGGTTAACGGATCTTATCCGTAAGGTGCAACAGAGAGACGCTTTCTATACTATCTTTAATATAGAAATAGACTGGAAACGTAATAGAAAGGAAGCTATAAGGTATTAAAATTAGGAACTAGACCCAATGGGCCTACTGTATAAAAATAATAAGGTTTAAGTGCTATAAGAAGCAAATCTATAATAGAAGATTCTTATCAAAAATTATAATAATCCTTTAGACGGCCACTATAATTAAGCTAAAACAGTATAATTACTTTAGCGTAAATACTATTAGCTAAAGCTTAAGTAGGAAGTAAAGGAGTACATTAGCTATTATAAAAAGTGTTAAGTATATAAGATCCGTAGGTATAAGCTATAGGGTCTACTTAAATTAGTTCCCCCTGCTAGTAAGTTATAGTAATATTATACTATAGACTTTATTACAGATCTCCCGCTATTTAAAGATAGCTAAGGATAATAAAAGTGGATTAATAAGTTCTTACTGAAGTGAAATGGTAAATACACGGTGGCAGGTAAAGTATTTTTGTTCTATTTACTTTAAAGGTTTACGTTTAGTCCCTGCACGCTTTCTTTACCCATCCCTTTACTTTCCTATCACTTCTCTATTACTTAGAAAAAAAACTTATTAAATTTCTAGCTAACGCAATTGTGCTTACGCTATGATAGATCCTAGTTCCCAAGGCATTCTTGCATCTTCCCATGCACCATTCGCCGGCCTCCACATGAGGTGGAAAGGCGGCGGTGTAAGTTCATGAGTTATCTTCCTCCATTGATCCGTCATTTCCCGCTTAGCTACATCATATGTAAGTTTAAAGAGAACTCGATAACCACACTTTTCATATAGAATCTTTCCTAGTGATGAACCTTCCATCCAGGACTCAATTCCTAGCTTATCAGCTGTCTCAACGCCCCATTTCATCAGCATTCTACCCACTCCACGACGCCGATGACCTGGAAGAACCGCCATCCAATTAAGAGCTGCAAAGCCTGTTAAGATTAATCTACCCCACACAAACGAAGGTTTCATACCAAGATGTGGTCGGCGCATCCAACTGCCTCTTGCCTTGAATATTTGGTTTAAAATTAACTCGCAGAATTCCCTGTGCTCTTTCTCTGGCCACCAAGGCGCTTCTAACTTTGGTGATCCGTCGCGAAAAGGATTTGTCTTAAAGAGTTGCCACTGGGCGCAGCCTACAGGCCTGCCTGTAATAAGGTCCTCGACATAGAACCAGTGGCTAGAGGGGTCTGAAAGATGACTGCTCCAAAAACGCTCTTTTGATTCTGTAATTGCAGATTCGCGGTCTGCAGTCGTTGGGCCGAGGATAGGGAAGAATAGTTGAGTGACGGGGTCGTATGGGTCGTAATTCGCTTTCCAGATGACGTCCATAATCCCGCTCATCTCTTCCTTTGTCTTTGCTTGCTTGACAACATATTGTAGCAACTTATTATCATTTACAAGTCCATTGTCGAACGACATGACGGTCGCGGCTTTGCGAGGTGCTCACGGTGTCTACTTCACAATTGACGGCCACGGCGAGTTGGAATTTTACGTTGGAAGCACAAAGTTACTAATTAGCCGCATCAATCTGGAGTCGTCATCCGGCTTTTGGGGTCAGTCCGGCCGTTAGCTTGCTGCTGTGCTAGCTGTGTGCTCCTGCATATTCAGAATTAAAAAGCATGCAGGTCACTTTTTCCATAGTTTGGGACCAACAAACTCAAATTACGAAGGAGCTGAATGGGCTGGGTGGGCATTGGGACCCCTGGTTCTCCTAGCCAATTAGCAGGGGGCCTTAATTAATTTTCCAGGAGGGCCACTCGGTCTTGCGGTATCCGCCAGCCTGGATGGTTTCTTACCTTCCTACTTAAGGCGGGCCGCAGCGAGAGCGCGCTAGTCTCTGCGCAATTTTTTTTAATGCATAATTGAAATCCTTCTTTAGCTAACTTCTAGGAATACCCATGTCCCAACGAGCGGACGATTTTCGGCAGGACATGCAATTGAACCCGTCGCTCAGGAGAGTGATAATTACTTTGGAATGTTTGTACTATACCATCACTTACTTCCCTTATCCTTCACTCCGGCATAGAACTTGAATGATCGCAACAGCCAATACCTTTTCTACAGTTTATCGGTTTACTGCGCTATTTACCATGGCTAAAGAATACAACCACCGGTATTTGCTGGTTGATAGTTCCGATACCTCGTCCGACAAGTTTCAGCCAACGTATCCGAGACGATATCGTGGTTGGTTTGTGGAATATCGAAATATCCTTGCAGTCTCAATTTTGCTGTTCATATCTCTAGCGATTAATGTTTTTCTCTTTGTTGAGGCTATCAACAAATCCGGTCTGAAAGAATCGGGTCAGAGCTTATATAGTATTTTTCCCGTGGCCTAAAGGCCTATTGTCTAGCTAACTACTTGATAGGCCATCTAAAATTTGATACTCTCATTCCATATCAATCATATACCAAGTACTGGAATCCACATATCAACCAAAGCGTGTCAGATAAGGCATGGGACGAGATCAACACCAACCCAGTGGCAATCGCTCTATCAAATGATTATGTGAAGGAACATGGTCTCACAGAATCAACTCGGTTTCCATGGGACACTGAACGAAGTGTCTATTATGTCAAAGGACTCCACGATTTACATTGTCTGGTGCGTATTCTCCATTCTGCTGATATCTTAGCTGCTTTCTCACAGCAGGTCAGAAACTGCTTCGACGAGCTATCGTCGCAAACCAGCGAAACCAGGAGCAGTTGATTTCTTACGATCATCTTTTCCACTGTTTGGATGGACTACGGCAAGACGTAATGTGCGTAGCTGATGATACACCAATGCCAGCTGCAAAAACACACCATGTTGGAGACGGTCAAATCCGGCTTTGCCGCGACTGGAATAAGCTTTTGGCTTGGTCCATGCAACCTGAACAGAACGCATGCCACAAATTTGACGACTATCGTGAAGTCACCAATACGCTGGAGCTTTTTGCTTTTTGTCCACCAGACTCCCCTTATTACGCTGTTATGGAATCTTATTTTCAAATTCATGGGCATAAGGATCCCTACGAACAGAAGGACGATGACACTCCTCGTGCTCGCTAGTTTCAACTAAATTAGATGTAGAAATCTCTATTTTTACACTTGGCATGCGCATTAATGCTCACGAAAGAATCGGCAATGGACATGTGCAACGCATGGCTTCGAGCAGCAAAAACGTATTCTACGGATTTTTGCTAACACTAGCTATTGCTTACTCAAGTATTAGTAAGCCTGACAAATTCTCCTCCTTTTTATTAGGACGAGCCACTCCGACGCACAGCCGTACTCAGCAATATCTGTCACATCAAATTAATTCTATATAATTTGTATGGGCGATGTACGCAGTAAAAGTAGATCTACGGTAGTAGAAAGTTGGTGGCAGAAAGGGAGAGATAGAATGTAGCCTTTGATCGCGAATAAATAAAATGCGACCGATAGAACGTTTAATTCTTATAATTCTATAACTATGTATCTAAATATTATAATTTTTATATCTTTAGATTCGCCTTAATAAGCTCTATATTTCTATAATATAAATTTTCTATTAAAGTTACGGGTTTAAAGTTAGGTCAACGATAATCATACACCCCTAAATGATACGCGTACACCCCCCAATTGATACGCATACACCCCCTACCTTATTTAGTTTAGACGTTTCCTTATTAAGTTAGATGTTTCCTCATTAAGTTAGAATATCACGTGCGTTTGACTTGTTTGCGCCTGCATCGCGAAAATTAAAGTGCGCGCCACGTATGCAACATCACGATTAAGTCTTGATTTTAGTTATAGTATAAGTAGTAGAGACTAAATTTGGATCGCGACTAAGTCGATTAATTAGATTGCGCAGTGCTTTATGAGGCGTCGCGCAAACTAATTTAGGTGCTGCCACCTGCTTCGCGCCTACGCGCCCACGCGCCCGCGCCCGGTGGGACCCAAATCAACACCTCTGCTTCGCATCCAAGGACCTGCAATTGTAGAGCGTCGCGGCAGTCGGCCAATTGACCCTACAACCAGCTCTACAATTGCTAATCGCGTCGACAGATCTACTCGTAGAGAGCCCTCAGCATTTGATCGAAATACTGGCTATCCCTTAACCAGTCGGCGTGCGTCCAACGTTATCGATAAGGATCTAGCCAATAAGAAGCTCCTGTTCAACCTGTTCCTGTCTGTGCAGCCTTGGCGTTGGACGCACGCCGACGGGTTAAGGGATACCATAGGCTCGCACTTTGATTTTCGCGATACAGGCGCAAACAAGTCAAACGCACGTGATATTCTAACTTAATAAGGAAACATCTAACTTAATAAGGAAACGTCTAAACTAAATAAGGTAGGGGGTGTATGCGTATCAATTGGGGTGTACGCGTATCATTTAGGGGTGTATGATTATCGTTGACCTAAAGTTATAGAGAGTAATATAACTCTACAGAATCTCGTCAATTCCGGTGGTTAGCGCAGCCACGTCCACACGGCCTTACTTTCCCTTAAACAGTAAAATACCAAAACTTCTCCTACAAAAAGGCCGTGCGGACGTGGCTGCGCTAACCACCGGAATTGACGAGGTGGTGTATATAATATAAGAAAAGGGGAAGTTAAAATATCGTGCTTAGTTATCAGGATCTAACTACAAGCGGTCATCAAGCCCCATATTGAGCTGGTCAATATTGAGGTTGACGATCCTCGGAGCTGACTCCTCAATTAGGCCTAGGTTGTGGCTATGCTTGCCAAAATAGCGTCAATATTTCGTCAAAATCGATGGCTCAAAGCCGATTCCCAAATACTTTAATGTGTGTTATACAGCATACTCGAACGACACAATCGTCACAATTAACCCTGTATTCTCGAAGGCTAATAATAGAACTTAAAGCTGAATGATGTGTCCTCAGACAATGATGATTTATGAAACCGTATTGTTATTTTAACTCCCGGAAAGTTGGACGCTGGGAAGCAAGACCAGCAGATCTGCGCATAACGTTTGTCTACGGTCGTAACCGGCGCCCTCATCTAGAACCAATCCTGGGGGACTAAAATCTAATTGTGTATTACCAACTCTTCCAATATTATCTCTGCTTGCTGATTGGTGACCAGCATGCCGGGATTCAATTTCATCGATACCCTCCCTAGCTTGCTTGACGGCTTAAAAGATTTAGTTAGGTAGGATTAAGATGTTGTAGGAATGCCGAAAGCTTACAGTCACAGAAGGATCTGGAATTAATGGTGAAAGGAAAGATGACTTGCACTGACCGGATGCAGCCAGGCTTGAACAAGCCACCGCGGTACCAGGGCACCTAGAATCAGTTACTGTAGTTAGTAATGCCGTGTTACCTGGCTTATATACGCTGTTTCTGATTTAAGAGCAGTACCGACTGCTCTTCAAGGTGCTCGTAAAGTAGCATCCACGAAAAGCTAAATAACCACAGAAATCATTGATAGAACCAACTCGAAGGTAAGTGATACCACTTGTAAAAACACTTCACTTCGTCAGAATACTAATGAATGACAGTTACATCCCACAATTTCCACTATGCGTCCAACGGCTTACCTTCTCCCGACCGTTGGCCTTCTAGCCGTCGTCCTAGCCGCACCAGTTGGCAACAGCGTTTCAATTGCTAAAAGAATGGCACTAAAGGGTGTTGGGCACATTAATTCAGAAGCCTTATCCATTGTGGATAGGGATATACCTCTTGTCGATATTGAAGCGTTAAATCCTGCCTCTATCTCGGGACGAGCAGCACCGATCGTGGATGTGGAAGCTCCGGATCCGGTCTCAATTGCTGGTTAGGTGCCTGAAAAGCTATTGTCTTGCAAGCCTTGAGCTGAGATAGACAAAATTTTCTCATTGTGGAAACGGATATGTTGAAAGTAGATACATTAATTGCTTAATTCATCTATCTAGGGAAAGCTAGTAGCTATATAATACAATATTAAGGAGGCTGGTGCCCAGCCTCCTAACGCCACCAGAGGATCAATTCTCAACACTCCCACTCGAACTGATGGTGTAGATTAATAGCTCCCACTTAATCCTTATAGGTAGATAAAAAATAACGGAGACTTCTTCCTTCTTTAAGCCTCATTAAACCTTAAAAACTCTTTATAAGAAAAATAGGGGAAGAGTACCTAATAAAGTCCCTTCTGGTAAAATAGATTGCATGCGGTCACCGCCTTTAGCTAAGCTAATAGCAATTTCCCATCCCCGGGATAGAAAATTCTAATTAGTCTATTTAATAATTGCACCTGATAGAATTCCATACCGCTACCTAAATTTAGTAGATATTTCTAACACGCCTCTATATTACGTGGGGTAGATCTATAAGGTAGGGTAACTGATATAAGAGTGTTTTAATATCAATATTTATGCGTTCTTAACCCTAGTGTGTTTCTAAAGGCAATAAACTTGTCTTTTAGTAGGGCTTTAGTGAGTCCATCTACTACCTGTTTTTCTATTAGGATATACTATAGATCTACATCCCCCTCGGCCTATCTTTCCTATATGTAGTGGTGTTAAATCGAGATATGTTTTATCCTAGGGTGGAATTAAGGGTTCTTAGCTAGGGCTATAGCGCCTTAGTTATCTCTATAGATGATAGTTGCTATTAGCTCTTCTTCCAATTTAAGTAGCTCCACTAGGAGGTTTCTAAGCCAGACGGCTTCCTTAGTAGCTTGTGTTTCTCCTATATATTCTACCTCGCAGGAGGAGAGTGCAACGACTGGCTGCCTTTTTAATGACTAGCTGATTGCTCCACTTCCAATATTAAAGACGTAGCCTGCGGTGGAGCGTCTGGTTGCGATATCTCCCGCCTAGTCTAAGTCGGTATATCTAACTAGCTCTTTTAAGGAGCCGGAGTAGTTTAGTTCTAGGTTAATAGTGCCTTAAAGGTATTAAAAGATTCGTTTTATAGCTTTAATATAGGGTTCTCCTAGGTTAGTTATATAGCGGCTATAGGCTAATACCGCGTATATAATGTCTAGTCTGGTTCCTAGTATAGCGTATATTAGTGACCTAATTGCCCTAGCGTACTAGTTCTGGTCTGTTTCTATAGCTATAAAGCCTTCCTTAAAGGGTTTTAGTTTATTAATATCTATAGGAGTTAGAACTAGTTTATACTTCTATATATTAAATTCCTGTAGTACTTTTTTAATATACCCCTTTTAGTAAAGTTAAAGGGAGCGGGTTAGTCGGTCTCTACGTACTGATATTCCTAGGTAGTAGGTGTAAGGCCCTAAGTTAGTCATCTGGAAGCATTCGCTAAAGGCGTCTTTAATTTTTTATATTCCGTTTTTATTAGGGCCTACTATTAGTAGGTCGTCTATATAGACTGCTAGGTAGATATAACCTTTGGTAAACACGCCAAGGTTAGATAAGAGGGGTAAAAAGCCTAGACCTTTTAGGAAGAGGGCTAGAGTGCGGTACTAGATTCGTGGTGATTGTTTAAGTCCATAGAAAGCCTTATTTAGTTAATAAACTCTTTTTATCCTGTTTTCTAGCCCCATTAGTTACTTAACGTATATTTCTTTATTAATTGCTTTATAGAGGAAGGCTGTCTTAACGTCCATTTATTTAATTTTAAGGTTAAGGGCTGCGGCTATAGCAAAGATCGTTTTATAGCTTATTAGTTTAACTACTAATGCAAATATCTTATTATAGTTAACGCCTTCTTATTATTTAAATCCGCGTACAACCCAGCGGGCTTTATACCGTAGTATTTCACTATTTAGTCCTCTTTTAAGTTTATAAACCTATTTCCCTTATAAGACCCGTCTATTTAGGGGAGAGTTGACTAGGGTCTACGTAATATTGTCGAGTAGGGACTTATTTTTATCTTTTATAGCTGCAAGCCATTATTTTTAAGAGATATCGGCCCTAGCTTATAGCAGTGTTTTTGGTTTAAAGGGCTCAGTTATAGCTTTTACTGCTCCTAGTAGCGCTATAACAAATATATATCTCCTTATTAAATCTTCTAAGTATTAGCCTTTAGTTGCTCTTATTAAAATTTATAGCTTAGGGTAGCTTTAAAATGTTTTGTTAGGTACTAAATATATATTCTCTATTTTAGATAGTAGTTCCCCATCATTAGAGTCGTTATTAGTTTGGTTTAATAATTTACCCGTATTTTACGGGTCTATTTTATTATTTCTTTTTAGCGTCCTACTGCTAGTAGCAGTTAAGGGGCTTGCTAACATATCGCGCCCCCTTTTAGATATTATCTTGCTAGTGTTTTCCCCTTTAAAGGTTTTGGAAGGTTTAAGATTCTATAGCTAGGCTAGTAACTCATCATCTACTAGGTTTCCGTTTTCCCTATTAATAGGGTATAAATCTTCCACGTAAGGCACTCTTAGTTGTTTTGGAACCCTGCTAGGACCTATAGGGTCCTTAGCTAGTTATTTATTCGACTGTTTTTATATCTCCCCTTTAGTACTTAGGGCACCTAAATAAGGTCTTTTTTCCATAAATATAATATTTACGGAGCGAGTAATTATACCATTTTCCGTTAGGATACGGTAGTTCTGGCTTCCTTTAAAGCTAAGGAGTTTACACGGCATTATTTTTATATCGGTAAGTTTTCGCCGTTTCTTCTCTAGTTTTAGTACTAGGTAGTTATATCCTAATACTTAGATAAAGGATAAGTCTAGCTTTTTACCATACTAGGCTTTATAAGGTGTTTTACCAATACAAGCGCTAGGGCTATAGTTACGGATTTTTATAATAGAGATGAGGATTTCCGGCCACCATTTCTTATATAGGTTTACGTTTAGCAGCATAAGGTAAAGTTTATCTATAAGAATTCTGTTTAAGCATTCAGCGGCCCTATTCTGTTAATGCTGCTCTATAGCTATAACTTTAATATTAATTCCTTTATCTGCGCAGAAGATCCAAAATTTATTTAAACGGTTTTCTCCTCCCTAGTTAAGTCTAACGCGTTAACAACGGCGTTTAGGCTAAGAGTATTTTCCTATAAAGTGTTAGAAGCAACGGAAGAACTTACTTTTCTTAGCAATAGGGTAAGCTTCGGCTATCTATGTATAGTCGTTAAGAAACATAACCCAGTATTAGCTTTAGTTATAGCCTATAACGGGAAAAGAGCTAATAATATCAGTGTGGATAAATTTAAGTGGGTAAGTTCCTGGTTTAAACTTCTTTTTATATAGCTTCTCTTTTATTTATTCTTAGACGCATAGAATATATATGCAGTTATCTAGAGGTAGGTCCATTCCGGTTAACATTATTTTAAGTTTTTATAGATTTTGCTCCCCTAAGTAACCCATTCTTTTATGCCAGATTTTATGCTATATAGTAGTAACTATATAGGTGGTTAGTCCTAGGGTTAGTTCTAATTATTAGATATTAAAAGCGTATAGGCCATAGAGTAAAGATACTTTAAATTTTATTCCTTTTATAGTAATGGTTATATTATTATTATTAAAACCCATTTTTACTCCTTTTACCCGCAGCTTTAATATAGAGATTAGATTAATACCCCCTTCTAGGACATAGAGAGTGTTATATAGGTATAGGTCTACATTTTTGTTATTAATAAGGCAGGACAGTTTTATAGTCCTAATCGCTTCTAGTATTGCCTACGCTCTTATAAAGCCCCTAAGTAGTCTGCTAGTATAGCTTTATAGTTCTATAAAGTCTTCTTTTTAGTAGCTAGAGTGGTGGGAGCAGCTAGAGTTAAGAAAGAAGGTCGCCGTAAGGTTTATATCTATATCGGCCGCTATAAGGTAAATGGCTTCTATACTATCTAATATAGAGTAGCTCAGTCCTACTATTAGTTCGATTTCGTTTTTATCTATATATTCGTTAGCCTTAGGTTTCTTGTTCTCCTTACTATAGGAGTTACTTTATTTCCTCTTTCTTTCCCTATTCTTTTCTTTATGGTGCTTTCTTCTAAGATCTAGATATAGTTTCCAATATTCGTCCTTTATATAATAAAGCCTATAGCAGTGCTCGTAACCCTTTATCTTTTAGGTATTTTAGGAGATTGCTAATAGAGCAGTCTTATTATCTTCCCGGCCCTTTATATTCTGTTCTTCCCTTTCTACTACTTATATAGCTTCATTAAATATTATAGCTGCTTTTATAATCTTATTCTTTTCGTCTTATTCTAGTAGCAGGGAGTATTTTTAGTGGAAAGAGGTTAGGAATATATCGTAGTCTAGGCCGAGTTCTGTTAGGAATTTGTTAACTAGGGAGATTTCACTAATTATGTAGTTGGGGTTAAGCTTTATAATTTCTGTTCGTGCTTCTCGTAGCTTTTCCGCGTAGTTTATTACCCCTTTATAGGTGTCTAGGGTAACTTCTTAGTAACGTCTTTTAAGGTATTAGTAGACTGCGCTTCCTATTAGGCGAAAACGTTTTTATAGCTTAGTAAGAATCTCGTCTATATTTTTAATTTCTTTAACTTTCCTTATAGCATTATAACCGAGTCTGCTTCGGATAATGCTACACGCTCGTTCCTATTTATTAAGCCAGGTATCTAACTTAGTTTTATAGGCTGCCTCTAATAGGGTCCCTTATTCTGGTCTTTTAGTATTTTATTTTAGTAGATCTCTATATCTATTTATTAATAAGTAGAGGCGTATCTGCTTCGTAAATTCTATTTATCCTATAGTAGATTCCAGTTTCCTTATCTTATCTAGCCCTCTAGTCCCTTTCTTATTTGTAAAGCTTATCTTTACTTTAATTATAGGTGTTTCTAGTATAACTAAAAGAGAGTTCTTAGGCTTGTTGGGGATAGGTTTAATTATTAAGGCCTAGGGGGTTTAGGACGTTTAAGGGGGGTAGGTAAAGGTAATACGTTTATAATATTGGGTTCAGAGTCTTTAATAATAATAGAGCTTTAAGGTTCTAGTATCTCTACTCCTTTAATAGATTTATATATGGTTTCGGAGGCTTAAGAGAGTTCTTTATCTATTTTGGTTTTAGAGGTCTCTGGAGTATTTAAGAGAATAGGTATAACTAAGGTTTTATAGGGTAGTTAAAGAGGAGTTCGGACTTTAAGACTAAAGAGTTTAGTTAAGCTAGCTATGGAGAGGGTGCTATTAGAGGCTAAAGAGCAGTTTAAGTCACTAGAGTAGTTAGGTATAGTGCTAGGGTCGAAGTCGTGGCCTTTAAGGTTCTCCGTAAAGATATTACCAGTGTTATCTTTCTCAAAATCTTCAAATATATAAGGGTAGAGGAAGATATTAAGGAAATAGTAAAACCGTGCTAGTTATAGAGGTTAAGGCCTTAGCTGGTATAGAATTGGTTTTCTAGGCCTTCAGTATAACCGTTAAGGTGTTAATTTCTTTACCGTTATAGTGATTTTGGATAGGATATATATCTATTTTAAAATTAGATGCACGGTTGTCTTATAAATAAAAGGCTAGTATAGGGGTTTAATGGTTTCTAAAGAAATTTAGGAGGTTGGTTTTTAGTGTTTTAGCGCCCAGCCTCCTTATAAGTGGTCCCTTTTAACCCCCTTTTATTATATTTCTCATATTATTAGGTTTTTAATAGTGTATATATTGCAGAGGTGCGTAGCGGAAGACAGTTATAAGACTATAGGGTTTCTCTAAAATATATCTTTTTAGTAGATTATGTATTTTAGTTTTAAAGGTGCTTAGAGGCTTAGCTTTTTGTATAATCTGGGCTTATAACCTGTTGAAAGTAGATATATTAATTGCTTAATTTATCTATCTAGGGAAAGCTGGTAGCTATATAATACAATATTAAGGAGGCTGGTGCCTAGCCTCCTAACGCCACCAGAGGATCGATTCTTAACAGGATATTAGAAGCAGCAAAACTTTTGAATAGATTTGACGCGGCTTGGTTTATGGCTCAGCACATTTTCTGAAGCACCTTCTCTTAAACTGATTAGGTCCTCTAACGAGTAAACTGATCTGAAAATCGCCCACTTACCTTCTTACCTAAGACTAAGGACGATGGGCGACAGCTTAGAAGCGGCTGTGTTAGCCAATAGATAGCAAAGTGTGGGTCGCTTCGGGATTCTAGTAAATGATATAACGTAACAGCTACCGGATCCAGCCACCCCTGAGCAGGGCGCACGTATGCACGGACTCTTACCCAAATTTATTAATTATATTAATATTATACTAGTAGGTGACGTAGGTGATAGGGTTATGACGGTCGGCGTAGTTATGACGGTTCCTAACAAACTTCGTCTGTGCGCAGTTTTGATGTTCCAAACCGGCATGACTATGCTGACTGTCATAACCCTATCACCTACGTTATGGATTTGCTTCGTAAATCCTATCCCTCCGTCGTGCTGCGCTGCGGGGGGTAGGCTTTAGGTAGAGCGTCGTGCAGAGCTTTAGTAGAGCTTCGTGCAGAGCCTTGTGCAGAGCCACGTGTAGGCGTGCAGACGCGCAGACGTGCAGATGTGCAGACGTTCGTTCGGACGATCCATTAGACGTTTGTAGAGACGATTGTATGGGCAATTGTATGGACGTTCGTACGGGCGTTCGTGTGGGCGATTGATTGGTTGATTAATTGTATAGACGTTTATAGTGCCGTTCGTAGAGACGTTCGTACGGGTTGTACAGTCTTCCTAGTATATCAGTGCTGCGTGTCAGTAGAGCTTTAGAGCTCCGTATCAAGCTTCGAGTGGAGCTTCGAGCAGAGCGTCGTGTAGAGCTTCAAGCAAAGCATCAGGTAGAGCTTTTAGGCAGAGCTTTTGAGCAGAGCTTCATGCAGAGCCTTGATTGAGCTTCGAGCAGAGCCTCATACAGAGCTTCGAGCGGAGCTTCGAGCGGAGCCTTGTGTAGAGCCTTAAGTAGAACTTCGAGCAGAGCCTCGTGCAGAGCTTCTCTTCGTACGGGCGTTCGTATAGGCGTTCGCATGGGCGATTAGTCGATTGATCAATTAATCAATTATATGGACGTTTGTAGAGCCGTGTGTAGAGCCGTTTGTAGATACGTTTATAGAGACGTTCGTACGGGCGTCTAATTGATTGTATAGGCATTTGATTGATTGATTGTAGAGCCGTACGTAGAGATGATCGTACGGGCGTTTGATTAATTAATTGTATAAGCAATTATAGAGACGTTTGTACGGGCGTTCATATGGGCGTCTATATAGGTAATTGATTGATCGATGGATTGATTCTATGGACGTTTGTACGGGCAAGCGTGCAGACGTTCGTGAAGCCGTTCGTACGGCCAATTATAGAGCCCTCCTAGTATATTAGTGCTGCGTATTAGAGAACTTTAGAGCTCTATATAGGGCTTTATGCAGAGCTTCGTGTAGGGCTTCGTGTAGAGCTTCGTGCAGAGCTTTTGCAGAGCCTTGGCAGAGCTCCGTGCAGAGCTCCGTGCACGTTGCCCGCAAAAAGCTCCACACAGATGCATCGCATAAGCAGAGGGTTATCTATAATTATATGGAGGATTGGTAGGGGTAAAAATATTAGCATATAAACGGGGCGTAGATTAGTGAAGTTCCTCAACGGTCGGCTAAGTCTTGGATCATAAAAATAGTATCCTATATTAGTAGTTCTTTCCTGCGCTAGGAATGCCTTTTACCGCACTAAGAACGAGTATGGTGCCTTGTCTGGGCAAGAACATTTATAAGCGCGAAGATTTAATTTTAATATACATTTCACCTGTAATCTGACTTGGAATCGCAAGACGTCATCCAATTTTTAACATTTTTTACCCTTCTCTCTAATGAGTTCGTCTAAACTATCCACCTTATAAATCAATTGCGACTACGATTGGATCAGGATTGTAAGTGTCAACACTTTGACCACCTGAAGGAATATATGTACATTGACGGCGATTGGTGAGCAGGCTAGACCTATTCCACAGAGCCGGAATAATAGATGATGACAGTCAGTACAAGCAGAATCTTACAGTCCAGTTTAACCACTACGTTTTAACCCCGTCTTGCCACCAGACGTCCAGAATTATGTTATACTGGTTCAAAGTTCCTGCGGCTTGCGCGAAAGAGGAGACTTCCTTGCCGGTTCCCTCTTTGGCGCGCTGGGGGCAGGCTTTAGCGGAATTTAGGTGTCATATTGTGTATGGATTAAAATACACTTGTATATATATTGGCTCCCTCTGTGCCCCATCGATGCGATATGTAAATTACCACACTCAATACATCGTTCACAATTGACTTAAGAACTGTCAGACAATATTAAAGTGGAAATCAGCCCCAAGGCGGAACACAGATCCCGCTAGAAGATCTGCATATAGGAGGCGTTAGTGGCTTTATTGGACTTGCTTATATATAAGTAAAGAGGCCTTAACGAATCACAGTGGCCCACGCTATTGTTAAGTCGCAACTTTCTCATATGTAAGTAAATAACTTTCTTATATATAAGCAAATGACTTTCTTATATATAAGTAAAGAAGACTTAGGGGTCGTTCGGTTGCAAGTTCAGATCAGAATGAGGGCTTCAGAATGGATCTGATCTGGAGCTCCAATCTGATTCTGAGGCGATCGTTCGGTTGAATTCCAGTTCAACTTGACTTCAGCCACAAACTTTTGATGTTCCTCTGACCGCCTAAAAAACACGCTAAAATAAGGCGCACTTTACCATATATGAATCTGAACTGAGGTCTTGGCGTCAGTTCAAATCAGGAGCTCGAAGCTCCTCATTTGAACTCCAGATTGAATCTGAAGGCTTCAGATTGCACACGTCCGTGCAACCCGTAGAGCCACAGACGCGTGTCAAATCGGGAAGGAGCGCGTTCTTTCTGCCGGACTTTCAGTTCAGATTCAAAAACGTCAGATTGCAACCGAACGACCCCTTAACGTGATCCACAAGCTAGTGGCCCACACAAGCAAGTGGCCCACCCCACCAAATAAGGGCCTGTTTGGTTCCACTGGAGGTATCAGTTTTTAAATTGAGGTGGTCGTAGCTTTTGGCGCATTTTAGTGTAACTCTTCTGCCGCGTCTTAGGGCACGTTCGATAACTTTTTTTGGCCAGGTCGGCTCCACCAGGTGGGCGCAGCCAGGTCGACACTTTTACGGCCCACCTGGGCGCAATCTGCGGGGTGTAAGCGCCTCTTCTAGACGCCAAAGCAGGGGTGCTTTCCACCTGGTAGAAGGTGTTCGTTCGGTAGACGATTCGCCAGAAAGGAGCGCGCCTATAGATGCTGTAGTCAATATATAAAGCTTCATAGTTAATGTTAATTAGATCACGTGATGGTGAGAATAGGTTAAAAAATATCGTGAAAGAGGGCAGAATCGATCGACCTGGTCGTGTCGGGGTTCCACAAGTACCCCCCCTTCAAAACGGTAGGTACTTGTGGAATTCGCCCAGGTGGACTGCCCAGGTGGGTCAAATTGCTGACAAAACTTGCTGCTATACTAGATTTGGGAGCGCAGTCGCGGTTAACGCGAACGCCTCCACCTAGCCAGGTCAGACCTCCTTTTCGGCTGCCAAGACGGCCAATCTGCCCAAAATCCACCTGGGGCGTCAAACGGACAGCATCCACCAGGTGGATATCGATATCGGTGGCCCGTTCGCGACCAGGTGGACCCAGGTGGCCCCAGGTGGGTTTTTTAGAGCGCCCACCTGGTGGAGTCGACCTGGCCAAAAAAAGTTATCGAACGTGCCCTTAGACGCCATGTCAGCGGTGTAAAATTTGAAGACCTGTTTGGTTTGACTGCCATCTAGAAGTTAACGGAAGGACTACCTCCCTTACCTCCACCTTCCCTACCTGCCACCTATATGATGTTAACGCGCACGCCTGCGCCAAGAGGCCGTGTATTCCAAATACGAGACGAATCCACCTTATGCTTACCCTCACCCTCACCCTTACCCTCCAATTGCGAGCGTTTAATTATACCCGGAGAAGGACGGAGGGGGCCGTTAGCATGGACTTTTAATATAAAGGAGGCTCTGCTTTTGGGCTTAATATTTAAGGTAATTAATAAGGGAATATAGGCTAATTCTGGCTATAAGAAGTAGGCGTGGGAGTACACCGCGTAGGCTGTTTGTAAAAAGGCTGAAAGGCCTAATATAGAGCTTAAGTAGATAAAGTTAAAGTATAACTCGTGTAAGAAGGACTATAAGGCTTAGGTTAAGCTTAAGAGTTAATTAGAATTTAGGTGGGATGAGAGAGGCTGTCCTACTACGTTAAAAAAGGTCCTTAATAATTACTTTAAGGCTAATTTAGATGTAAGGAAGTTCTAATATAAGCCTCTAGAGCTTAAGGATCTGCACTATCAGTTATTTGCTAATATAATCGCCACTGGTAAGTAAGCTATAACCCTTAGTAAGCTTATAGAGGGTAATAAGGCTACTAACAATAATTATATGGAGGATAGTGCTGTTATTAGTTTAACTAAGCGCTTAACTACACCTAGTTAGCAAAGCTCTACTTCTAATTTAAATAAGGATAGTAGTACCGTTGGTAACTTCCTTAGGAAACGAGTAGCTACTAACGCCGCTCTTACTGCTAATGCTTAAGCTAGGAAGAAGAAGAAGAACGGGATAATATTAACTAATTATTTAGGTTAGAATCTCACCCAAATAACGAAGCAGTTTGCTATAATAGTGGACTTAATAATAGATAAGTAGGCCTAGGCAATTAAGCTGTTTATAAATTAGTTTAAGGACTTAGAGTTTAATTAGCAGCTTATAGTCGTTACTAAATTTAAGAAGGAGTTTAGTGTAAAGCTATTTATAAACTTAGGCTAATAGGAGCGTATTTAGTAGGTTTATAAGCTATTAAGAGAAGCTAGCAAGGATATTAAGCAGATAGATTAGATCCTGGCGTCTTTTAATAGGGACAAAAGTATACGGCTTAATCTTAATATTAAGGATTTTAAAGAGGTTAAGGAAGTTAAGGAGTAGAATCTTAATAAAGTCTTTAACGCTGTATATAATTAGCTTATTACCACTCTTTTTCTCCTAATATCTCTATAAATATTTGCCTATAAAAACGGGGATAGGGAGTTTTATTAGGCCACTCGCTTATAGAATTAAAGATATATAGCAGTAGTAATATACTCTAAGATTTTTAAATAGAAGCTTTATATATTACTACCAGGACGTATAGATATACGCCTATATTACACATCTAGTTGCCTAATAGTAGTCTTTCTATATCTTATTCGCGATTTCCTTTCGCTGCTTCTATATAGGCCTTCTATTAATTAAATCCTCGTTATCTACTTTTAATAAACGGTTAACTATAGAACCCTTCCTTTATTGCTCTAATTCCTTATTACTAAACGGCTTAAGATCCTCCTAATTATCCATTACATTATAATGCAGATTAATGAAGTTATATACAGCAGTAAGTGCATAAATTAGCTTTAATTAAGTGCGTAGGTTAAATTAATGAGGCCTATTAAATATCCTCCAACGACGCTTAAAAATACTAAAGGTACGCTCTACTACATTCCTAAGACTTAAATAACGATAGTTAAATAGTTTAAACTTATTATCGGGCGCTTTCTTTACCTTTTTAATCTCCTTTAAATGATACCTTATGCTTTAATATAGCGATAATATTATATCTAAATTGGTATACCTGGCGTTAGCAAGATAATATTAACCTGGAGGAGCTTTAAATCCCTTACTTATAGCGTCTTTAAGGACTCTCCTGTTATAAGCAGAGCCTTCCCATCTAGGTAGAATATAGGTAAAGCTTATTCCAAAATTAACTACTACTAAAACGTTTTATATAATATCGCCATATTAATTTCGGTATGAAATCTACTTATCCGCGGGTACGTAGGCAAAAACATATAAGCCGTTAAGGGCGCCGATATAATTAGCAAAGTATAGCCAATGCTTAGTGGATTTAAGAATCTCCTTTAGCATCTCTATAGGTGGGGGTTTAATAATTTAACGGTAAAGATATAATAAAGCGTCTAGAACCTCATAAAAATAGCTGCTAATTATTACTATAATTTAAATTAATTACAGGCAGCTATATACCGACTTATTATCTCCGTTAAATAAGCCACCTTCCACTTAATATTTTACCAGCTAGATCCATGGCCGTATATATAGAAGAACATTATTGCCTTTTTAATAGCTGAGACTCTTAAATCTTTAAGATCCGTATTTAATACAAGCCAATTAAGGAGGTTGTTAAGTACTTTGGGCCGTATGCGCGTCTTATTAAATAGTTAACGCGGTAACTCTAAACAATCCTCTACCTATAATTGGCCTCTATTTATATTATGAGGACGGCTTCGAACGCCAGTAGGCTTATAGTAGTCGGCTAATATATGCTCTATAATAGTGGTGATAGCTATAAGAATTAATATAAGGGTGATAATAATAATTTGCTGAGGGGTAGGCGGCATAGCGAGCTTGATTAAAGGCCTCAAAACCACCACGTCAACGTCTTGGCAGAAGGTGGCAGTAGAGGCTCTAGATGGGCGCTCACTAGCGTTACGAAATGGAAGCTCCAGTTCATTTAAATTATGGTCTCCCCCTATATTTTTTAAACTAACGTTTTTTAGCCGCACCAATAGCCTATTTAGGCAATTGTAGGGGTATAAGCGCGCCTGCCGAGATGAAGCTCAGCTGGAGCGATTAGAGCAAGAAATGAAGCTAGAGGAACCAAACGGGAGCGTCAATTCGATATCAGCCCGTTGAGATGACGCCTCCATCTCGCCTCCAACCGACGAACCAAATAGGCCCTAAATACGCGATCGCAAAACGAGGTAATCAGTCAACCACAAATAACTATATTTGGTGTAGCTATCTACTAGCTAGTTGCCTGCCGTCTAGGGCACGTACGTGCTGTGTGTTCTGTTGATTTGCACATGCTACACTTGCGCACTGCCCGTTGCGGTCGCTCAGCCGCTGCCTCTGCTGCCCCCTCTGCCGCCCCCTCTACTGCCCCCTTCTGGGCAGCTTGTGCTCAAGATAGCCCTTCTGCTCCTGATAAAATACCCCCCCTAGCTATATACGTGCGCCTAGTTGCCCTCTTTCGTTTTTGGCGCTGGTTTTCTATACGTAGCTTTTGATTTTCGGTTGCAAGTAGGACAGCGCTTAATATTGCTATTTCGCAACCCTTAACAAGCTGGGTAAGGGCTTGCTCTATTAGGCTTGGTGGGCTATGCGTGCGCTATTTAAGATAGCGCCTTAGTAGGACCGTCTGCTTCTGTAGCTTAGCAATATTATAGGGTGTTTTAGCTACCCAGGATGCATTTAATCGCGAATATTAGGGTAATAGTGTCTGATATTCGGTATGCAGTAGTAATAGTACGGGATCTGGATCGTATGGAACTAGGCCAGTAGCTGCAAATCCTGCCCGTATATTATTCTGATGTAGTGCTGCCTGCCTAGCCTGCCTATATATAGGTAGGAATTCGCGTTTATTAATATAGTTAACGCCGCGGCTTATAATCTGTTTAATAAGGTGTCCGTAGGCCTGCTTTAGTACTGAGAAATAGCCTACGTCTAGTGGCTGTAGTAGATGCGATGAATGCGCCGGTATGCAAAGGACAACTATATGGTAATCTAGGCAGAACTGATCGAATTTAGGCAATACGTGGCTATTATGGCTATCTAGTACTAGCAGCCGATGCGTGCCAATAGTGCGATCCTTTATATGCTTATGGAATACCTCTATTAGCCAGGTTAGGCCAATCTTGTTTATTATCTAGCCATTATCGCTAACACCAATTAACCAGTCGTGTGGTATAATATTATTCTTATACTAGGCAGCCTAGTTATACTGCCTTAAAAATAATAAGTAGTGGAATTGCGATCCCTTGGGCATTAATGCATTCAATAATTATAACCCATTCTTAATTACCTGGCTGTACAGTTCTAGGACGGCCAGCCCTATCAGTTCCAGTAACGACTTTTACAGTTGCAATAACACCCATTTAGTAGCCAGTTTAAAATTCTAGACATCATCATCTAGAATATTATACTGTACTTTTATATCTTAAACGCGTTTAAACCAGGCCCGAATAAGCACAGGATCCTCGCATTTCGCCCGTTGATAGTCGTACTTGCGATTATATTTAGATTTTAGATCGTTATGGCGGTTAACGAAATTTTGCACCCAGTTCTGGCCAACAGTAATGGTCTGTCCAGTGCATTAGGTAGCTAGAATACTAGCCATCTGCCGTACGGTCGCAATCCTAGGCGGCATACCGCGTTAATCCATTAATAGAATCCACTGCTTAAGACTCTCTTCTTATATTGGTGTAAGACGGTAATTTGAGGCAGCAGAACCGCGCTGTGGTCTAATGCCGCTGACGCGTCGCTTAACTGTCTTTCGGGACACGTCGTATGTCCTCTTAACACCTCGTAAGGATATAATTTGGCCCAGCTTATAGGCTTAAACACCTAGGTCGACTCTGCCCTCTCGAAAAAGGGCCTCTTGCTGTTGTGGTGCTGCCATTTAGCATCGCGCCCCACCAAAATTCGCATACTGCGCAATTCTTTCGATTTTTACCACCACCAACGCGCCCAAAGGCTTAAAATGAGGCTATTGTTCTTGCCTAATTAGATAATATATATACAGCGATTGGTGTTGCTTTTTATAGCCTTCAAATGGCTGCCGCCTTCGTGCCTACCGAGCCCTTTTGCCCCGCCATTAAGTGACATATCCTGCTGTCGATCCAGATCGGGTTTTCTTACCACCGTCTTACTACCGTCTTACTACTGTCTTTGATGCCTAGTACCCTAGGTCTCACCACCCGTTTCTATTACCTACTTTGTCTCAGTTGTCCATGGTATTTAACTTAGTTGCCTGAACCTACCTCATGTATAAATAGCTTCTTTTCTTTATAGTTTGAATAGATAGAGTCCTCATTCTTTACTTACTCATCGGTGCACGGACTACCGATCAACAGTTATGAGCCCGGGTAACTTGCCATATTACACCTATTAATTTAATTGATCCTATCCCTCATTAAATACTTCATTTATCCTTACAAGCACCTTTTAATATAACTTCTTAAGCTACCCAAGCTGTCACTATAACGGTAATATTATCGAACCAAGCTAATTGGGACGAATGGATTAACCTTATTAGGCTTCGAGCTCGAACAAGAGACGTATGGGAATACGTTAACCCCTTAACCAAACAGGATCAGTTGCCCCGTTTACTTAAACTAGTCTTTCCTAGACCTTAAGATGTAAAGATAGGAACAACCTTATATATAGCTCTCTCTAAGGACAAGAAGGATGAGCTTTAAATTCTCCGTAAGAGGTATAAGATAGTAGAGAAGGAATATAAGAAGCAGAAGGCAGCTTTAACCTCTCTACGAAGCTATATCACTAGTGTAGTAGCCAGGAACCTTAACACCTATATACTAGGTATTAACTCGGTATATAACACCTTAGTGGCTCTTAAGGAGAGAGTTGCCCCTACTAATATAGCATAAGAGCTATACCTATCCACTTAATATACTAAGGTTAAAAAGGGCCCAAAGAACCAGAACTTTAAGGCCTGGCTATAGCAGTGGGAGAAGACATATAACGACTATAAAAAGATTAAATTGCTAGACGTAAACAGCGACTAAGTAATTAGAGACTTTCTGCTAGCTATAGAGCCAGCATTACTAAACTAGGCTTTAACGTGGAGGGTTGAATTCGATAAATATAACTAGGCTAGTAACTAAATAATATCTATAGATCGACTAGTTAAAATATATCGGAACTATTAATGAATAGAAACTGCCTAAAAGAGAAGAGATTAACTTAGCGCTAATGCAGTAGGCTTCTAGGGCGAGTTAATTAATAGATCTTGTAAAGACGAGGCTTCTAAGGATAAGGCTCCTAAGGATAAGGCCCCTACTACACCGTCTAGGACGTTAAAGAAGAAGGATACCCTAACGTGCTACTATAGAGATATTTACTAGTTTCCGGATTGTCCTTATATTAACGAATTGGTTTAATTAAAGGATTAGAAATTTAATAAAGCTACAGCTATAAAAGTTAAGGAAAGGATTATAAGCGTATTAGATTGGACTAAGTTAAAGATTAAGAAGATAAGGAAGGAGGCTTTAGGCAAGGAAGCTTTATAAAAGGAAGCCGTATAGAACCCAGACGGAAGTTAAAAGGAAGACAACCACGGTATTTTCACCGTATATTAAGTAGGCGCCTATAACGCAGGTTCTAACTATAAGCTACGCGATAGCGTAATTCTTAATAACGGAACCATAATATATATTATTAACAATCGATTGAGATTTGTTAATAAGCTCTAACTAAGTAATAACTTTATATACGCTAGAACGGGCCTAGATCTAGTTAAGGGTATAGGGATAGCAGCAGTTATAATCCAGACACTAGTAGGCCCTAAGAGGATCCTACTAGCTAATGTAGCATATGTACTAGCGTTCTATATAAATTTAGCCTATCTAGATAGGTTTAACGATAAGAACATATAGTGGGATAATAAAAAGAACCTATTATATTATAAAGATAATTATAAGACATTCGCCTATTACGGGCGACATTATAACCAAAACACGCTTAAATATAATAAGCTAAAGGCCTTATTTACAATCTAATTGCGAGACCCCCTTCCTGATTAGGAAGTGGCAGGTAGGCTCTAGTATAAGAGACTAGGCCATATAGAACCAAAGGCAATTAAGCATCTACCCTAGGAGATAGGTAGTGCGAAGCTTCGAGGACCAGTGATAATCGACTATAATACCTATGCTGTTAGCAAGGCTCACGAAATTATATTAAGAAGAGCACCTACCAATAAGGCAAAGAGGCCCTTCTACTATATGCATATCGACCTATTTTAAGAGATCGTGGCGTATAACGGTTACATCTAGACGATACATTTCTATAACGAATTTCTGCGAATAAACAAGGTGGAGACCTTTGCTTATAAGTCGTCGTCGACGTAAGCAATTATACGATATTCGAATAAGGTAAAGCGTCGATATAATTAGAAGATTAGGGTAATCCGAGTCGATGGCGAGACTTCCCTTAGTGGCGACTTCTATAGTTAGACGAACTAAGAAGGAATTACGGTAAAGCAATCGGCCCTATATACGAAGTCTTAGAACGGTTCTACTAAACATTCTAGGGGGGTAATTATTATTAAGTCTTATTATATGCGAATCAAAGCTCGATTACCAGAAGAGCTTTAGCCAGAAATTATTAAAGCTATAGCGTATTTAATTAATCAGACACCGAACGCCTAGCTTAGATAGATAACACCTTTTAAGAAGCTTTAGTTAGTACTAGGGCTGTTACCATTAAAGCTAAATATAGCTTATCTACGTATATACGGCTATAGAGCTTACCTACTTAAATGCAACCTCCCGTGTACTTAAAAACTTAAGCTAAGAGCTTATATTAGATACTTAGTTAGGTACTAGTTAATAAATATCTTTAGGGTCTATATACCCAGTAAAAAGAAGGTAATTTAAATAAGAGACGTTATATTTAATAAGCAGTTACTCTATAATAATAATTAGCTAAATCTTACAAATCTGCTCTAAAAACGCGCTAATTAAATTTTAGAGGTAATTAATATATCACACATTAATAGGACGCTTTAGGAAGAGCTTAATAAAACGTTAAATAAGGACAACGAGACTTTAAATAAGATTTAAGTGGAAAACGGTAAAAATTAATAGGCAGATTTTAGTGGAAATTAAGACTAAGCGACCAATTAAGATAATAACGTAGTAAGCTTATAAACCTTAAAGGACAATTTTCTACCTGCCCTTCCTACCCTAGACAAGACGCTAGAACCTTAGTTGATTCCTACTAAAGAATCCTTAAGCTCCTTAGCTCCCTTTACCCGTTAACAACCGTATTATAAATATATACCTATAGAGGATGACTTAAAGGATAAAGACGGCGCAGCCGTTAAGAAAAACAATATTATAAAAGGTAAATAATTAAGGAGGCTACCTAAACGATATATAGCTTATTTAACTCACCTTAAGAAGGTAGATAGCTTTAAAGCACTTCAGGCAGCCTTCTACGTAGGCCTAAAATATTACAGGAAAATCTATCGCGATAAGCTACTACCTCCGCCTAAGAACTGGAAGGAACTTATAAGACACTAGTATAGGGAAGATTTCCTTACTACTGCTATAAAAGAGTACACTAACCTAGAAGGTCGTGGAATATTTAAGGTTGTAGATAAGTCACTATTAGTTAAAATGGTGCCTATGACCTAGAGATTTACCTATAAAACGGACACTAACGGATATCTAACAAAGTTTAAAGCACGACTTTATGTAAGAGGCGATCTATAAGGGTTAATTTATAAGGATACCTATACGGCAACTCTAGTAGCTAAAGTCTTTAGAGCTCTCGCAGCAGTTATCACAGCATTTAATTTAGACATTTAGTAGGGCAACACTATTAACGCGTTTACGAATAGCTTAATTAACAAAATAGTCTATATTAAGTGTCCGGATGGATTTACTATTAAGGGTAAATATCTACTACTATATAAAGCTCTTTACGGACTTTAATAATCGCCATATCTTTAGTATAATAACTTAAGTCAGGAACTAACTAAATTAGGGTTAAAGCCTATTAGCGGAGAGCTATGTCTCTACTATAACAATCGGCTAATTATATTCTTCTATATAGACGATATCTATACTATAAGCATTAAGGGGAACCAGTTAGAGCTTTTAAGCTTTAAGACTGCACTTATAAAGAAATACAAGATAAAGGACCTAGGTAAACTGTCCTAGTTCCTAGAAATTTAAGTCTTAAGAGACAGAAGTTAGAGGAAGCTATAGCTCTATTAAGACTCCTATATTAAGAAGATCGTTAATAACTTTTATTTAACTAATATACACTTAGTTAGTACACCTATAAGCACTAACGGGCTCCTACCGAACCTAGAGGAAGCTTTAAATTAAGACACCTACGTCTACTAGAGGATAATCAGATCACTCCTCTACGCGACCTATATTACGAGACCTAATACAGCTTAGGCTTTAAGCAAGCTATCGAAATTCCTGTAAAACCCCTTACCCCTACATAACGCCATAGCCCGTTAAGCGATTACCTACCTATATTAAACGAGGACCCTTATGATCAAATATTTAGGGCATAATATAGGGAGTTAAGTCTTTATAGAAGCAAGCGACGTAGCGTTTAGAGACAACTTAATAAGTAGACGTAGTATGGAAGGATATCTATTTACCTTATTTAGGGGACTAATTAACTAGCGCTCTAATAAGCAGACGTTAGTAATAAAGTTAAGCACTAAGGTAGAGCTTATGGCTCTATTACATATAGGCACAGAATTAATCTAGTAAAGTCACTTCTTTAAAGAAATTAGATTAACCTTAGATGATAGGCAAATGATTAACTATAATAATTTATCGACGATTTAACTGCTTATAAAAGACGGACTAGAGCTATCTATAAAGCTCTAACACGTCAATATACACCACCACTGGTTACGTTAAGAAGTACGTAACGATCGAATTAGGATTAATTAAACGCCTACTGCCGCAATAGTAGCAGATGGCTTAACGAAAGCTCTGCTAAGGTAGAAGCACGACACATTCGTTTATTAATTAAATTTGGTTAATATTAAGGAAAGGATCTAAACTAACAAAGGTAAATAAGGAAGAAGATATGGGGTATATTCAACTTAACACCATACCAAGACCCGCGATACAGCTTTGACCCATAAGGGCTTAAAGCTAGGGGGGTGTGTCGATCCAGATCGGGTTTTCTTACCACCGTCTTACTACCGTCTTACTACTGTCTTTAATACCTAGTACCCTAGATCTTACCACCCGTTTCTATTACCTACTTTATCTCAGTTGTCTATAGTATTTAACTTAGTTGCCTAGACCTACCTCATGTATAAATAGCTTCTTTTCTTCATAGTTTGAATAGATAGAGTCCTCATTCTTTACTTACTCATCGATGCACGGCGGGCAGTCTCCGGGCATAACCATTTGTCTCGTTCCCAGACCTTCTTGCCAAGGCTTACCTTGCCAAGCCGCTAGCCGCTTTTGGCAAGACCTTCGTTAGAAGGTCTGGTACACGGTTTAGATTTTTATTAGTCCCGCGCGGGGTATTTAGGCCTATATACACCTACTTTGAGCCAAATTATCTTAACTCTTATAGCTCCCTAAGCTATTCCTAATGGCTAGAATTACCAAAGCAAACCTGGCGAAGAAGACTACGTTGCCCGATTTGCCCGATTCTAATTCGTTATCTCGTCGTCGCGCCCAACGCCCCCGAGTCGTAGCAGCCCACAACCACCGCCGCCCTCTTCCTACTGTAGCCAGAGTACCCAAACCGACGAGCTAGCTTTAAATAATAACTAAGGACTACTAGTAGGTAGAGATTTGCTTTATAGAAGGGGGTAAGCTTTAGGTAGAGCCTCGCGCAGAGCTTTAGTAGAGGCTTACGCAGAGCCCTACGCAGAGCTCCGCGTAGAGCTTCGTGCAGAGCTTCTGCAGAGCTTCCTGCAGAGCTTCTGCAGAGCTTCGTGCAGAGCTTCGTGCAGAGCTTCGTGCAGAGCTTCGTGCAGAGCTTCGTGCAGAGCTTCGTGCAGAGCTTTATGCAGAGCCTCCGTACGCAGAGCTTCGTGCAGAGCCTCCGTACGCAGAGCTTCGTGCAGAGCTTCGTGCAGAGCTTCGTGCAGAGCCTCGTGCAGAGCTTCGTGCAGAGCCTCGTGCAGAGCCTCTGCAGAGCTTCCTGCAGAGCTTCGAGCAGAACTTTAAGCAGAGCTTCGTGCAGAGTCCCGTGCAGAGCTTTGTGCAGAGCCTCGTGTAGAGCTTCGTGCAGAGCCTCGTGCAGAGCTTCGAGCAGAGCCTTGTGTAGAGCTTTAAGGAGCTTTAAGCAGAGCTTTAAGCAGAGCTTCGAGTAGAGCTTTAAGTAGAGCCTTATATAGAGCTTTATATAGAGTCTTATATAGAACTTTATATAGAGCCTTATATAGAGCTTTATTATATAGAGCTTTATATAAATATATAGGCGCGTATAGATATATATTTTATTACTAGTAATTAATTATAGAATTTATAGAAAAATTATATCGGAAATTATATAGATATTTATTTATTATTTATAGTAAGGCTAATAATACTATATAGCTCCTTAAATCTAGGGCCCAGGACTAGGTAGTAAGGTATTAATAAAAAGTTCCTTAGCGCTATTAGCTAAGCTATAAAACTAGTATTCTATATAAGAACTATAGGGGTTTATAAGAGAATACTACGCGCTATACTAGAATATAAAGTAGTAGTTCTACTAGTAAGAATTTATATATTAATAATAACTACTATATAAAGATAAATTATAGTATAAGGCTACCTAGTAAAAGAAAATATACGCTAAATACTAAAACGTATATAAGGATCGAGGGCCCCTTAAAGAGGTAATACGGCCTAAGTATACTAGCTAGGAAGCCCTCTACCTATAGGTAGTAAAGAGAGAAAAGAAAATATAAAAATTATTAGCTTACTAGGCGGAGACCTAGCGCTGTATTAATAGAGTACTACTATAGTAATAGAGGATAAGAGGCTATTAGTATAGATAGAGATCTACTATACTTATTATAAAATAGGTAGACCTTAAATAAAAAGGAGGTAGTGAAAATATAAGACGTAGCTATATAGAATACCCTATAAGTTAATATTAATACTCCCTATATAAAGGACTAATAAAGGTAAAATTTATAGGCCGCTTTCCTACTATAGATAGAGAATTTTAAGCCTAAATTATAGCTAGTAAGTATCTATATTCTAAAATACTATAACCTTAATACACTTATAGATAGCCTATTTAGTTAGTAATAACTATTATACTACTATTTTTTATAGCTACTACTTACTAAGGTATTAGCTATTTAACTAGTATAGGTATAAATAATATTATTATACTCTCTATAAGTAGGGGGCCTATAAGTAGTATTAAATAGCTTATAGGCTTAAGGAGTTTTTTAGTTGTTCTAAATAGTATATAAGATTTAATAGGAGGAACACTAAAGGATATACCCTTTAAGCCCCTTAAAGACTAAATACCGCCTGCCTAGCTATAGGTGTTTACGCTAATAAATTACCATGATACTCCTACTGCCCCCTTTAAATCTTCTAATATACCTAAAAAAGTATAGTATATAAGGTAGACCTATAAAGATAAAAAAGATATATTTAGTTTAGTAAGGTAGTTAGAATATATAAACTAATATATCATTAGTATCTTTAGGTCTACCTTATATGCTATATTTTTAGGTTATATTAGAAGATTTAGTGGTGTAGTAGTAAAAGTATCTAGTAATTTTGCTAGGCGTACTACCTACGGCTAGGTAGGGGTTTTAGTCCTTTAAGGGAGCTAGAAAAAGGGCGTATATCCCTTTAGTATCCTTCTATTAGATCTATATACTATTTAGAACTATTAAAGAAACTTCTTAGCCTATAAGCCTATCTTATCTCTAAGCCTATATAGATATTTAGGTAATATTGTTTTATATATTAGTAAGTTATGCAGCCTAGTCTTACTAAGTCTCGTAACTATAAAAATAGTGAAATATAACCCTAGCGGTACTAACATAAATAAGCCCACCTCATAATATATATTAAGAATAGCTATTTTAAAATATAGATGACTTACAAGATTATAAGTATTTAGCCTATAACCTCTATATTATAGTTAGAAGCGTGTACTAAGATTTTACTTTTTATTGGTATTAACTATAGGGTTGTATTTCTTTATAGCTGGTCTTCAATATTTTGTACTACCTTCTTCTAGTACCTCGCTTCTATTTAAGATCTGCCTATCCTTATAATTAGTGTAGTAGATTTCCTATCTATATAGTAGAACCTTTATCCTTAATTACCATTATAGCACTCTACTAAGTATTAGTATTAGGGTCTCTGCCTAGTAAGCTAATAGTTTCTATATTTCCTTTTCTCTCTTTACTACTTATAAGTAGTAGGCTTCCTAGCTAGTATATTTAGGCGTATTACCTCTTTAAGGGGCTATCGCTCCTTATATATATTTTAGTATTTAGTATATATTTTCTTCTACTAGGTAGCCTTATATTATAACTACTCTCTATATAGTAGTTAAGTTACTATATAAGTCTAGTAGTAGAACTACTACTTNNCGTTCTAGTATGGCGNGTAGTATTCTTCTATAGGCCCTTATAGTTCGATATAGGTACTAGTTTTATAGCTTAGCTAGTAGCGCTAAGGAGCTTTTTACTAGTACCTTACCGCCTAGTCCTAAGCCCTAGATTTAGGAGCCGTATAGTATTATTAGCCTTACTACTACTATATATAGTAGACGTATATATTTAAAAGAGGGTCCTTATATTAAAGTAGTAATTTATAATACTACTAAAAATATTAATACTTCTCTATAAGTCGCCTATATAATATAACGTATTCCACCACCGAGCCGGCAGAACCACCGAGCCGGCAAGTCCATTTCCCCACCAAAAATCGTAAAAATCACAATATAATATCTTAACAACCACTTAATAATAAATTCTAATAATTTAGATTTAGACTTTTATATACACTCTATAGCTTCTATTAAAGTTGCATAGTAAATAGGTTAGTAGTTTTTAAGATATAGTAATTTGGCTATATTTTGGCCCCCAAATCTTAATACCTTAAAAACTACTAACCTATTTACCATGCAACTTTAATAGAAGCTATAGAGTGTATATAAAAGTCTAAATCTAAATTATTAGAATTTATTATTAAGTGGTTGTTAAGATATTATATTGTGATTTTTACGATTTTTAGTGGGGAAATGGACTTGCCGGCTTGGTGGTTCTGCCAGCTCGGTGGTGGAATACGTTACTCGTTTTAGTTTAACCTAAAGTCTATCTAAACCCCTAAGACCTTAAGGGTAGCTTCTAGTTTTACTTTACAGCTCTAGATATTTACTATTAAGGCTAGGTCGCTACTTACCCTATTTTCCCTTATAAAGTAAATAAGCTAGTAATTATTTAGTACGAATTTAGCGCTATATTGTTTTGCCTATATAATATACCTATTATATGCCTAGTTTAGCCTAGTATAGTTTTCTACTACTATATTTCCCTATATAATTAGGCTTATATTATTTATATATTCTAGGACTATTATATCCTAGCTATTATTATTATTTATTTATTCTATTTATTGCCCGATTTAGTCTCTTTACTAGGTCTATATAGGCTTCTACCTTCTATTTATAGGAAAAATCCCTAATAAGGGAAAAACCTAAGTGTTTCCTTTTAGCTAATCTTATACACTCCGCCGATACCTAGCCTATTTACCTTTATTATATATTTACCTTTTATACTATACTTCTAAGGTATCTTAGAAGGTCTAGGGNGTAGTNNGAGGGTCTAGTAAGTCGCCTATAAGCTGCCTTTANCTTAGTAGGGTTNNTTAGTCCCTAAGGGGCTAAAAAGGGGCCTATCCCTTATATCCTCTTATTAGATCTTATACGCTATCTAAAACTACTAGAGGACTTCTTAACCTATAAACTATTATACTGTTTTATATAGGCCCCTACTTATAAATAGTATTTAAGTAATATTATTTATGCCCGAGAAGATAGATAGTTCACCATCTGTCTCTTATCCTTTTATATGTCTCGATGATATTTTGAATCGCGGTGCGATCACTCGTGATATCAGTTGTTATTTCATTCCTATCCCGGGTGATCATATGTCAACCTCTGAATACTATATAGGAGCGTTCTATGTTCATTTATAATGCATTTTTGTTACGATTTTCTTCCGCCATCTTCGCATACTCTCCTTGATGTATCTCGTGTGCGATATTTATTATAAATTGAAAGAAAGAGATATATTGCCTGTCTATTTTCCGTCTTAAATATCGGCAGATATATCTATCTCCAGAATCCCGATTTTACATATAGATCATTCATAGGATATAGAATTTATGATATGATATGCATATGCACATTTATCGGATATATCAATCATGCGATATATTATGAGAAGATATTGATGATATATCATTTTCTGATCGATAAATGATTCC